>NW_028088106.1:1223350-1688064 GCF_014824575.4 Sturnira hondurensis | reverse complement strand
GCCCTAGGGGAAGAATGCTGTTTTTATGCAAACCACTCTGGCGTCATAAGGGAAAGCATAAAAACACTCACCAAAAGACTTAGAGAAAGAGAAAGTGAACCAGACAGCCCCAATTGGTTTGCTTCACTGTTTAGAACTTCACCTTGGCTTACCACCTTAGTGTCGGCCTTAGTAGGTCCCCTCTTACTCCTCCTGCTGACCCTAACCCTAGGACCAGTCATTCTCAAAAAAACTCCTTGCATTTATCAAAGATAGGATAGACGGGGTCAAACTTATGGTCCTGTCCCAACCTTATACAATACTACCCCAAGAAGAACAGTCAATGGTTTGACTAATAACCTTGAGAAGGGGGGAATGTAAGGTTACGACAAAATGGAAAATGCAACAAGGTGTAAAGCAGGATGTTATTGCTTAAGGCTGTACTCCCCGCCCCCAGAATGTTCCAGGAAGATGGGATGAGTGGTTAGCCAAGTAAATAGCCAAATAAGGTAAATATGTGGAGCAAGGCAGACCGCCAGAATCTGCCCACCAACGAGGAACCCCGCCAATCAAAAGAAAAAGCTGTGTTCAATTGCACCAATCGCTAACAGCCACATCTGCTTCTGGATACTGCTTGCTTGCTGCGCTCTATAAAACCCCTGTAGTCTGTAAGCCAGGCGCGACTTCCATATTGCAGCTCTGAGGAGCTACGTGACTCCGGTCACAGTTGGGGAAGTTCGCCCCTGCGCAGGTAAAGCTTTTGGCCAATAAATAACATCACGAGCTCTAAGTGCCTGGACATTTGGTTTCTCGCCATTCGAATACAACAGAAAGGAAAGTTATCTACAAAGGAGTGCCCATCAGACTATCAGCTGATTTCTCAAAAGAAACCTTGTAGGCAAGAAGGGGCTGGAAAGAAGCATTTGCAATTGTGAAAGGCAAGGACCTACATCCAAGAATACTCTATCCAGCAAAACTATCATTTAGAATGGAAGGGCAGATCAAGTGCTCCCTAGATAAGGTCAAGTTAAAGGAGTTCATCATCACCAAGCCATTATTATACAAAATGTTAAAGAGACTTATCTAAGAAAATGAAGATAAAAAATATGAATAGTAAAATAACAACAAATTCACAACTATCAACAACTGAACCTAAAACAACAACAACAACAAAAACAAAAAGTAAGCAAACAACTAGAACAGGAACAGAATCAGAGAAATGGACATAGCATGGAGGGTTATCAGCTGAGGGCGGGGAGAATAGGAGGGGAAAGGTACAGGGAATAAGAAGCATAATTAGTAGGTCATAAAATAGACAGGGGGAGGTTAAGAATGGTATGGGAAACATAAAAGTCAAAAAACTTATATGCACAACCCATGGGTATGAACTATGGAGGGGGGATTCTCGAGGGTTGAGGGGTACAGGGCAGAGGGGGGAAATTGGAAAAACTGTAATAGCATAATCAATAAAATATACTTTAAAAAAAGAAAACTAGTTTTCTAACCAGGTATTTCAAGTGAGGAAAGAGGGCAGGGAAAATACTATTTTCAATAGTTGACAGAATGCCTATGAGAGCAAAAAAGGATCAGTGATAAAGCCTTAAAAATGTAGAAACCTTTAGGCCCAGAAATGCTACTTCTAACACTGTACACTAAGCTCTGCAAATAACTAGTTATACATACAGTAACCACAATAAGTATAATTTCAAACAGAACTTTAAAATCTTCACTGTTTATATGTAGGTAATCATATAAATAAAATATAAGTATACAGTAGAATATTATATAAATATTAAAATGGTATTTTGAAAATGTTTATTGACATAGAAAGCAATGTTTTTTACAAATGAAAAGTAAAAGGAAGTTTATATATAATTTTTAAAAATGTCATAAATTTTAACCTTCCTAAATTAAATAAAATCTTTAAACCACACTTCTTGGTATCTTTAAATGTTACTGTCTTTGCCAGTTTTGCATAATTTGTTTTAATAGCATTCATATTCTATAACTTCAATTTAGATTTGAATTAATTTAAATCATTTTACTGTGTGTTTCTTGAGCAATTTTTCTTTTAATAATGAATGAGAATCAACAAACTAGCATTTCATCATAATTTATACAAACTGAATATTATAAGGTTCCAATATTTTTTAAATTGCTTCAGTTGGCTGTTCTGTCTTGGATAATTTACTATTCTGTCCTTATTACTAAAATAGTAATGTCATTTTTGTAGTTACTACCCAACTCTTGACACTTCCAAATAATTAATAATGTAAAATTTACAGATTAGAAATATGTGTGTGGGTATAAATACAAATATATCACTGGGAAAAGTTAAAAAAATAAATACTGTTACAAGTAAATAATTTTTAGTACTATCATTTGACATGTTTTTCTCTTTCCCAAATAAATTAATATATCTATTCACTTGAAAATAAAAAATGTGTAACAGTTTTCTATTTAAGTAATCAGTTACCAAAATGTTGTCATTGCAACTCAATACTTTAAATTGAATTGGATGGGATATCTACCAGCTGGCATACTCTTGAAAAAGAACATAGAAATAAAATTGATGTTTGTAAAATAAGTACCATCCTATAATCTTTTTTTAAGATTGTTGTTCTATTGTAGTTGTCCCAGTTTTTCCCCATTGTTCCCCAACCTCATCCAACCCCCCATGCCCCTGTTCCCACAGTCAGTCCCCACCCTGTTGTACATGTCCATGGGCCCTTTTTACTCATTCCTGGACTAGATCCTTCCCCTTCTTTCCACCTTTAATACTCGCCCATCCTCTCTGGTCACGGTCAGTCTGTTCCTCATTTTCATGCCTCTGGTTTTATTTTGCTCATTTGTTTCTTTTGTTGATTAGATTCCACTTATAGGTAAGATCATATGGTATTTGTCTTTCACTGCCTGGCTTATTTCATTTAGCATAATACTATGCAGTTCCATCCATGCTGTTCAAAAGGGTAGGAGCTCCTTTCTTTCTGCTGCACAGTTTTCCATTGTGAAAATGTACCACAGTTTTTTGATTCATTCATTTATTGATGGGCATTTAGGCTGTTCCTAGTACTTGGCTATTATAAATAACATTGCTATGAACACTGGGGTGCATAGGTTCTTTTGAATTGGTGTTTCAGGATTCTTGGGATATAATCCCAGCAGTAGAATCATTGGATCAAAAGTAAGTTTCATCTTTAATTTTTTTTAGGAAATTTCATACTATTTTCCACAGTGGCTGCACCAGTCTGCATTCACACCAACAGTGCACTAGGGTTCCCTTTGCTTCTCAGTCTTGCCATCACAAAGTATGTTGATTTATTAATGATGGCCACTCTGACAAGTGTGAAGTGGTACCTCATTGGGGTTTTATTTTTCATCTGTTTGATGGCTAATGATGCCAAACATTCTTTCATATGTCTATGGGCCCTGTGTATGTCCTCCTTGGAGAAGTGTGTGTTCATGTCCTTTACCCATTTTTAAACTGATTGTTTGTCTTCCTGGTGTGGAGTTGCATGAGTTCTTTATATATTTTGGAGATCAGACCCTTGTCTGAGAAATCATTGGCAAATGCATTATCCCATATGGTTTGTTCCCTTTTAATTTTGCTGATGTTTTGTTTAGCCATGCAAAAGTGTTTTATTTTATTTTTTAAATATTTTATTTATTTATTTTTTTAGAGAGAGGGGAAGGGAAGGAGAAAGAGTGGGAGAGAAATATCAATGTGTGGTTGCCTCTCATGTGTTCCCTGCTGGAGACCTGGCCTGCAACCCAGGCATGTGCCCTGACTGGGAATGGAACCAGCAACCCTTTGCTTCACAGGCCCATGCTCAATCCATTGAGCTACACCAGCCAGGGCCAAAAGTGTTTTAATTTGATGTAGTCCCATTTGCTTATTCTTTCATTTATTTCCCTTGCCATAGAGGATATATCAGTGGAAATATTGCTGTGTGGGATATTTGAAATTTACTGCTTATGGTCTCCTCTCGGATTTTTATGGTGTCATGATTTACATTTAAATCTTTTGTCTATCTTGAGTTTATTCTGGTGTATGGTGTAAGTTGAAGGTCTAGTTTTATTTTTTTGTATGTATCTTCAACACCATTTATTAAAGAAGGTATTTTTACTCCATTTTTGCTTCTGCCACCTTTGTCAAATATTAATTTACCATAGAGACATGGGTTTATTTCTGGGCTCTCTATCCTGTTACATTGACCTATGTGTCTGTTTTTATGATTGCTTATTTTATAGTTTATAAATCACTGAATGTCATGTTTGAAATGTAAATCATAAAATAAACAAACATGCATGTGCCTCTGTAAAGAAACTCAGAATGATAGCTCTTATTCCATTCCTTCCTTGTGCCCTCATTTTCATATTTGAAAACACACTAATAAGGAATAAATTATAACATAGTGTTCCTAAGTAGGCAATGGCATTTTCAGTTTGTCAGTATATACAGATCTCATTTTATTCAGAATTTAAAGAAAAATAATCACCTTATTGGCACAAAACTTTAAGAAAGGAGGTAAGATGATCTGGAGGTGTGATTTTTGTTATTCTACACCAAGTATTCTCCAACTTTGACTAGATTTCTCACAATCTCTATGAAACAAAGATGGCACAATATCATAAGAAAAAAATAAATGAATGCCTAGATTTAATTTGCACAGAAATGATTTGAAGATACATTAGCTATTAAGAAAACATGGTTTAAAGGGGCAGTGCAAATTTTTTTCAAATAATTGAATATAGTTAAATAATTTTGAAAATTTATTTTCTATAACTATACAGCTTTTGTGTATTCTACTATCTGTATAGAAATGTTTCAATATAGGACATATTCCAACTTAAAGAGTCTTCAGTATGTTTTTCTCCATTAAAAGCAATATTGGAGATGACGAGGTCAAATCAGTCCTTTAAAAGACCAAATATTTTCTTCCAAATTAAAATCCTTACCATTCTACAAGTATTATTTGTGTCTTACTGGTGAACTATAGAGTCCCCCTGCAAAGGTTTCTGAGTCAACTACTGGTCCTTTTGAAGCTTATCACATCTTTAGGCAAAGCTCTTATCTCTAATGCCAAATAACAGAATGATTTTCTTCTCACATATAATCTCATTAGGACTCAATTCACCACCAATAATCTTATCACTGGCCTTTTGAACTACATAGATAAATTATAATTTCAAAACCTAAACCACAAGTCCTTTTTAAAAGGTGTATATGATGTATGGTCACTTCTCTTTTCCCATAATACTCAAGATATTCCCTGAATAGTTATAGTTGAAATATGGGACATCATTAATTAAAATTAAATTGATACAGACATTTATTTCAATTATGTAATGTTTAATATTCTTATGGTATATAAGACAATGCTGATACTGATTATAAAAGAAAAACTAAATATATTGATGCTCACTTATGAATTATTTTTAATTTACCTATATCTATGTGTAATGTATATATAACCATAGAAAATACTGTGATATCAGATACCATCTATCCATGTCAAATCTGGGTTGAACAAAGTTGTTAAATAGTTAAAAGTGCTCAGGTCTGATTAACTTCAGTTGGAATGGATAGTACTCACCAGATAATGACATGATTCCTAGTGATTTGTTATAGTATAATGTGAGATAATACTTACAGTATATGAGTAGACTTCTTAAATAACCTTCCTGGTTCTCTTGATTCATTTTCAAGCTCTAATTAAAATGCTGTTGAATTATATTAATGCAAAACTCTATGATAAATATAAAACATACTAGGTTTTTCCGCTCTATACATTTTACTCTTTTTTCATTAAAATGAAAGGGAACCATGGGGCAATGCAAAATAATTATGTCTCTACTCAAAAAATTCTTTATTTCCAAATTTTTAAAAATTAAAAAAATTGTATTGTATTTTTTCATGATCATTTATCCACCTTATACCCCTTGCCCACCTCCCTGCAATCTCCACACTGTTGTTCAAGTGCATGGGACTTTATTCCTTTTTTCTTGAGCCCTCCACTCCCTAGCACTGCCCCAGAGAAGTCAGCCTGCTGTCCATCTATGAGTTTGTCTCTATTTTGCTTGTTAGTTCCATTTACTCATTAGATTCCACAAGTGAGTGAAATTGCATGGTATTTGCCTTTCTCTGATTAGCTTATTTGACTTCGCATAATGTTTCCAGGCCCATCCATACTGTCGCAAAGGGTAAAAGTTTCTTGTTTTTTTCCAGCCAAGTAGTATTTCATTGTGTAAATTCCCCATAGTTGTTTTATCCACTCATCTACTAATGGACACTTGGGCTTCTTCCACATCTTGGTGATTGTAAAAATGCTGCAATGAACATAGGGATGTTTGTGTTCTTGTGAATTACTTTTGGGTAATTACTTTTGAATTAAAATTAATTTTGGGTTTCTTCAAACATGTTCCCAGAAGTGGGATGACTTCAACAAAGGGCAGATCAATTTGTAATTTTTCTAAGGTATCTTCATACTGTTTTCTACAGTAGTTTCAGCAATCTGTATTCCTCCCAACAGTGCAAAAGGATTCCCCTTTCTCCATGTCCTCACTAGCACTTACTGTGGTTGATTTATTGGTGATAGCCATTCTGACAGGTGAGAGGTGATATTGTGTTTTTAATTTGCATTTCTTCCCTGGCCGAAGTGGCTCAGTGGATTGAATGCCAGCCTGCAAACCAAAGGGTTGTTTATTTTATTTCCAGCCAGGGCACATGCCTGGGTTGCAGGCCAGGGCACGTGAGAGGCAACCACACGTTAATGTTTCTTTCCTTCTCTTTCTCCCTGTCTTCCCCTCTTCCTAAAAATAAAGAAATAAAATATTTAAAATATAAAAATTAATAATTTTTATTTTATCTGATGGTCAGTGACATTGAGCATCTTTTCACATGTCTATTGACCATCTATATGTCCTCTTAGAAGATGTGTCTATTCTGGTCTTTTGCCCATTTTTTTTTAATTGGATTGTTTGTTTTTATGGTGTTAAGTTGTATAGGTTTTTTATAAATTTTGGATATTATCCCCTTATCAGATGCATTGGGAAATATGTTATCTCATTCTGTGGGTGTTTTTTTTTTTGTTTTTTGATGGTTTTCTTTGCTGTGCAAAAAAACTCTTTTTAATTTGATGTAGTTCCATTTGCTTATTTTTTTTCTTTTCTATCCCTTGCTTGAGGAGACACATCAGATAAAATATTGCTATGAGCACTGTCTGAGATCTTACTGCCTATATTTTTTTCTAGGATTTTATGGTTTCTGGCCTAATATTTATGTCTTCAACCTATTTTGAATTTATACTTATTTTTAAATATATTTTATTGATTATGCCATTACAGTTGGCCCATTTTCCCCCTTTCATTCCCCTCCACCCTGCACAACCCCTCCCACCCACCTTCCCCACTTTAGTTCATGTCTATGTGTCATAAGTTCTTTAGCTTCTACATTTCCCACACTACTCTTGTCCTCCCCCTGTCTATTTTCTTCCCATCATCTATGCTACTTATTCTCTGTGCCTTTTCCCCCCACCACCACTCCCCTGTTGCTAACCCTCTATGCCATTTATTGAATAGACAATCTTTAGCCCGTTGTATGTATTTGCTCCCTCTGTCAAATAGTAATTGACTATAAAGCTATGGGTTTCTTTCAGGGCTCTCTACTCTGTTCCACGGATATATCTACATCCGTTTTTTTTTTTTTTAAATGCAACTACCATGCTATTTTGATTACTCTGACCTTGTAGCATAGTTTTATGGTAGCATGATTCCTCTAAATTTGTTCTTCTTTCTCAGGATCACTGTTGCTATGTGGGGCATTTTGTGGTTCCACACAAATATCTGAAATGTTTGTTTTAGTTCTCTGAAATTCAACATTGAAAACTGGATAAGTATTGCATTGAATCTATGGATTTCTTTGCTAGGCATGGACATTCTGATGATGTTAATTCTTTCTACCTATGAACATAGTATGGATTGTCCACTTATTAATATCTTCTTCAATGTCTTTCTTCAGTGTCTTATAATTTTGTAGTACAGGTCTTTTACATCATTCATTGGATTTATTCCTAGGTATTTTTTTCTTTTTGAAGAAATTGTTAATGAAATTGTTTTCTTAATTTCCCTTTGTGATAGTTTATCATTGGCATATAAAATGCAACTAATTTCTGAATATCAATTTTGTATTCTGCTACTTTGCTAAATTAATTTATCAGTTCTTACAGTTTCTGGGTAGAAACTTCAGAGTTCTCTACATATACTATTGTCATCTACAAATAATAGTTTTATTTCTTCCTTTCCAACTTAGATGCCTTTTATGTCTTCTTGTCTAATTGCTAGGACTTCCAATACAATGTTAAGTAAGAGAGGTGAAAGTGGACATCCTTTCTTCTCCCCAATCTTGAGAGAAACACTTTTAGATTTTTCCCATTTAATATGATGGTGGCAGTGGGTTGTTTATATGTGGATTTTATCATGTTTAGGTATGTTCTGTTTGTTCTCAATTTGCTGCAATATTTTATCACTAATGGGTCTGGATTTTATCAAATGCTTTTTCTGCATCTATTGACATGATCATGTAGTTTTTAGTTTTCACTTTCTTTTTGTTATGTATCACATTTATTGATTTGTTAATGTTGTACCAACCCTGCATTCATAAAGTAAATCCCACTTGAACATGGGATATGATATTTTTGATGTATTGTATTTTGTTTGCTAATATTTTGTTGAGGATTTTAGCATATATGTTCATAAAAGATATTGGATTATAATTTTCTTTTTTTAAATATATTTTATTGATTATACCATTACAGTTGTTCTATTCCCCCCTTCATTCCCCTCCACCCGCATACTCCCTCCCCCACTATTCTCCCCCCCTTAGTTTATAACCACGTGTCTCAAGTTCTTCAGATTCTATATTTCCCCCACTATTCTCACCCTCCCCACTATCTATTTTCTACCTACCATCTATGCTATTTTCTGTGCCTTCTTCCCCCTTCTCCTCCTCCCACCCCCCTGTTTCTAACCCTCCATGCGTTCTTCATTTCTATGGTTCCACTCCTGATCTAGCTGTCCTCTTGGTTTGCTTTTGTTTTAGGTGTGGTTGTTAATACCTGTGTGTTTGCTGTCCTTTCACTGTTAATATTATTCATCATCTTTTCCTTATATAAGTCCCTTTAGCATTTCATATAATAAGGGCTTGGTGATGATGAACTCCTTGAACTTGACCTTATCTGAGAAGCACTTTATCTGTCCTTCCATTCTAAATGAAAGTTTTGCTGGATAAAGCAATCTTGGCTGTAGGTCTTTGGATTTCATGACTTGGAATACTTCTTTCCAGCCCCTTCTTGCCTGTAAGGTCCCTTTTGAGAAATCAGCTGACAGTCTGATGGGTACTCCTTTGTAGGTGACTGTCCCCTTATCC
Source organism: Sturnira hondurensis (assembly GCF_014824575.4). NCBI lineage: Eukaryota > Metazoa > Chordata > Mammalia > Chiroptera > Phyllostomidae > Sturnira > Sturnira hondurensis. Next base: position 1,678,658 of record NW_028088106.1, on the reverse strand, counting down.
CTTGCTGCTTCTAGGATTCTCTCCTTCATTTTAGTCTTGGCTAATGTAATTATGATGTGCCTTGGTGTGTTCCTCCTTAGGTCCAACTTCTTTGGCACTCTCTGAGCTTCCTGGATTTCCTGGAAGTCTATTTCCTTTGCCAGACTGGGGAAGTTCTCTTTTATTATTTGTTCAAATAAGTGTTCCACTCGTGGCTGTTTCTTTCCCCCTTCTGGTACCCCTATAATTTGGATGTTGGAATGTTTAAAGATGTCCTGGAGGTTCCTAAGCCTCTCCTCATTGTTTTGAATTCTCATTTCTTCATTCCTCTCTGGTCAGATTTTTCGTTCTTTCTTCTGGTCCATTCCATTGATTTGAGTCCCAGTTTCCTTTCCATCGCTATTGGTTTCCTGGACATCTCCCTTCATTTCAATTAGTTTAGCCTTCATATGTTTCTCTAATTTGTGACTGTAGTCTACCAATTCTGTGAACATCCTGATAAATAGTGTCTTAAATTGGACTTCTGAGAGGCTGGCAATTTCCTGGTCGCTTAGCGTTATTGGCTCTGGGACTTTGAGTTCCTCTTGCGCCATCTTTTGAGCTGTTTGTGCCTGATAAGTAGCAGGATCGGAGCCCTAGGTTTTCACCGGAGCAGGGCAACTCAGTCACTGGGTTGTGACGTTTATGTGGGGGCGGGGTCAAAGAGGGACAATGGCTTCCCTTCGCCGCCTGCTGCCTCGACCCCCACCCTCACTGCAGCCACCACTGTCACCAGGGCCCACGAGTTTTGTTCCACTGCACTTGAGTGTGCCACCGCTGTCGGCCCTCCACCACTGGGCTCATCCCCTGGGGCCTGCGTGGTCCGTCTCACTGTGTGCGAATGTGCGACCTTGGTCAGTCTGCCCTGCACCCCGACTGGCTTTGGGCTGCCCTCGCCCTAGCGCCTAGGTCGGGGGATCTGTCCTGCCTGACCCAGCTCCGTTGCTGGTTCCACCTCTCTTACCGTCCCCGTTGAACGGTTCGTAGCTGTTGGACTTCCGTATAATTCCATGTTCTGGTCTTTGGGTGTGTTCTAGTTCTCTAAAACTTTTGTTGTAGTCAAACTTGGTCGTGGGAGAAGGCACAGTGTTTCCACCTATGCCTCCGTCTTGGCGGAAGTCAGGATTATAATTTTCTTTCTTCTTCTTTTTTTAATTGCTGTTCAAGTACAATTGTCTCCATTTCCCTCCCCACCATTTCCCCCCACCCCAGCCATTCCCACCTCCCATCCTCTATCTTACCCCCATTTGGCTTTCTTTTCTTTGTAGTGTCTTTATTTAGCTTTGGTATTAGGATAATGCTGGCTTCATAAAATGACCTTAACAATCTTCTTTCCTCTTGAATTTTTTGAAATAGTTTAAGAAGAGGTGTTAATTTTCAGAATGTTTGGTGAAATTCACTTGTGAAGCCACCCGGACCAGGGCTTTTGTTGTTCAGAGTTTTTTGATTACTGCTTTAATTTCCTTAGATGTAATCTGTTTATTCAGATTCTCTGACACTTTCTAATTTAGTTCTAAAAGATTTTATGTTTTCAGGAAGTTATCCATTTCATCCATGTTGTCCAATTTGTTGGCATACAGTTGTTCATAATATTTTCTTACAATCCATTGTATTTCTTTTGTGTCAGTTGTTATTTCTCCTCTTTCATTTCTGATGTTATGTGTTTATGTCCTTTTTTTCTTGATGAGTCTGATTAAAGATTTGTCAATCTTGTTTATCTTTTCTAACACCAGCTCTCGGCATCATTGATCTTTTATATTGCTTTTTTAAAAAGTTTTAGACTCTTTCATTTATTTCAGCTCTGATCTTTATTATTTTCTTCTATGCGCTCACTTTTGCTTTGTTTGTTGTTCCTTGTCAAGTTTCTTTATGTGTAAAGTTAGATTATATATTCAAGATTTTTCTTATTTTTTTTTAGATAAGACAGTAATGCTGTGAATTTTCCTCTAGGATTGCTTTCCCTGTGTCCCCTAGATTTTGAATTGTTTTAATCTGGTTCAGGTAACCTTTGATTTCTTTTTTGATCTCTTTGTCAACCCATTCATTGTTTAATAGTATGCTATTTAGCTTCCATGTCTTTGCGTATTTTTCAGTTTTATTGTAATTGATTTCTGATTTCATGGGATTGTGCTCAGAGTAGATGCTTGATATGATTTCAGTATTCTTAATTTGATTGAGAATTGTTTTATGTCTTACCATGTGGTCTATCCTAGAAAATGTTCTATGAGTACTTTAAAAGCATGTGTATTCTGCTGCTTTGGGGTTAATTTCTTTGCAGACATCAGTTACATTCATTTGGCCTAGTGTGTCAATTAAGACTACTGTCTCCTTTTTGATATACTCTCTGTAAGATTTATCCATTGAAGTCAATGGGGTGTTAAAACTGCCTACTATATCTGTATCTCTGTGGATCTCTTTTTATGTCTATCAAGATTTGCTTTTCATATTTAAGTGCTTTTACATTGGGTTCATAATAGTTTACTAACTTTATCATCTCCTTGCTGGATTGTTTCCTTTATCATTATGTAGTGTCTTTCTTTGTCTCTTACTATAGCCTTGATCTTAAAATCTATTTTGTCAGTTATAAATGTTGTTATCCCAGCACGTTTTTCCTTTCTATTTGCATGAAATTTCTTTCTCCATCCTTTTACCTTTAGTCTGTTTGTATATTTTGATTTGAGATGGATCTCTTAAAGACAGTATATATATATATATTATATAAATTATATATATATAATTTTATATAAAGACTATATATATAATATAAATTATTATATATATATAATTTTTCATCCATTCAGCTACCCAATGTTTTTTTTAAATTAGAATATTTAAGCAATTTACATTTAAGGTGATTATTGATTGATACACATGTATTGCCTTTTTATTTTTCAACTATTTTCCTCTGTTGTTGTTACTGTCCTCCTCCACTCCTCCTCCTTCAAGTAAACCCTTAAAACTGTTGCAGTGCTGGCTTGGTATTTTAACAAACACCTTTAGTTTTTTCTAGTGTGGTAAGCTCTTTCTTTCTCTTTCAATTTTAAATGACACCCTTGCTGGGAAAAGTAGCCTTCCTTGGTTGAAGGTCCTTGCTTTTCATCACCTTGAATATCGTGTGGCAATAATTCCTTCTGGCCCAGAATGTTTCTTTTGAGAAATCAGAAGACAGTTTAATTGGATCGCCCTTGTAGGTAACTACCTGCTTTTCTCTTGTGGCTTTTAGGATTCACTCTTTGCCTTTAAGCTTTGCCATTTTAATTATGATTCATCTTGGTTTGGGCCTCTTTGGATCCATCTTGTTTGGACTCTCTGTGCTTCCTGACTTTTGTGTCTTCTTCCTTCAAAAGATTAGGGAAGTTTTTGATCATTATTCTTTCCTCTGTAGGTTCTCAATGCCTTGCCCACTCGCTTCTCCTCTGGTATCCCCCATGATGTGGCTATTGTTACAGTTCATTCTGTCCCCAAGTTTTCTTAAGCTTTCTTCATTTTCTAATTTTCTTTTTCTTTTTGCTGCTCTGCTTGGATGTTTTATTTTTCTACCTTGTCTTCCAAATCACAGATTTGATCCTCTGCTTCATCTAACCAATAGATGATTCCTTCTGGTGTATCATTTATTTCAGATATTACATTCTTTATTTCTGACTGGTCCTTTATTATGGTTCCTATATCTTTTTCATGTCGTTAATATCTTATAATTATTACTCTAACCACTCTATCTGATAATCGCTTGCCTCCACTTCATTTGGTTATTCTTTTGGAGCATTCTCTTGTTTGTTCATGCGTTGCTTATTTCTCTGTCTTCCCATTTTGGTTGCTTCTTTGTATATGTTTTTTCTTTTTTTTAAGATTTTGTTTATTTATCTTTATAGGGGAAGGGAAGGAGAGATGGAGAGAAATATCAATGTATGGTTGCCTCTCATGTGTCCCCTGCTGGGAACTGGCCTGCAACCCAGGCATGTGCCCTCACTGGGAATTGAACCACGATACTCTGGTTCACAGGCCCACACTCAATCCACTGAGCTACATCAGCCAGGTGTATTTGTTTTTATGCATTTGGAAGATCTTCAAAGACTCTGGTTCAGACTTATGTCAGACACTGCTTGTGACTGTCCCTGGGTAATCAGTTTGGATCTATCAGCAATCCACAGTACGTGGCTCCCTCTGCCAGGCTTGTTTGTTTGCAGAAAGAACCAGGCTGCAAGCCAAGGCTGACTTTTCCCAGTACTAGGCCCAGAGATGGGCAGTGAGTCTCAGAGGCCCCAGAGATCTACCTCAGCTGATAGGCTTAATCACTGATGGAGCCTCCAGATGCACTCAGGAGCCTTGCTTAGGCTCCACAGGATGGGGCAAGAGGAATTCATACCAGTGGTTCTGTTGCTTCCCTGAGGCTGATGCCACTTGGAGGAGAGTGTTCTGACTGAGAAACATGGCTTCTGCAGTAGGCAGAATGACTCGGCACAGGCATCCTGGTGATTGATCCTTCAGTTCTCTCCTCAGAGCCACCAGGCCTAGTCTCTCCTCACATGTCTCCAGTCCACTCTGCACTGCCTCTATCAGAGCCCAGGGTAGGTGGCTGCAACTGAAATTTTGTGCATTGTCCTTTCAAGAGGCTCTTTGGGTCTCTAGTGGTCTCTTCCTGGCTGACAGAAATCCACCTGATTTTCACAGCCAGATGTTATTTGGGTTCCTTTTCTGACTTTGGTGCTCTTGCCTGGGGATCCCAGCTTGGAGTATAGATGACTTGCTTCTCAGGAGGAATACCCTGGCTTCTGAGATATCCCTCTGGAACTTGAGCTGATGTCCATGGGAGCCCAGCCAGATCTCTCACACCTCCACACTCTTTGTCGATCTTGTGGTAAAGTGGTTTCTCCCATACGTTCTTGGTTATAAGTCTTCTCTCCAGCCAGTGTTCAGTTGGTTGTTCTGGATGACTTTTCTCTCATGCAATTGTAATTCCAGTTTGCTCCTGGAAGGAAGCTAGTGTAGTTTCTGCTTACACCTTAGCCATTTTGGGTCTTCCCTGTCCTTTTATTTTAATGCCATTAACATGAATGGTGTAATTTTTCTTCCTTGAAAATGATTCCAAAACAGTTAACCTTTAGCAGTTTTACAGTGGGAAAATAATCACTGTTTAATTGTTTTAAGTATAGTAAAGCTGAAATGATTTAATTATTCCATTTGTGTTAATGAAACTGTTCTCTGATCACTAATTATATGCTAGTTACAAAATAAAGTACTATGATACAGTTTGTAACAACAGTACTTATCCATTCTGTTTGGTAATTAGTGTTAAGAATACCAGCATATTGGGACATGATCATTTAAGGTGACAAAATTATTGGAATAGTATTACATGTGGTTCTTTGGAGATTTCTCGTAGTACTTTCAATGGAAGTTTTAATGGGCTATTAGTTCTCATTAATGATATTTGAATACTTAGTGAAGGCAACGATGGACTGTACTTTCTGTTGGGCAAATTGCCTAGATATATTTCATATATTACTGTTACTTTAATGAATAGTATTATGGCAATTATAAGACTGATGGCTTAGAAAATTTATGTGGATGTATTTGAAGTCCTTTGCACTAAGTGACATTGCTCAGCATACACTAAAAACTAACTTATCTTTTTTTGAACAGTATAGTTTAAAAGTATAATCACTTAAAATGTGTAGCATAATTGCAGTTCATTTAACATAAACTGGTTTATATACATCAAATTACATATAAATATATATGAGTACAACAATGAATTCACTGGATCTTTTATTGTAAAGTGGTTGTGAACATAATTTTTAAGTAAATAGGATATCATTTGATATTTTTGTGAATTACGTTATATGCTTTACTTTTCCTTACTTATATTTTCTTAAGTAGAACATGAGCACATAGTTTGGATATATATGAAATAATAATAATAATTATATAAGTATCTAAATTATAATTGCACTGATGATCATTCATATATTTAACAGAATTTAAATTTTCTAATCTTTAAGACAGACACAAAGGTGATTATTTTTATAACCTGTCTTAAAGATTCTTAAGTTTTATAGTCTCAAGTTTTATATTCTATGGTTCATGAATGATTTCTATGCAGTAATGTCTTATAAATATTGTATGTTATCTGGCCTTTAGAGATAATTCTTTCAAAATATTGACCTTGTTTTTTAAAGAATAAGTTAATTCTGTAAATCTAGATAATTTTAACTTGTATGATATACTTCCATATAAATCATTCATTTTTAATTTTAGAAGATTTGATATTGATGCAATGAACAGTTTTTTAAAATTAAGCTTGTTCTACATTACTATAATTAGTACTTTTTTATGAGTGGTTTTATGGTTTAATAATATTATATAAACATTAACCATAATGGCTTGAAATGATCATATTTAGTAGAATTTATCTTTTTTCTTATTAAAATACATAATAGTTAATAACATTGTATATAATGCAGTGGAAATAAAGCAGAACACATGGGGCGGAACTAATTTCATCATTATTAGTAATTTCATACACTTGAAAGCTAAAAGCTTTTCTTTAGAGAAGTTATTGTCGATGACTACTTTTAGCTCATATGCATTAATTAAATATGTATTTGATTTTAGTAGATTATGTTATGAGAGCAGTGAAATTACATGAAACGTCAGATATTTTTAAATGTAGTAAAAGTTCCATGGTTCTCATGGAGGAAGAAAGTAAGTTAGATGCTTATAGCATTAAAAATGGAAGGAAGAAAGGAAGAACGGAGGGGAGGAAGGAAGGAAGGAAGGAAGGGAAAAAAGAAAAGAAAGAGCCTCCTGTTTAAAAAATAAAAGGTGTTTAAAAATATGGCCAAATAGTTATTTGTAATTTTCATTTCCTGTTCTCCCTTCTTTGTATGTTCTTTCCCCAGATACCCAAATGATTCACTCCCTCATTTCAAATTTTTGCATGTTATTTCTCAGTGAAAACTGCCGTGGCCTGCTCCTTCTTCCCAATCCAGCTCTTACTCCCTCCCCACACCTATGCCCTGGCTGAATTTCCCCCCTTAGTACATTACACCACCTGACAAACTTTATTTCACTTATTTTCTTATACACTCTCTCAGGGACTGTCTTCCCCACCCCGGGCCATATCAGCACCTAAGGACAGGGGCTTGTTACCTGTTTTAGGTCCTGCATGATTCCTAGCATCTACATAGTACCTGGCTCATGATAGTTGCTTAATAAATGGTTGAATGAGTAAATGAATCAAAAATGGAACAGATAAGAATACTACATATATTATACAATGCATTATGTAAATATAGGATTAAGACGCCAATCCTGGGTCTTTTTCATTGAACTGCATTTAAAAGAGAGAAGACAAAAGATGTATATCTCCCCATCCATTACCTTCCACCCTACCTTTCTCTTCAAGACAATTCCTACCATCAGCATTTAGAAACACCAGGCTTGCTGTTACTTATTTATTTTTAAGGGTCTCTATGTTAAAATAGAATTTTAACAAACTTTGTGACAGCAGGTCTACAGTCACAATATCAGGTTTCACAGTTAGTCGTTTGGCCTCTGGAAGTCAACAGGAACATTTTGGGTACAGAGGAGGTTTCTCAGCATTAACTATTAACGTTATGCAGCTATTAAAAAATAACATTTCAGGCCCAATAGTTCCCACAGGGCTATACTGTGTCCTGTGGGATATTTACCGGTGTCCCTGTTTTGCACACGGTAATGTGAGTAGCAACTCTCCCTGCCCAGCAGGTGTGGCAATCTAAAACGTCTTCAGACAATGCCAAATGTTCCCTGATGGACAAAATCCCCTTGTGTTGGGAAGTCTAACACTGAAGTTAGACTTCCATCAGAGACCCAGCTCTAACCTTGGAAAACCCACTTTGTCTCCAGTGGTAATACTGCAGAACAATACCTACTTTGCATGGTTACTGTGTCTATTAACTATTGTCAATTACATTCACTAACAAATATTAACATATTTGAACCTGGCTCCTTTCAATTAAATATATATTTTGGATGGCAGCTTAAATCAATATATAGATTTACAAAATTTTTAATAGCTGCACAATATTTTAGCATACATAGATTCCATAATTCACTTGGCTAGTCCTTTATGATAGATGTATATGTTTTTACCCAGACTTTTCCAATTTCAAGTACCATTTTAAAATATATTCTTGCATACATCTCAGTACACATACATCTTAGAGTAACTATGTCTGCAGGACAAATTCGTAGAAGAAACACTGGTTTGAGAATCTAAGAATCATGGTGTAGAAAGCTTGCTACACTATTGACTATGTAACCTGAGGAATTAATTTAGGCTGGCTGCACCTCAGGTGGAGCCGCTGAAGTAAACGGCATTAATGGTACCTCCCTCAAGGGATTGCTGTGAGAACTGTGTGTGTTAAGACTTGTCAGTTAAACAGAATGCTTTATTTATTTAGACTATGGATTATTATTAAAGAGAATAATGCTCTTAGGCCCAGCTGTGAGAGACCAGCTTTAAGAGCTTAAGACATTCAAAACAGCAAAGTTTTTCTTTTGTTTTGGAACTCTTTCATTTGTGTGTACTTACGGGTATGTTTTCCTTGCTACTCCATTAATCTGTTTAGTTCCTTTGAGAACAAACATGATCCAATACAATCCTTTTTTTCTTCATTTCTCTTTCTCTCTATATACATAAGTATGCAAAATTTGTGCCAGAAATAATGACTATATTTTACATATTTATCTTATTATTCAGTTTCGATCCTTTTTAATTCAAATTCTTATTCTGAGCATTTTCTTTTAATATTTATACAGTCATTCCTTAATATCCATGATGTCTGGTTCCAGGGTGCCCCAAAGGATACTAAAGTCTGTGGATGCTGGAGTCCCTTGTATAAAATGGTGTAATAGGTATATAACCTGTATTTGCATATAGGCTACAGCAGGGTGTGTCTACACATCACTTCACCTCACTTCACTCATGTGAATTCAGTGTCATGCTCAGACACTGGCAAGTTCAAATTTTGCTTTTTGAAGTTTTCTGGGATTAAAAAAAAATTGACCTGCAGTTGACTGAATTTGTTGATTTGAAAACCACTGCTATGGAAAGCCCACTATATTTAAATTCTATACTATGTTGATATTTCTGGTTGTAATATCATGTTCCTGATCTGCATGAAAATATATAATTTGATTGCTGCGGCAGATATTTTCTATGCAGATGATAATTGTTTTATTTATTCATCCATTTTATTATTGTTTATTGAAATGTGCTCAGTGTAAAGTACCTTGCTGTGTGTCACAAATGATGCCTGTATGAATAAAAAGTGGTTCCCAGTTATGGAGAAGTGAAACATGTTCACACACTAAAAAGCCAAGAAGGATTCTGTTGCATTAAGAATATACAAAAAAGGTTTAGAGGAGGGAGAAAATATCTCAGATCACACAGAGATAAAGTTGAAGTGGGCCTTAATGAGTAGTATTACACCTATTAGGGTGGTTTAAAAATATGAAAATCTGTCAAGGGATAAGAACAAGAAAAACAAGTAAATGGGCATAATCTGATAGAGAGGAACAATTTGCCTGGATGAAATTGCACTTGACTGACTGACGTGGAGGTAAGGGAAGATCTAAAGAAAATATAGTTAATGGCAGGAAAGGCTCTTCCTGACACTGAGAAAGGCACTTAACTCTTGGTCAGGATCTCTGAACTTGAATCTTGGAGGACTGAGTTTTCACAGATCTTGCTGATTCTGAGTTTCTTCATTAATTGAGAGTACTAATACTTCGGGTTTTCACAAATCTTATTGACCTTAAGTTCCTATATCTATAAGGTGAAATGCTAAGGCTTTGACAAACAACTTTTGTTGAATAGAAAGGAAGACGAAATGAGCATTTCATTGAGTAAGTTCTAAGTGCTTATTTCACTTCTGAAATATTATGGCTAAGTAGGAGGTGTTAGAGCAAGTCAGAACATAGCAGTTCTTGATTGTTTGCAGACTGGAGATAGAGTGAAAAGAAGTAACAGGTTGTTCAATTAGCTCACACACAAAGTCAGGTACCTACCTTGACTGGGAAGAACAACAGCAAATCAAAGCAGAGAGCTATCAGATACAAAGGAACACTGGAAGTCCAAAGAAATACAACTGTATTTCAGCTTCTTACCACATTCAGAGAAGGAAAAATATTGAGTAAGCTTTGATTTAAAAAAAGTAAACAAACAATCATCACCTGACACCATGTAAATGCACCACGTAAATGGACTTGCAATGCACAAAACAGAGAAAAATGACTCCATGAGGTGAGCTATGGAAGTCAAGAACTTTAATGTTATCAGATGTACTGCACCATCATAACTCTAGCTTAGAAGATCCTTTCAGACTAGATTTCAGAGTGAATCTGCAAGTGCTCAGTCTAAGTGTCTTAACAGACTAAATGCATGAGACTTACACCCTCTCATTTTCCATTATTTGTAATGTTCCATAGATGCCATGAAAACTTGCCAATAATAATTTATCTTAGGAAGTAGAAAAAGGCTTTTGATACTTTCTACATGGAAATTTTATAGGTTATTGTATACATATTTAAAAAAACCTCTATCATTATTCATAAACATTATATACCTGAGGGTTCATACAAATTGAGTGCTAGAAATGTTTTATTTTTAACAAATTCTAGCTTTGTCATTATACCACACAATATTTCCTGAAATAAATACAGATACAATTTTTTTAAAAGCACATCATTAAGAAATTAGCTGAAAGAATGAAAGTGTTAATGTAGCAAAGAATGACTTTTTTCCCATTAGTGTTCCTTTGGGTCTAGAGAGACTAGACAATTTCAAGTGCTAGTAGCAACTGTAGTGGAAACATTAGAAACATTTAATCCCCAAAATAGTAACACTGCTTTCTACTTAGGCAAACGGATCTGACCTTATCATATTTCAACAGTTCCGGAAGCATTTTAATCAGACAGCCTTGGCTTTCCTATGGCAAACTATGTACTGAGAATGGGAATCTCCATAGCAGCTACAATGGTGATTTCAAATTTGTGAAGTGAGCCTACTAAAAGTACTAACAAATGTTCTTACAGGTTACCTTTGCTACAGTTTCTCAAGGGCTCCCTAAAAGGCAAACGCTTATTTTGTTAACATCAAATGTGGTCATAATCCAATCAAGGGAAGTTACTTTTTACTCATTGTAGAGTTGAGTTTATTTCTGATAGGAGAGTAAAAATGCACATAGAACAAGCCTTTTCTCCTTCCTTTATGGATTCTAACAGTAGCCAAAATTCCATATCCTTCTAATATTTACATATTAAACACAGTCCAGTAAATCGCTACTTAAAATAGATTGGTAATACATTATATTTAAACTGCAATTAATGAGAGAAAAAATCAGCTGAGAGTTTAACTATTCATAGAAAATGAGTAATTAAAGAATATGTCTTGCCCATACCTGTGACTCAAAGTTTCTTTCATTTTAAAGAGAAGTTAGCCCGTTTTTCGCAAGTGATTCAAAGATAAGATGGGTGTTGGAGATAACTACTTAGATACTGGGTTGGCTAAAACATTGTTTTTTTTTTTCTCCCCTAGGATGGCACTAGTAGCATATAGTTGTTTTTAACTTTATTTGAAACAATTTCGTTAGATTGTATTGTGACAGTTGTCCTACCAGCATGTATTAAAAACAAACAAACAAAAAATACAAAGAAACTGATTTTACCATTCTTTCATCTCTGGGATGAATCCCACTTAATCATGGTGTATGATCTTTTTAATGTATTGCTTGATACAATTTGCCAATATTTTGTTGAGGAATTTAGCATCAATGTTCATCAGTGATATTGGCCTGTAGTTTTTTCCTATATTGTGACTTTGTCTGGTTTGTGGTTTAGTATAATGCTGGCCTCATAAAAAGAGTTTGGGAGTCTTCCCTCTTCTTGGATTTTTTGAAATAGTCTGTGAAGGATAGGGGTTAACTCCTTCTTAAATGTTTTATAAAAGTCTCCCGTGAAACCATCTGGTCCATGGCTTTTGTGTGCCAGGAGTTTTGTTTGTTTATTTTTAAGATTTTATTTATTTGTTTTTAGAGAGAGGGGAAGGGAAAGAGAAACGGAGGCAGAGAAACATCAATGTGTGGTTGCCTCTTGTGTGCCCCCTACTGGGAACCTGGTCCACAACCCAGGCATGTGCCCTGACAGGAATTGAACCAGCAACCCTTTGGATGGCAGGCAAGCACTCCGTCCACTGAGCCACACCAACCAGGTACTGCCAGGAGTTTTTTGATTACTGATTCAATTTTGCTGGCTGTTACTGGTTTATTCAGGTTTTCTGCTTTGTCATTCAATTTTGGAAGATTATATTTTTATAGAAATTTGTCCATTAACCTATATACCAATTTCTTGGTATATAGTTGTTCATCATAATTTCTTATAATCCTTTGTATCTCTGTGGTATCAGTTGTAATCTGTCTTCTTTCATTTATGATTTTGTTTATTTGGGTCCTCTCTCTTCTTTTCTTGATGAGTCTGCTTAAAAGTTTGTTGATTTTGTTCATCTTTTCAAAGAACCAGATCCTGGATTTATTGTTCCTTAGAATTGTTCTTTTAATCTCTATGTTGTTTAATTCTGCTCTGATCTTGGTTATTTTTTTCCTTCTACTTCACACTGGTGAAAATGGTCATCATAACCAAATCAACAAACAACAAGTACTGACAAGGTTTTGGAGAAAAGGAAATCCTAGTACACTGTTGGTGGGAATGTAAACTGCTGCAGCCGCTATGCAAAACGGTATGGAATTTCCTTAGAAAACTAAAATTGGAATTCTTTTTGACTGAGCAACTCTACAGCTGAGACTATATCCTAAAAACCCTGAAACACCAATTCAAAAGAACCTATGCACCCCGATGTTCATAGAAGCACAATTTACAAAAGCCAAGTGCTGGAAGCAATCTTCAGTAAGTGCCCATCAGTAAATTAATGGATAAAAAAATTATGGTGCATTTATATGATGGAATACTATACAGCATAAAGAAAGAAGGAGCTCCTACCCTAAACAAAAAGATGGATGGAAATAGAGAGCATTATGCTAAGTGAAAGAAGCCAAGCAGTGAAGAACAAATACCATATGATCTCACCTATAAATGGAACCTAATCAACAAAACAAACAAGCAAGCAAAATATAACCAAAGACATTGAAATTAAGAACAAACTGATAGTAACCAGAGGGTAGGTGGGAGGGGATTTTGGTGGTTAGGTTAGGGAGAAGTGTTGTCAAGGAACATATATAAAGGACACATGGACAAAAACTAACAGGAGTAGAAATGGGAGGGAGGTGGGGAGCATTGGGTGGGGTGGGCTGGGATGGGAGTAAAAGACAGAAAACTTTACTTGCACAATAATTAAAAATAAATAAAGTCTGTATTTTCTGATGTAAAAAAAAAAAGTGGTGTGCAAAATTTCATGCTGAGTATTTCTGGATGTTGCTCCACAGTTAGGTAGACCAGTCAGACCTAGTGGTGATCAAATCAAGACATTAACAGAAAAATTAATGTTATACTACATTGGTTACTCAAAATATCTAGATCAAGTACTGAAAAATCATTTGCACCAGCTTGGTTTTGTTAATCGCTTGGATGTTTGGGTTCACATAATTTAAGCAAATACAACCTTCTTGACCTTATTTTGGCATGTGATTCTGTACTTAAACATAATGAAAATGTTTTCTTTTTAAAATAAATTGTGACAGGTGATGGGAAATGGATACTTTACAATAATGTGGAAAGGAAGAGCTTGTGGGCCAGGCAAAATAAACCACCACCAACTTCAACAAAGGCCAGTCTTCGTCCAAAGAAGGTGATGCTGTGTATATGATGGGATTGCAAGCTAGGCCTCTGTTATGAGCTCTTTCTGGAAAACCAAACAATAAATTCCAGCAAGTACTGCTCTTAATTAGACCCACTAAAAGCAGCACTCAACGAAAAGTGTCTGGAATTAGTCAACAGAGAATGCATAATCTTTCATTAGAATAATACGTGACAGCATGCTTCTTTGATGACCAGGAAAAATTACAGCCTGGCTGGGAAGTGCTCATTGATCCACCATATTCACAAGGCATCACACCTTCAGATTGCCATTTATTTCAGACTTTACAAAATTGTCCTAATGGAAATTATTTCAATTTCCTGGAAGACTACCAGTGCACCTAGAACAGTTCTTTGCTCAAAAAGATAAAAAGCTTTGGGAAGATGGAATTAACAAGTTGCCTAAAAGAAGGCAGAAGGTAGTGGGAAAAAACCATGAATAAATTCAATAAAGTTATTAATGAAAATGAAAAGTGTGCCTTGTATTTTTATTTAAAAACTGAGTGAACTTTTTGGTCAGCCAAATAGCTATAAAAAGTACCAATCTATTATAAAGACAAGGAATTTAAGCAACTCTATGTTGTAAACATTCACCAAATTCTTAATTATCAGTCAAAATTAAATAATTTTGCCAAACTTCTAAAACACATTAGTATGAACTCTGATTAACATAACTTAACAAGTGAACTTTATTCTTATTCTCAACTTTTTTCTCTTCTACATTGCTTCAACTTAGACAATGGTTTATGTTACACAATTTCCAGTACTCTTAAATCAGTCTATTAATCATAAAAATCATACAAGGTTTGGAGGGTGGGCAGGTCAAGAGAGAGCAATGAGAGAAAAATGGGAACAACTGTAATTGAACAACAATAAAAATAAATAAAATACCCACTTAAAAAGGAGAAACAAAAAATCATACAAAGTTTTTAGGACTTTGTAACTATTATGGTCAAGGCTCGTATTTTTGCCAAATAGAAAATTAAGGCCTAGTAATTGTGCCAGATCCTGAGCGAGCTGGTTAGTGAATAGTAGGAATCTAAAGTACACTTCTTTAATTGATAAAAATGATAAATTTAATAATTTTAAGCTTAGTGTCATTGTAAAAGTATCATTTTACAGTATCATATAATTTTAAAAGTATAATTTACTTAAACAATGAAGACTGTATGCATGATTTAAATATTTATCATCTCTCTATCCCCTGGACATTCAGTACACACACACACATAGACATTCAGTACACACACACACACACAAACATTTCCCTTGATATTCAAGAAGAATAGTCAAAGTTGACTTTGGAATTCCTGTCAACAAATATCATGGTAGACATAATTTCTCAAGATTATATAGCCCATAAAACTGCAATAAAAATAGATGCACAATTAAATTTGAATGAGAGTAACTATGTATACAATGTATTAGCAGAGAACAATGAATAAATAGCTCATAAGGTATGAGTGTAGGAGAGAGGTTTAAATTCTGGCTCATACTAAAGCAAACTCTTGCTCTGTAAGACAAACATTTTAATGGGCTACATCAAGATATCCTATGATAAATAAGATGCCAACCATTAAATTCACAAATGCTAAGGACTTTCTAAATTGACATAGAGAGTTCTTCACATTTGTTTGAATAATCCCCATACTCTCACTTCTATTTTAAATTAATAGTCCATTGCCCCAAGGCAAAATACATCATCATCCTACAAGAAAAGTCATCATCCTACAATTTCCTGAATTCCATCTTAATTTTTTCCAAATACCTGTTGGGAACTGCCCTGCCTGGTTTCAGGAGCTGTAAACCCCCCATGGCTAAGGCTGAGTGAGTGACCTTCAGACCATTAGCCACGAAGGAGACAAAGTTTATCTCCCTGGCAGGAGTGTCACTTCTGCTCCTTTTTCCATAACTGGCCTCCAGTGCTTGATCAGTTAGCCAATGATGGGTAAGATTACCCAAGGGGGAAATCACTTAAGACAGGCATGATCATGTGGAAGCACCAGGGAAGGACTTGTGGGGCTATGGAGAAAGGGGGTGATGGACCCTCACCCCCCAGCTTTGATGAAGCCTGAGTCCTCAGTCTGTCTGTGAGACGTGCTGAAGAATTCTTTGGCTATCTGCCTCCTCTGCCTGACTCAAGCCTGGAAACAATGACAGAGGGTGGTGCAGCCTTGTGCTGGGAATGGTGGGTTCCCCAGGGTAATCAGACATAAGAAAGAATTCCTAAAAGTCCTGTGAAACCTGCTTTGCCAAGAGTGCTTTCATTCATATGATAAGGGTCCAAGCAGGAAATGAGTGTGTCCCCCAAAGTTTCTGTAACCCCCTCTACTGGCAGACATGGACTCAGACTAAGTCCTCAGATTTCTTTGAAATGTTATCTACTGTTTGGTCCTTACTGCCTGTATTCCTGTGTACTACAACTCAATAAAAACCATTGAGGAAGGGGCTCCTGGCCTTTCTCCTCTGAGAGATTGGCCACCTCTCCTCCCCATGCAGATCATGTCTTGGTAGTGTTTACTTTCATCCAAGGCAGACGGGGGGACTTGGCAAAGTTGCCCCCACAAATACCAATAAACCTATTTCTACCAGTACATTTGTTTTATTTGTGTATTTTCTCTTGGCTCCATGAATTGATTTTTTCTGACTTTGTGTTCAGTGTAAATACAATATATGCAGTCTGCTCTCAAACTGTATACTGACAATGAAATGAAGTAGCATGCTAAATGTAATACATAAATAACCCATAAGACCTAAATTTAGTCAACAGTTTTAACCTCCTTCACCTCACAAAGGTACTTAAAATTGAATGTCAACTTGATTAATTTGCATTCCAATCACTGTGTCCTGCAGGTATTAATGATCAGGAAAATATATTTTAAAAAAGCTCTAAATGTGAAAACTAAACAATTAATAGTAAATATAACATAGCTGACTATACTCTACTTTATAGCACAAAGCACTTGAAAATCATGTAAAAATATTTTAAAGTACCATTATTTCATGGACCTAAAATATATTTATAGAAAAAAAATAACTTCCTTAAAAGGGGTTGTCAAATACTGAGAAAAAAATCTAAGGAAACTATGTAGTAAATAAAATTTTACAGCTAAAAGTTACTGTATTTGAAAATAGAAACTATCATATTTGCTAACTCCCAACTGTAGTTGATGGAAAACTACAATTAAAAAAAGTCATCTTTTTAATGAGGAATAATTTCATGCTTAAAGTTACAGCCTAGTCAGCTTATACCTAGTAATTGGAGAAATATCTGAGTTTGGACTATTATATCAGAAATCCCCAAAACTGGATGGCTTAAACAACAAAAATTTATTTCTCACAGTTCTGTAGACTAGAAGTCGGAGATCAGGATGCCAGCACTTTTACTAGGTGTCCTCATAAGGCAGAGAGAGGCTAGCATTCTTGCCTCTTCTTAGAAAGACATGGGGACTCCACAGTCATGACTTCATGACCTTCCAAAGGCTCCACCTCCTAATGCCACCAAATCAGGGCTTCAACAAGTGATTTGGGGGAACACAAACATTCACTCCATAGCAAGAGGAGTTAAGAGTACTCATCGAATGCCATTGTGCACAATGTGTAAATCAATTCTAATAAACTCCATTACTTGGCAAGCTGTGTAATAGCTAAAGCACAGAGAATACTCTATTTGAACCAGGGTAAATTTAAAAGACATCAGACATGGTAAATTATCAGAATAACCTGAAAATATTTACTCTGATGTAATTGTTTTTAATGTTTTTGAAAACATTTTTAATGTTTTATTAAAACATAACATAAAAACTAAAAAAAAAGAATTAGTAAAGGAAATCTTGTTTTTTGGCATGACATTCTTTTATTCTTTCCTCCCTCCTTTATTCTTCCCTTTCTCCACACTTCGGATTTTTACTCAGAAGTTACTGTCTTTGTAAGACATTGCTTGGCTACTCCCTGTAAAATTATTTTATTTCTACTCTATACCACTATACTTTATCTTTTCACCCTGCTTTGGCTTTTTTTTTTGTCCTTAATGGTTACCTATCACACTATGTATTTCTATTCATTTTCCTCATTGTCTGTCTCCCCTGCTTCTCTGAAAGCTGCACGATGGATGTCAGGGTTCTCACCACCATGCATAGCATCTCCTGACATAGAGTGGGCGCTATTTGTTGAAAAAAGGAATGGGATCCAGTATCCATTGTTGTAAAGGTGTAAGCTCTACATCTGGAAGTCCCATTTGAAATCAGATATGAGGTGGACCTCACATTCATGTGTTCTTCATCTGTATATACCTCAGGAAGAATTCAAAGTCTGGTAAAATAAGACCACAAAACTGTTGCAATATCATGTGTCCTGTTGTAGGAGAAAGATCCCTTATTGCCTTCTCCTTTGTAAGTTATGTCAGCTCTATCAGGTGATTTTCTCCCCTTACCAAGTCCCTCTGATGGTGCAGCTGGGTGTTAGCTTCCTTAGCTCCACCTTGTTCTCTCAACAATTCAATGTCACCAACATAAACAATAAGCAAACCAGAGGGGGCAACTAACTGATGACCTCAGGGCTGAATAGAGCACACAGAGGGTTGTTGTGATGGGTCGTTTTTGTTGTTTTTGCTGGCTGGTTTGTTTGGCTTGTACAGTATTATCCTTCACAGCTAGCCTGTATAATATATTATACCTACATGACATGTGTGTGTATGCATGTATATATATGAGAAACTGTGGGAACTTACTAGCATATATGTATGTATGTATGTATATATATACACACATATGAAACTGTGGTAACTTACTAACATTATATATATGCATACATACATACATATCTATCTACCAGACATTATGTGTGTGTGTGTGTGTATATATATATATATATAATATATATATATATAATTATATATATATAATTTTGTGTGTGGATGTGGATGTAAAAATATAGTCATTTAGCCCACATGGTACATAAATAAATGTGGTAACTTATTAAGATTTTAAATAAAAATATGGATTCTTGTTTCTCTTAAAAAATGAAAGATCCAGTAAAAATATTAATGTTCCTTATGACAAAAACAAGTTGAGTTGAGGGGTGTCCTACCACCTGCTAGGGCATTAGCTCCCCCCAGTTTTGTCATACTCCCTGCCACCACCATAAAAGTCTTGCCAATTGAAGCCTGGACTCACTTGTTACTTAACATCATTTTGAAGCTATTGGATTTTATTACACCTGACACAGTTGACCACTCATAAAATGCTTTACTATTAAATATGTTATATTTTTAAGTCTTATTATAAATCAGTGTTCCATGGATGTAANAACCAGAGGGGGCAACTAACTGATGACCTCAGGGCTGAATAGAGCACACAGAGGGTTGTTGTGATGGGTCGTTTTTGTTGTTTTTACTTAACATCATTTTGAAGCTATTGGATTTTATTACACCTGACACAGTTGACCACTCATAAAATGCTTTACTATTAAATATGTTATATTTTTAAGTCTTATTATAAATCAGTGTTCCATGGATGTAATGACACATGAATTATTTATTTGTACCTTATAACAAATTATCTCCAAAAATTAGCATCCTAAATGAATAAACAGTTATTGTTTCACATAGTTTTTGTGAGTCAGGAATTTGGGGCAGCTAAGCAGTTGGTTCTGGTTTGGAGTATCTCTTGAGTTTTCTGGTAAGTGCTAGTTTGGGATGTAGTCACCTGAAATCTTGACTGAGGCTGGAGTTTCTAATTTTGAGATAAGTTACTCACATGGCTTGACTGAAGGTCTTGGTTTCTTATTGTGTGAACTTCTCCTTTGGCTCCTTGAGGGACCTCATAACACTTCAGCTGGCTCTGCCCAGATGAGTACTCCAAGAGAGGACGAGGAGGAAGACAACCTCATCTAAGAAGTCATACACTATCGCATTGGAAGGAAGACACTAACTAATGCCAGCCTTCATTCAAGTGGAGGGAAATGAAGACCTACCTCCTCAAAAAAGTGTCAAAATGTTTGTGAAACTGAGATGCAGCAATCTAAGGGGTATTGGGGTCTTAGACTTGGTTGAGTCATCAAATAATTGCTTTATTTTTTATCTAGTTGTTATCTAATGCCTTCTGCTTTTTCTAATTTTAATATTTCAAAGTTCTTTACAGTTTATTCTGTATAAACTAGTTTAAAAACTGGGAATTGCAAGTGTATGCAATTTATAATATTTGAGATTTACACATTTTAAAAATTTTTTCAAAGAAATACACAAGTCCAAAGAAAATTTTAACTGAGTTTTAGTAAAACCACTCTTAAATATGAGTAGGACAAACTTCCAGTGAATTATTATCAGTCACCTAGGTAGTCCCTCTGAAGAGCCGGCATACACTAGTAAAATAGTTGGTTATATTATAGTACATATATTTGCTGTATGCAACACACACATATTTGAGAGAGGCATATATGCATGAAATAGTACTGTAGGCAAATATTTTCTTAAACATTTGTAAGAGTAAACATCAGTAATACTCTGGATAGTAGTAAGGTTCTTCTGTTTTACTGTTTTATTGCCTTCATTTATATAACTATGATATTCAGTCTCAGTAGAACATACATAATTACTCATAACTGCATCCTCAAAAAAACAGAGTGGTTCTGAAATAAGAAGGGGTATCTGAACAAAAGGCCAAGTTGAGAGCCAAGCTAGGAAACTTTGTGAAGTAGAGATTCTCCCCTCCCCTGCTTCTCTATAGTGCTGGCCTTCAAATTTTACCCCCTCAAACTGTTAGATGTAGTTAATATATCCAGTTAATAGTTTGATAATAAAAGGCATTTGTGAGTTTTATTACATTTACTTTTATTTGTTAACATTAATGAGATTATGGTAGCAGGGGCACATGCACATAGCTATACTTGTTAAAATAATTTAGATTTATGTAAGATTTGATTTCCATGCAGTCAGTGCTGATATTACATCAGATTCACAGTACTGATACAATACAGGCATTATGATTCCACCCAAACTTTCTTTCTTCTACTGTATTTTTCCATGTATAATGCACTCTTTTTTGCTCAAATTTTTGAGGGAAAAAATAAGGGTGCACATTATATATGGGTAGTACCTTAAATACCTTGAATCTGTTCCTGCATCTATGTAATTACTTGTTACATAAAATTTCTTCTACCATAATATGTTAAAAAATAAATGCTAAAAGTCCTTTGTAATACAGAAAACAAGTATTTAAATGTAAATAAGTAAGTAAGTAAGTTAGTAAATAAATAAACAAATAATTGAATCATGATGAAAAATTTTTTTCCTGAAAGTTTGGGCCAGAAACGTGGTTATGCACTATACGTGGGAGGACATTATACATGGCAAAATATGGTATTTATCTTGAAATTAACTAACTTTACTTATTTAGTTAAAATGGTCTACTGATCCATTTTTTAAGCCTGGTTTGTAGCATTCAGTTCTGTAAATTTAGTACTGATTTTCCATTTATGGCAGGGTCAGTAGCACTGGTATTAATAGAAGTAAACCTTTCTAAAACTTTCCATATTTTTATGAGGCAATGCTTTTTATAGTACATATGTTTTTCATTAAAAAGTCAATGGTAGATTTGTAACGCATTTCCTCTAATTTATCGGGTTCCTTGGTTACATCATTTGTCAGTTTGGGTTGATTTCATAAAGTCTATTTAAGTTAAAATTTTGAAAACATACTGTTGATGGTAATGTGGGAATTATTATAGTTTACTGAACTACTTTCAAAATTTAAACTTTACTTTCATTCAAGTGACTTAAAAATTGTACACACACATAAATTTTTTTCGTGTTAATTTTCTGAGGCTGAGTATTATGAAATATATTTTATGGTGGCTTTATGAGATAATCACAAATACGTTTTTGCTCTACCATAACCTACTTGTCAGGTACAATCTATGGAGATAACTATATATTTCTATTTATAGATACATATAGGTATCTCTATGTATATTTCTCTGAATACACACAATTAGAAAATGGCACCATTGTGCTCTACAAATAGCACAGGGATTGCAATACTTATTTCAGTGAAAATAGACTTAAAAACAAGGGCTATAACAAATGGAATATTTTATAATGATAAAGGAATCAATCCAACAAAATATCACCTTTGTAAGCACTGATATACCCAATGTAGGATTATCTAAGTATATAAAGCAAATATTTATGAATATAAAAGGAGAGATGAACAGTAATATGCCAGAGCAGGGGACTTTAACACCCATTGACATGAAGGAATAGTTCAACCACATACAATATCAAGAGAGGAAACAGTGGCCCTCGATGACACATTAGATCATATAGATTTAATTGATATTTTTAGAACACTTCAACCAAGAGCAGTAGAATATACATTATTTTCAGACACACATGAAATATTTTCTAGGACAGGACATCTATTAGGTCACAAAACAAATCTCAATAAATTTAAAAATATTGAAATCATATCAAGCACTTTTCTGATAAAAAATGATATAAAACTATTCTGTAACTACCAATTTGTGTTTTTTAATCTCTCCACCATGTTTACCCAGTCTGTCAAACCCTCCCCTCTGTCAATCATCAGTCTGTTTTCTGTATCTATGGGTCTGTTTCTATTTTGTTGGTTTATTTATTTTGTTCTTCCGTTCTTTTTGATGGCCAAAAGCATTAAATTATGTCTTTGTACCACTGCTTTTTTGGATAAAAAACCAGTAAGCTGTTGAGTACTTGGGTTTCTTCCATTTCTCGGCTATTATAAATAATACAGAATAATCACAGAGATATACTATCATAGTAACTACATACATGGCCAACTGAGCACTTGAAGTATTGGGGGACTACTGTGCTATAGATCTGAAACTAATAGCTATTTTATTTACAATAGCCAAAATTCAGAAGCCATCCAAGTGCCCAGCAACAGATAAGTAATTTTTAAAAATGTACTTTTTCATAAAAATAATGAAATTATTTGCAATAATATGAATAGACCTGGAGAGTGTTCCGCTAAGTGTACTAAGACAGAAAAAGGCAAATATCTCACAATTTCACTTAAATGTGGAATCTATTACATGATTTCATTTATATGTGGAATCTAAAAAGAAAAACAAACAAAATAATCAGGCACAAATTTGTAGAAACAGAGAATGAACTCATAGGTGTCAGATGGGAGAGGTTTAGGGGGCTGTGTAAAAAAAGGTGAAAAGATAAAGAAGCACAAATTGGTAGTTACAAAAAAGGTATGGGAATATAAAGCATAGTGTAGGGAATATAGGTAGTGACTGTGTAATAACTAAGTACGGTGCTGTATGGTTCTAGACTTACAAAGTGAGTTATATAAAGGTCTAACAACTACACTGTACACTTGAAACTAGTACTGAATGTCAACTGTAATTGAAAACACATTTTTAAATCCTTATATCCTGGACTCATCCTGTTTTAAATAATAACTTGTAATATTTAAATCTACTTACTTTCATCAGTTTTAATCTAATTGAAATGAAAGTTGATAAAATATATTTTTCTAGAAAATAAATTTTCAAACCTCTCGACAATAATTAACTTATAAGCTGTATACCTTCGTAAATAGTCATTAACAAAAAAACAAAACAAAAACCTCACTAAATCTGTGACATAATGAAAGAGCTAAAAGATTATAGAATATTTAATGAGAAAACCTGATTTATTACCTATGTAATTAACTTTTAAAATGTATTCAAATTCACTTTTCATATATAGTGTGTCTTTTTAAAAAGTTGTTCTGAATACCTCATGATATTTAGAATTGTATATGTGAAACTGGTTTCCTGTCACCAAATATAACTACTGAGTTTCCAGGTGAAGTATTTTATTCTTACACTGTCACCTACCACAAACTTCATTTTTGAGCCAGCCATTCACTAACTAAAGATGCAGCCATCCTCACCAAAAAGTGTTTTTTTTTATGATATCCATTCTTACATCTTTTTCTTAAATTCAAACTATCTTTTTAAATTAAAATTCACATTTGAAAAGCCAGCTTCTATGACAATACTGTAGAGTTTAATTATTTGTTTTATGGAAAACCATGCCTCCCTTTTATAATTGTCTTACTTGTCTGACAACTTATTTTCTGGAGGATTGAAAAAAAGGAATGAAAACAGCTTCGTATTAGTAAAATCTCCCTCCTAAAAACAGGCATACTTCATTGTATTGTGCTTTGCTTTACTGCATTTTGTGGCTATTACAGTTTTTTACAAAGTGAAAGTTTGTGGCAACCCCGTGTCAGGTAATTCTACCAGAGCGATTTTCAACAGCATTTTCCCACTTTGTGCCTCTGAGCCACATTTGGTGATTCTCAAAATATTTCAAACATTTTCATTAGTTTATTTGTTATGCTATGATTGTTTTTGGAAAACCAGGAACTACCAGGAATTAAATGCTAGACATTTAATTGATAAATGTGTGTGCTCCGACTGCTCCAGTGGCATGCTGTCCCCCATCCTTCTCACTCACCTTGGGCTTACCAACTCCCTGAGACACAAAACATTTAAATTAGGCCAATTATTCAGCCTACAATGGCCTCAAATTGTTCAAATGAAAGGGAGACTCACATACAATTAAATCAAAAGCTAGAATGCCTAGACTTAGTGAAAAAGGCCTGGTGAAAGCGTAGACAGGCCAAAAATTCCACATTTTGTGCCAAGCAGCCAAGTTGTGAATGCAAAGGAAATGTTCTTGAAGGAAGCTAAAAGTGCGTCTCCTTTAGTGAACATGCACAAATAAGAAAGTGAAACAGCCTTTATTGCCGAATCTACTCCTGCTGAACATGCTGTGAAGACTGTTGAAATGACAACAAAGGTTTCAGAATATTACATAAACTTAGTTGAGAAAGCAGTGACGGTTGATAAAACTGAAAGGATTAACTCCGATTTTGAATGTTCTACCACGGGTTAAATACTACCCAATAGTATGCGTGCGGCAGAGGAATCACTGTGACAGGAAGAGTCAACTGATGGGACAAACTTCTCTGTGCTCCTATTTAGGAAAAACACACCATGGACATGGACAACCTTGTGGTGATTGCTGAGGGAAGGGGTATAAGGGGGCTAAATGGTAATGGGAAAATATACTAAAGATGATATACTAACATTTTTAAAAATAAGTAAAAAGAAAAGAAAAGAAACCGCCACAGCCTCCAGAACCTTCAGCAGCCAGCACCTGATCAGTCAGCAGCCAGCAGCATTGAGGCAAGACCTTCCATCAGCAAAACAATTACAACTCTTGAGGACTCAGATGATTGCCAGCCTCTTGTAACAATAAAGTATTTTTTTAACTTAGGTATATACATTGCTGTTTTAGACATAATGCTATTACACACTTAATAGACTACAGTATAGAGCAACTATAGCTTTTATATGCACCAAGAAACCAAAAAATTAGTGTGACTCACTATATAGCAATGTATATTTTATTGTAGTGGTCTGGAACCAAACCTGCAATATCGTGGAGATGTGCCTGTATAAAAATGAATTATTTGTGGGAGAATAATTTTGATCCTTGTTGAATGGATGCTCTGGCCTTATATTTTGAATTATCTCTATAAGTCAAACTATCCTTCAAGATAAGCAGAGATGTAGCAGATTTGATACTGTGATAATACTTTAAAACACCACACCAGGACACAGAAAATAATTGTAAAATAAAGCAAATCATAGTAAGCAAATAATCAATAATAATAAAGTCCCTGATCTAGATAATATTACAAGTCTGTTTGCTAATATTAAGAAAAGAAGGAGAAGGGGAAAAAATCCCCACAGAGATGTACAATTTAAATGTGCTTCTGGAGTTAATGGAGCAGTGACTCTTCTCAGCTTTTAACGGGTCACAATTAATCACCCCTGAATCGATACAAAATATCCCAACTGTAGGACCACTGCACTTACCCATGATGGTTAGGGCTGTAGCTTTTGTTAAGTCTTCTTTCATTGACTCTATTACTTCTAAATGACCGCCGTCTAGGTTGCATCTATTTATGGTTCCATTTCCCGAACTGATCCAATAAAGCTTGTTTTCCATGTAGTCTATCGATAGGCCTGTAATTAAATTATATATCTTAAACATAATGGTAGCCACTTAAATAGTAATAGTCACATTGAACTGGATTTGAGGGGGAAAATATGTCTCAAACTGAGATTTTTGTCTTAAAATACAAGGTCTAGCTAATGGGAAATATACAGAGATGGCCAAAAGTAAGTTAACAAAAGAATAATAAATAATACAATAATTAGTAAGTAAATATTAAGCAAGAATAAAGTCTGTTTATAATTCTGCATACTTACAACTATAAATCTACTTTTGCCTAACCCATGCATGTACTGTTTTAACACTGTGAAACAATATACTTTTATAAGGCAATTGCCCATTATCTCTGTAGATTATCACAATAATCTTATAACATTGAGTTCTACTTTATGGATAAGGAAAATAATACATAGAATAGTTAAAAATGAATCCTTAGATAGTAGGTGGTCATTCCAGAAATTTTAGTAAAGGTTCTATTTCAAAAATGAATGCTTGTCCTCTTATTACACCAATTGATTTCAGAAAGCTTTAATGTGTTATGCTCACTTGGGATACTAATTTGACTTACAAAATTTATAATCCCTCCTCTATGTTCAGTAAACTTTACTTTGGGCAGATATATAATAAACTTAAATCAGAGGATTCAACTTTTTATAAGTAAATTTAAAAGAAGAAAAATTTCAATAATTAATAACTTCATTGATATATGGAATTGATTTGGGCTCATTCAGGTAGGGTCTGCCTAGAAGATTAACCATTCAACAAATGAACTAAGTCACAATGTATCAACATAGGATAGCTTTATTACAATTTACAGACAGTATTGTATGTTAGAGTGGTATTTATGGTTATCAAAAGTCTCAGGATATGTACATTGTGGTTGCCAAAGAATTTTAGTACACATTTATTTAATCACCCAAGTGCTCAATAGGCTCAGGATCTACATTATAACACTAATCTGTGTCTCCATTTTGGTTGTTTGCAATCCACAGCTACTTGTTGAAAAGCACATGTGGACATACATATACTCAGGCATAAAATACAATAAACTGTTCCTCAGAAAATGATTGAACAAACCACAGAAAAATCTCTAACTGATAAAAAAATCTAAGATTAAAGAAAAAAGGAAGGAAGGAAGGAAGGAAGGAATAAGGGGAGACAAAAGAAGGGAATTACAAGTCCAAGTGCATTGAAAGAGGATTAAGTTCAAATATTCTCAACTATTGATAGTCCCAGGCCAGAGAGTGAAATTAATTTATCAGACCACTTTTAATAAAGTGGAAATAATCCAACATGTCTGTACAATATATCAGAGATTTATCAATACACTATTGATTTATTGGTAATAAGATTGTGGAGGGTTCACCAGAAAAATCACAATGCATAAAATTTGACATTTCAAGGAATACATTTTCAGGTTTCTCTTTCTTTCTGCCCCCCCCCTCCCTTCCTTCCTCCCTCCTTTCCTTCCTTCATGACCACAGTGGGTGATCACCTTAAATCACAATGAAAAAAGTAGTCAAATCATGACTATCACAGTCCTGTTCTATAGTGTAACATTTTCATATCAAAAGTCTATTCTCCATTTGATTTTTTTATGAGTAAAACTTGGTTATTCTTCAGGTAACTTTCATGCATATTTTCTAGTGTAAAAAAATCTGGTTTACTGTCAGCCTATTCTCTATTTCAGTGTCTTTGGTTATATTTTGCTTGTTTGTTTGACAGTGACCAGAGGGAAGAGGGGAGGGAATTTCAGGGGAAATAGGGGAGGGATTTAGAGGAACATATATAAAGGATACATGGACAACAACTAAGAAGTGTGGAAATGGGAGGGAGGGAGGAGCACGGGGGGTGGGATGGGTTGGGAGTAATAGACAGAAAACTGTACTTGAAAAATAATTAAATAAATTAAAATAAATAAATAAAATTAAAAAAAATAAAAATAAAAAAATCTGGTTTAGATGACTTAATTTCCAAAAGTAGTCTCTTTTACTTTCTGCTTAGTAGGTTATCTAAAGCACATAACTTCATTTGTATTCAGCAACAAAGAATATCTTTACTACAAATTGGTACTACAATATATAACCCCAAACTTTCCATTGCCAAATTTTCATCAAAAACTGAATTAACAAATATATTTATAAAGAATTTTCTAGCCCTGGCTGGTGTAGCTCAGTGGATTGAGCGCGGGCTTGTGACTCAAGACAATCGCGGTTTGATTCTCAGTCAGGGCACATGCTTGGGTTGCAGGCCAGTTCCCTGCAGGCCAACTCCCAGCAGGGGATGCACAAAAGGCAACCATACATTGATGTTTCTCTCCCTCTCTCGTTCCCTTCCCCTCTAAAGATAAATAAATAAAATCTTTAAAATAAATAAATAAAAAGAATTTTCTTTAGGAAAGTTATATATTCTTCCAGGTATTTTAAATTTTATCTCTCAATCAAGCCAAACCACCAGAGAACAATATACATTTTTATATTCCTGTGTTTTTATCCTTCTCTGAATCTCTTGCTGAATTGAACTTTGGCATCATGCCCTTGGTTTAAATAAAGGATGCTGTAAGAAGTAGTCATAAGACAAGCACTGTTATACTTCCCAGGACATAGTATCTGAAAGTAGTACATCACGCAGTGACCTCTTTATATAAGGACCTATGGGAGAAATTTCTTTCAGGGCTCAGTGCCAGAAACAGCTATATATGGAAAATATAAAATTATAATTGATCATAATTCTCTCTTTGCTTTAGCTACAAAGAAACTGAAGAACCTGACTGTAAGCCATACCCAACAATTTTAAAGGGACTGCATTTATGCTACTAATATTACCCCTGAGTTAAGTAGAATAATCTATTATTGTCTTTAACCTTGAATTTTAAAATCAGTATTATTCTAGCCTTCCTTAGGGAATGTGTTTAAGATTCCGCAACCCCTTTTGGAAGGACAGTTTATTTTAACTGAATGTGTCTAACTTCAAATTAGTCCACAATGTCAGAACTTTATCATCTACCTAACACCCTGCAGTGTCTGGAGTCTAACTTACTCTAAGTAAAGCAGTTACCAGAGAGACTGAGAAATTACAGGCAAATTTTGCAGAGTCCACTACTCAACACATTTGTTTCTGGATGACTAGTGCCTAGAGGGAAGGAGCGGTGTCAGTGAGCTTTTTATCTTCAGTGTCTAGTATGATGCCTAGAGCAAAAAAATAAAATAAATAAATAAGCATTGAATGAACTGATGAGTTATTTAAATTGTCCCATTATGAAAATTATATGTTGTTTTCAAGGAGTTCTGCCTAGTAAAGTTAAATTACCTCACAACAGACTTTTAAAAAATATTTTATTTATTTATCTTTACAGTGGAAGGGAAGGAGAGAGGGAGAGAAATATCAATGTATGGTTGCCTCTCACATGTCCCCTTCTGGGAACTGGCCTGCAATCCAGGCATGTGCCCTGACTGGGAATCAAACTGCGGTCCTTTGGTTCACAGGCCTGCACTCAATCCACTGAGCTACACCAGCCAGGGTCAGATTTTTATTTTTTTTAATATACTACTTAGACTCAGATACTATGACAATAGACAGGAATAAATCTACCTAGTACAGCTTGTATTTTTGCATTAATACTAAGATTGAATATTTTAGAATTAATAGTTTTAAGATTCACAAGAAAAATATTTAAAGTTTCCTTATCAACCGATATATATGCATGTGATACATCACCTAGTCACATATATATACCATCTCCCCTAGAAAATATATTAGTTTAACCTCTTAATGTTCTTGAATGTCCTTATTCTCAAGTTTATAAAATAGAATTGAAATCTTTTAGAAATCCTATGATGAATTCAAGAAACTGGTGTTATGTTTTAAATTCATAACTATTATGTTTAGAAGCATATATTTATGAAATTTATTGAATAAATATTTTAGATGATAAGATTTTTATGTTTCATTATTGTCATATAATTAGATCTTTTAAAAAATCTTTACCCAAGGATATTTTTATTGATTTTAGAGAGAAAGGAAAGGAGAGAGAGAGAGAAACACCGGTGTGAGAAATAATCGGTTGCCTCTTGTATGTGCTCTGACTGGAGATTGAACTCAAAACCGAGGTATGTGTTTTGAGGGGGAATCGAGCATGCTACCTTTTATTGCACGGGAAGATGCCTCAACCAGCTGAACCACCTGGCCATGGCAAATTAGGTCTGAATGACACTGAAAATTTAATTAGTATCCAGTTACTGGAATAATTTCTGAATCAAATTTTTGTTGCACTAGAGATGATTCACTAAGAAGTATAGTAATAATTTTGATGCAGTTGAAACTACTGAATGATTTTAAAATGCTAATCAATAGCCATGAGGCAACAGATAAAACATGAGCATGTTCATAAAACTGCCCTGAAATATGATTTTATTTGTATGAGAAGGTCCTCGGTGTGTGTGACACACACACAAAAATCTTCAAAAGGGCTAGAAGATCTGTATGAAAAATATGCAAATAGTAATGTAGTTTTAATTCTGCAACAACATTTATTTTTTAAATCACCTGGATCTGCTTATCAAAAGATAAAACCTAGATTCAATAATATAATAGGTATATCAAAGGGAAGACAAGTAATTATTTATAATTACTTTTAAAGTAATTTATAATTACTTTAAAATTAATTACTTATAAAGCCTTTGTGAATTGAAAAATCCTTTTATCTCTTATTACTGTAGTAATGCAGTTAATTTATGCTTTGATTCCAACACTTTTTAATTTGAGCCAAAAATTTCTCTTAATATATTACTTTACTTGAACATGTGACTGAAATATTTCAGACTAATTTTAAAAATTGAGACAATGTGATTTTCTAAAATCATATAATTGCTTGAATAACAGAAATATTTACAAATTGATACAAGAAACTTCTACATAAAATACAATCTAAATATAGTTTCCATTTATTACTACAAATTAAAATTAAAATTAAAATCCATTAAAATTTAAGTATTGTTACAAATAAGACTGAAAAGTTTATTTTATGTGTCTAATTTCTTTTTCAAACTATTCAAAATTAAATCAATGTAGTACGCAATATGGAATTAAAACTAAATGTGGCATTGGAATTATATAGTATCTTGACTGTAGTAGTTAGTATAGAAATCTGTATGTGATAAAATTCTATAGGTGTAAATACACAAACATAAATGGGTACAAATAAAACATAAAATCTGAATAAGATTGGTGGATTGTATTAAGGTCAATATCTGGGTTGTAATATTTTACTATTGCTTTACATAATGTTCCAATTGGGGAAAATTGGAGTAAGTATACATGGGACCACCTGTACTAGTTTTTATAATTGCAAGCAAGAATCTAAGTTTATCTCAATGAACATTTTTTAAATATTTTATTTTACTTTTTATACTGTCATATTTTAAAAATATTTATTTATTTTAACTTTATTTTATTTATACTAGTTGAGTATATGTAGGATCAGAATACAGCGCTCTAAAATATTCCATTTTGGCTTAAGGATTATTGTAAGCCAAAAACATTTGAGATATAGCGTATGACAAATAAAAGCACTATTTTCCCTGCTATTTACTGAGAAGCTGGCTTAGACTCTTTGTCACTAGTCTAGACTGATCAACCTAGAGATGGCACTGAGAAGAATCTATGTAGCAAATCTCACTGAAATAACCCTTATCTGCTATTAGCTTACTTCAGTTGCACCTTCCACAGTCTGTCTCCCTTTAAAGTCTAAAAATGTCCTTGGTCTTGTCACTTCTCTACAGACATATTGTTTTTGGTTAAGATGCTACATAAGATTGCTTTTTGTTAAGATGCAATATAAGCCTCTAACCACTCCTTTGAGTTACCCATCAGTGACTTTCTCCCATGTGTATACATGCTACTTATATTAATAAGCATTGTTTCTCTTTTTTCTAATTTGTCTTTTGTCAGTCTAATCTGATGGGTCCTAGCGAGAGAACATATGAAGACAGAGAAAAAAGTTTTTTGTTTTAGTTTTTGTTTTTCCTCTTTGCAAGTGTCTATAGTGACCTAATCTTAACTTCACCTAAATTCTTTCTTGGAAATACCCTTCTCAATTCACTGTACTTTAAGAATTCACTAATACATAAAGAGTTACAGAGATAGGTTAATCAACTCAGCTTCTGTTACTTACCATATCAAGCTAAGATTTCATGATCTCATCTATTCTCAATCATATAAGTAATTATACCTGAGGAAATTTATCCTATCTTTTAAGTTTTTTGATAACTGGCAAATACATGTGCCTTGTGAGAACAACACAAGCAAAAATAGAGGAAAACCAGGACAAGTGACAGATTATTTCTTAAAGAGAGTTTTTTTCTAAAATATCACTCTAAAACCTTTAGTTCTTATAGTTTCATAATTTGCCAAAGCTATATTTGATAGCTTGATAGGTAAAATAGAACAGAATATCTTTAAAAGCACTGGGTGTGACATTTTAATATTTTAAAATTATGGTAATTATCAACATAATGTTAAGCAGTCCCTAATGTTAGATATATTTTTTTCCTAGCCACACAGAAATACTCAGTTTTCAAGATATATCACATCTCTTATACCTATTATGCCTCTTTACCCTTTCTGCTCAGAAAAAAAGTAAATGCTTTCTCTTATCAGTTCTTTAAAAACTAAAGTATATTCATCCTTCAGGATAGTTGAAATTTTAGAATAAATCCAACTTAGAACTATTGTATTTTTCTTCCCCACACAGAGTTAGTTGTTTTCTCTATTTTTGTAGTGTCTAGTCAGATTATATAGAGTCTGGAAGATAGTACTTAATGAATAACATTGTTTTTGTTTTGTTTAGCTCAACTAAAAATCTCAACAAAATGGTTTGCAGTTATCTGTGGCTTTTTAATTTACTAAACCATGACCATTTTGCTAATGGGCCCCAAGTTTTATTTTCAGGGTCTGGTACCTAGTATACACTTCATAAATATTTTAATAACTTTTTATTAACATTTAACATCTGGAAAAATCAGTAAATGAATGATCAGATGAAACAGTGTAATACATTTAAATCATTTTTGCACATACACATGTGTAATTTTAATATTGCTTTGTTAATTTCTCTGGTCTTTTAAAAAGCCTATTGTTAGCATTTCTTTTGAGGTATGCAGCCTTATATATTGATTGTGCTTCATAATAAAAGTGGCAGTTATGAGTAATGAGTAAGTATAAATAATATAACTGCATTATCAAGCAAGAAAACACACCCAGGAATTAGTTTTAATCTTATTTTTTAAAATGAGGCCCCTTGAATTCTGTTGATGTGGTGAAAAGTGCTTATGAATGTTTCCCATGAACAGATTTCAAAATCCATATTATATAGCATATGGATTAAAATGATTAAATAATAAAAGATGTTTTGTAGGTTTCAAGAAGGTATGCTTGAAGATTGAGTAAACAAATGACTTTTGGTTGTGATTGCATTAAAATAAAGGGAAAACATCCAGGAAATAAAATACATAGGACACAAGATTCTTAAGAATAGCCCATGAAGGGTAATGCTGATTGACAGGCCAAGTTGCTTTATGAAGCTTAATGGATAATATTCATAATATATAAACATTTTAAATATGAAAATGGCTTTAAGTAGTCAATCAAAACCCTCCTTTGTGCAAACTTCTCTAAGTACTTATTGTATCTAAGACTAAGCAATAAATCTTAATTGAGAATAGTTACTTCGGCAATGAATAACTGGAAGGTTGATTTGTATTTAACATAAACAAAGATATTCTGCATAAACTGCCTGAAGGCTGTAATTGCTCAGTCTTCAGTGATATGCACTCATAAAATGCTAAGTTGGGTGTTTTGATAAGATTATAATGTACTTCTATTTCAAATATATATCACGGTTATGGATTTAACAGCACACAAGCAAGGAAAATCCAGTGAATGAAAATGTAAAAACAATTTCTGAGTACTGAGAAATACCCAAGCTCTAGATTTTTCTTTCCTACTTTTTACGGTTGAAAAAGTAGCAGTTTTATTCTCTGATCTTTGCATGAAGTCAGGTAATTACTATGATATCAGCCTCTGTGTGGATAACATAATTGTTAAGATTTAACATGGTTTTGGAAACAGATAAACTTAGATTTGAATCCCAACTCTACCATTCATCACAGGCCACTAATTTCTTTCAATAAACCTGAGTTTCTGAATTCACAAAAGAAATATAAGCCTTGACTAAATGATTACTGTGCGATGATTAATGCAAAGCATTTTGCAAGTGCTTGACATTTCTAAGTGCTTAAAAAGTAGTCACTTTAATCACGGTATTTTTGTTGACAAAGAGCTGATGTTTCTGCTGTATACCACATCCCTGTCTAAGGGCCTGCAAGCACAAAGGTGCAGCTTCAGGCTCCATAAAGGGTGATAGATAATGACTGCTTTGATTTGAAACTTCCCAGCCTCACCAGAGAGAATATTGTGTTTTCTCCTAACATATTGGAAAAAATTAACTCTTGATTTGTCAGTCAGTATGCAAGAAGAGAAAACCATCTGCACAGCAGCTCACTTTTATCCTTATCACCTAATTTTCTGCACAGAAATGGTTTAGAGCATGCAGTGGGCAGAAGTATAAGCCACACATTGCCCAGGCAGACTCATCATGAAAATACAATTACAATAAGCTTCTGTGGTAGTAAATATCAGCGAAGTTCAATGAGCAAATATCACAGAAATAAACATCCCTATGTATGTATTTCATGAGTACAATCATCATATGTGCTAACAACAACAACACAAGTTAATATTTATTTTATTCACACATTCATATGTCCATTAACAGTACTGGAAAATCCCATTTAGAAGTCACCGCAGTCCACAAGAATCTTGAGAAGTGAAATTGCAATGACATAAATTCTTAAGAGTATGTCAATCTATATTAAGTGTTCCCTTGAGAGTTTTAACTTTTAAACTACTCTACATAGCAGTTTAAATTTATATATAAAACTAAGAAAAACCCATTTTGTCCACTTATTTACATTACAGCTTTAAGTTATGCATAGAGGAAAAGAACAGCAAAAGATAGATTTTTTTAAAGAGAAAGGACAATAAACCAAACTGCTTCAGTATTTTGTGTTAATTAGTAAACAATGTTATGTAATATATTGTAAAACATATTTTAAGAACAAAAATGGAAATACTATAACTTAAAGTAATAGTTACTATGAAAGATAATTATAAATCAGTGCATCATCTTAGCTCCCCTCTGTCCCTCACAAATAAAGAATTTAAACACACTGGATACAGATTGGATTATTTATAACCTTATTTACAGGAATATTTTTATTAGTTAATTTATAGGTAAGAGTTTTTCTAGCCTATTAGGACAAATCAAAAATTACAAAAAGTGTCCGAATGAAAAGGGGTTATCGTAAAATGATTTTGGTTTTATCTTTATACCTTTCGACAAAAGGACTTGTCTGTAAGTTTATAACTTGAGCGATATTGCTTTCGTCTGTGCTTTCTTTTTTTTTTATTTTTAATTTATTTAACTTTTGTTCAATTACAGTTTTCTTTCTTGTATTCCCAGCCCTGCACCCCCCCAGTGCTCCCCACCCCCTCCCATCTCCGCCCCCCGTCTTAGTTATTGTCCATGTGTCTTTCATACTTATTCATGTGAGTCCACCCCCTTTTACTCTGTGCTTCTCTCCCCTCTACCCTCTGGATCCTGTCAGCACGTTCGTCTGTGCTTTCTTTATATGAGACATCTCTGCTCTGGTTAGAGCCAAAGGGCCCCGGGGTTAGAACCATGAGGCTGAGGAACAGCAAGCACAACACGTGGAAAAGCCAACTTTGAAACCGAGTATTTCCAACTTTCCCTCCCTAGCTAGCCATGAATTTCTTTATAAACAACCCACTTTATGTGTACTTTGTACTCCATCGTTTAAGAACATGATGCTATAAATATAAATATGAGAGCACTTTAATTTGTTTTCTACACATGGATACATTGGATGGAGTGAATCATGAATCTATAACCTGATCACAGAGTAATCACTTCTCTCTGATAGTAATTTTAGTCAACTAAGGTACAAGAATAAATCTTAGTTTCATTCAATCCTGTAAGAGCCTCTTGCTGTGTGATAGGGAACGGTATTTACTTAATTCAACAAATATTTATCGAAGATCTACTTTGTGCCCACATTGAACTTTGAGCTGAGGGCACAATGGTAAATAAAACAGATGTGGTCGGTAACTTTGCAGAGTTTCCTTTCTAGCTGGTAAGCAGTTGTTTATCAAATATTCAAAAAACAAAGGAAACATTAAAATAAAGATAAAAGCTAACATGTGAAATTATAGTGCTAAAAGTATCTAAGACAGTCCAGCCTAATCAGGGAGGTCTGGGAAATCTTTTTTGAGGAAATACTGTATTTTTCAGACCATAAGATGCATCTAGATTTAAAGGAGGAAAATAGAAAAAATATGAAGCAAAATATGTGTTAAAATATTTAATAACATAAATAAGATAATATTTCACCAATGTAAATGTAAACAGAACTCAACAGCAGCATTAACAGCCATTATTCCTCCCAAATTTGGGCGGGGGGGGAATGTGTGTCTTATAGTCTGAAAAATATGGTAATGTTTGAGTTGGAATCTGGTAGATAGGTGGGAAACTAAGAGAAGGTAGAAGACATTTCTGAGCAAAGGAATGCCAGGTTAAACTATGCTGATAGGGAAAGGGGATTGGCAAATCGAGAGGATCAAATCAGGGAAATATGAGAAATATCAGAGGAATGAATAATTCTGAGTCAGAGTGCAATTCCTTTTGGATTATAAAATCCTTGGGAAAAGGGACTTTATCTCCCTTATCCGCCTCTTTTCAATTAGCCAGGATATTGTAGGAACTCATTTTTCTCTTTTTTGTTTTGAAGATTCCCACATACATACAAACCAGCATATGGATCTTTACCACATATCTCTGCCTCTCAGTATGCTAACACTGTAAGGCAAGTATTATATAAAAGGTCATCTTTGTGTCAACCATTAACATAACACATTAACAGTAGCCACTGAACACATGGGTTTGGATTTAAGAGAGAAGATTGATTATGGAGTTGTTTTCTTCTCACTCTCTCTGTCTCTGTCTCTCTCTGTCTCTGTCTCTCTCTGTCTCTCTCTCTTTTAAATACTTGTAGGTAAATATTTCTACAACTACCAAAACAATCTCAAACATTATTTTTCCTCCTCCTAGGGTAAAAATAGCATGTTACCATATTTTGTATAATAATCTCCATCAAAGTTAACATTGTTCGAATCTTGTAATGTTAGTGTATCAACATGCTTAGGCTACAGTCCCCAGTTATTTAATTAAACACTAATCTGGGTGTTTCTGTGAAGGTATTTGTGAGATGTGATTATCATCTGCAATCAGGGGACTTTAACTGAAGGGAATTATCCTAAATTATATGGGTGTGTCTAATTCAATCAATCAAAAGGCCTTAAGTACGGCATAGAGGTTTCTTTGAAGAATAAGAAATTCTGAATTTGGAGTGGTAGTTAAGGGTACTGAATGTTAGCAAAAGATATGTTAGGGATCTACTGACCTAGGAACCCAGCTCCTTGTAGGGAGGTGGGGAAGATTAGGGGCAGGGGAAGACTTTGTCAGCTCACTTTCCTCCTTTATCTAAAATAAAGTTACCTGTGAGAGAAGTGAAGTAGAGCACAGCAGACAGGGGATTTGCAACAGAGCATCCAGATTTTGAAAACAAGAATGATCAAATGATTTACATATTTACATACAGACAACACAAGCTATCATGCAGCATTGCTGACCACCACCAGTCTTAGCACTTAGGTAACAGCATCAGTTAGCTAGAAGTAGGAAGTTACCAAGGCAACATGCAATTAATACCTGTTTGCAAACCAGTCAAGAACTACAGTAGCAAGGTAAAGGCCCAGGTTTCCTTTCACCCTGGAGACTATATTGGGCAAGTCTGAAAGGAGAACCCAGGTACTCCAACCTTGTTTGCCTTTCAGTGTTAGTGGCAAGATAATATAGAGTTAAATTCTCACATGTA
Organism: Sturnira hondurensis; assembly: GCF_014824575.4. Classification (NCBI taxonomy): domain Eukaryota; kingdom Metazoa; phylum Chordata; class Mammalia; order Chiroptera; family Phyllostomidae; genus Sturnira; species Sturnira hondurensis. The sequence continues at coordinate 1,640,658 of NW_028088106.1, read as the reverse complement.
CATAAAATTTCCTTGTCTTAGAGACTCACCTGGTTTCATGTATTGGTCTGCTATGAATTCTATTATATGATTATTCTTTAATGAACTCATTTACACTTTTAATACTGCAGACAATCAAATCATTCATATTCCAGACTATTAGACCCAATATACCTTCTATTCCTACTGCTTACATTTCTATTATCAAAGGCCAGATGTTCTCCTCGTAACTCTTATTCATTTGATCCTCACGAGAACTTTATAAAATATGCACTTTGTCTTTATTTTACAGATAAGAAAAGAAAGCACTACAAGCTAAGAGTAACTTGCTCAAGGTCACTAACTTAAATTTACTTAATGAAACCTAAAATGATTTAGTTTCCTGCACCCTTTAGGAGATGGACAATGTCAAATTCTTATCAGTAGACCAAATACAGTAGACCAAATACAAAAATCTGGTTCCTGAATAAATTTCTGACTCAAAAGCCACAATTATTAATACTAATTTAATGTATAGTTTGTAATGAAGGTTCTGAAAAATAGTACATCTTGCACAAGTTAAAATTAAAAATTGTCATTTTGAATTAATTTAAAAGTAACTTTCAAATATATTAATAAATGATAGAGTAGACATCTAATGCTTGTCATTAGGTGTTGAATCATCATCTCTGTACACTTAAAAATATCTTTTGGCATAAAACATCTGAGAGACCAACTGCAAAGTGTAAATAGCAATGCTAATTTCTTTATTGTAAACTTTCCTCATATAAGCTGTATGGTTTTCTCTTTGATTTATTTTGAGTAGGGAAATGGGAAATGGACATTTAGTATTAAAGAAGTTAAGGTTTTCCTCATTATAGAAATACACATGTAAGTTAACATTTTGGTGTTACCTAAAACTACCGCATTACAATATAACAACTTTATTTGCTCATATTATTTCCATCATACTCATTTTTACATATTAAATATTTTGAACAACTCCAGATAAATACTAACTAAAGTGATTTAGTACAATTTAAGTTCTTAGTATAGGTCCTAATCTTTAGAGTCTCTGGTTTGTTTTGTTCTATCATCTTCCACATAGAAATATTAGCATTTTATTTTGCCTTTAATTTCAATACTACTTTGAATTTCAGCTATGATTCAAATATTAAAACAAATAGTCCAAGAAAAGAAGTTGTTTAGAGTATCATTTTATATCATAAGTTTATACATAAAAACTTATTGCTAATATTGGTGATCCTACACTTTTAATGAATCACCACTCTTTAAAATGAGCTACTTCAGCCTGGCTGGTATAGCTCAGTGGATTGAGCGTGGGCCTGCGAACCAAAAGGATCGTAGTTCGATTCCCAGTCAGGGCACATGCCTGGGTTGCAGGCCAGTTCCCAGCTGGGGATGCACAAAAGGCAACCATATATTGATATTTCTCTCCTTCCCTTCCCCTCTAAAGATAAATAAATAAAATCTTTAAAAAATTAAAAATAAAAAAAAAAGAGCTACTTCAAGTAAGTATAATTCCATACTTTTAAGCAAAAAGAAAAAAGCTTAATAGCTTCATGGTGTACTGATTTTACCCCCAAATTAAAACTATTCTATATATGTGATTTGAAGCACAATTATGATTTTCTTCCATATATTTCATTATTTGCACATTTAACATAATGTCAAAATTCAAGTTCCTTATTTGTTTTTTTTAAAGATACTCTGAGGTCACAAGTGAGCAATCAATAATTTTTGCATCTCAGAGAAATATTAGAAATTATTAAGGGAGTGATTACAGTTTGTAAAATATTATAACATATAGATATTAGTGTGTAATTCTGTAAATTATCTACTAAAGAAACTTGGTATTTTAGATTTTTCAAGATTTTTTATGGGAATAACTCAAGGTTTTCTTTTAGCACCATGGTATTTTGGCAAATAATTTACAATGGTTGGCAAAGGCAGAAAAAAGAAACTAAATAAACACACCACAGAATAATGAAAACCAAATGGTTACTACTTAAATCACTGTAACTATTAATCAGGGCACAGGGATGACTGGGGAAATCTAAGTACATTACATTGCCACTGTAGTAACATATCAACTATTCACCAGTGAAAATAAGATATTTATTAATTACACTGAAGTTTTAAGCAACTACAGTCCTTAATATATTGTAAAAATTCTGTTATTAACCGACTGATCTTCTTATCAGAAAAAGACCTTCTTCTTACCCCACAGAGACCGAACAGATTTACTAAGATTGGTAACTTAATTTCTATTACTAATCTGTAATATTTTCTTTCAGGCTCTAGATGAAAAATACATTGCACAAATCCAGCTTTGTCATATTAAAAATGGCAGTGATTGTTTAAAAAATAACAGAAGAAGAACTGACCAACAGGTTCCTTTTGATTCTGGAAGAGGATCTTGCTATTACTGCCGTCCATGTTCGCCATGTTAATTGTGTTTCCGTCCGTCCAGTAGAGTTTTCTTAATTAAAAAAAAAGAGATATGGATTAAAAATATTATATTTATGCCTGCTTGTTGCTGGAAGCATACATGAAAGAACAAAACTAATATCAAAGTAAATTGTCAGTGCAGGATTAATCCTTTTTAGGAAGGCCCCAAATTGGTGACTACCTTGCTTACAGCAGTCTTCACATAAGACTGGGAAGAAAGCAGAACTCTTGCTTTTTCCTGTAATTGCAGGATAGTTTCCTCATTTTCCTTCCCTTTCACATTCACACCTAATGTTTATGACCACAGGAAATTATTTCCATTTAAAATAATTCACCAAGATTGAATTTTCTTGTCTTGGACAAATCAGACATCTTAGGAACAATATCACTTCAACCATTGCCATTGAAAGTGCCAAGGAGGGAGAGTTTGTCTGCGACCTACATGGGCGCTCTGTGTGGGTATGTGATGACTGGCCAGTGCATGGGATAATCTAAGCAATTTAGAATATCAACATGCAGTAAATATGTTATTAACAATTCATGCTAAAAACCCTTTTCATGCTATTTTAAAATTGTGAACTGTCACTCCCTAAAAACATAAATTAGTGAGATTTTAAAATAATATATAAAAATCCAATTTTATGCAGATAAAATTCTCTAACCAGAGATCCCTTATATAATTTTTATATTTACACTTGCACTTCTGACTGTATAGCTAATAAAACAAAGAATTGTTAAATTTTATTTTCAGGTACAGTTGACATTCAATATTGTTTTATATTAGTTCCAGGTATACAGCATAGTGGTTAGACAATTATATAATTTATGAAGTGATAAAATTTTGTCATATAAAATCAGAGCAAAGGTAGGTAAAATTTTTGAAAAACTTAAAAAATAATCATACTTTACCCCCTGACTGGGTGAGCTGTAAGACACTGTGGCTTATCAATTCCATGGATAATTGAGGTTTTCAAAGAGCCATCCAGCCGTGCCACATTAATTTGTGTTTCGTCAAATTCCGAGCTAATCCAGTATAAATTACGTGAGACCCAATCCACGGCTAGCCCTCTGATGCTCTGAATATCTACAAAACAGGAAAGAGGAAATTAAAAAGTAAAGGAAATTTCCCATTCTTTTGGCTTTTCAAATAAGTTATTTTCTGTCTTAGAGAAATTTTGATTTACACTTTAATTTGCTAGCTAAAATTGTACAAGATTGTCATCTCATTCCCTTATCAGCCCTTCTTAACACATAATTAATCATTAATGTTTTACCACTGAGCCATTTGAAACCTGCAGTAACAATTAGCATTGAAATTACACTAACAGCCAACAATTCATTGGTAAACTCAGGAGCAGACCTGAGCCGCAGTCCTATGGACCAAGGTGACAACAATGCAAAGTAGAATAATAGCTCCTCTGGTTGGTAGCACATCTTTCAGTTAGGAGAAGGTCCTTGTGGAACACCAACGAATGGGCTATTTTATATTTTAAACGTCAATTTGTTATTGAAAGTAAACAAAACAATTCAACTTTCCTAAAAGAATAAACAGATTTGAACATCTTTCAAAATAGATCATTAACAGAAATAGATTGAAATATGAACAAAAACTAAAATTCTTTTAACCTTCCTCCAATGTGAATTCTACAGAAATTACTGAAATCGAATTGAGTTTCAATTTGTTACAGCCAATATGAATATTTGAGTTTGTATTCCTTGATCATTCAATTAGGCATCTTTAAAAATAATAGGATTTAGGATTAAATACAATTGCACATTTTAATTAAAGAAATAAATTAAAGTGTTAGTAGTGGTGGATACTGGAAAATCTTTTCAGCATATTAACATATAAAGTAGGTCAGTTTAGTCCCCAATCTGTGGCAGACATGTGACGGGTCTAACCTGGCTTTGCCTTGATTTTACAAGTTTTAAAATTTTCTAGCATACAGTAACTATAGAGTTCTCTAGACCGGTGTTACTCAAGATAACAAGACACCTGGAGATTGTTAAAAATGAAGCTTCTGGTTCAGTAGGTGAGGAGGGGCTGACATTTTGGAAGTTGCAGCCAGTTCCCAGGTGCTGCTGCCCCCTCTCCAAAGCAGCAGATTGGGGACCCCACAGCAACTGCTACTTAGCTCCTGGAACTGACATATCTTTCTATGTATCATTTCCAAAAAATGGCATGAAGCTAGATTTCACCTTTAAATGAAGACACCAGACTGTAAATTTCCCAATTAGTTTAAAAGTAAAAAGAGCAGACCCTGGCCAGCTGCACAGGTGGCTAGAGTGTCATCTTTATACACCACATTGTGAGCTGGATTCTTTCGTAAGGGCACACACACGAATCAACCAGTGAATGCATAAGTAAGGAGAACAACATTGATGTTTCTTTTCTGCTGTTCCCCTTCTTTCTTCTCTAAAATCAATATTTATATTTTTTTAGAGCAATATAAGACATGGGGATCTTTGCAGTTCTGGGTCAGCTATAAAGTGCTCCATCCAGGCCGATGTCCTTGAATCTCAACCAACCCAACTTTCCTGCTTAAAACCCTTTTATTATTTCTAAATAAGTTATAATGAGATGTGTCTTCATGTTTTAGGTTGTGTGCCTCTTTTTTTTGTTTGTTTTTCATCAAGTCACTTAAAATTTGGCCTTTTTATTGGAAAATTAGGCTAAGTATAGATGATGCGTATGATTGTTATAAATATTTTATTAGATGATGTGTGTTTATGTGCTTTAATGCAGGGCTGAGGAGTACACTGTCAATCCAAGCACTTAGTATCTTCTGAATTTTTACCCTAGATTGCTTGGTATTGACAAAAATAATGAAATTAGTTTTTATTTTTTCTAATATCCATTGTTCCCAAAGTTTTTGTTTTTGCTTTTGGCTGTCCCTGTTGTTTAAAATACTTTTATTCATTTTTGATTTGGTCCTTATCATATGGCCAAGAAGACCAAAAATAACTTGTAAATACTTTTAAAATACAATATTAAAATATTTTATTATGTAAATTAACTAGCAGCTTAGCTGAACTAGTGAAGTGCAAGACAGATTGAAGAAAAAAGACAGAGCCAGCATAAAGAAAAAAGAAAAAGGCTAAGTGAGTGGGAGGTTAAAGTGAATAGTCTGGCACATGTAGTCAGTTTTCAGATGTGGGAATAAAAGAGACTAGGTTAGGAAAAAATGGTCAGGGATAACATTTGAGGTGTTTTATTTTGTTTTTCCTCCTTCTCCAGACTGAAGAATGGCCTCATGGAAGGCACAATATTCCAAGGGGATAAATAAAAAAAATATTGTTATGAGGGAAAATAAAACATGAAATGCAGCTAAAAACCCCCAGACAATAAAAAGACCAAGAGAAGAATGACAATTAGACAATCACGGAGATTCTCAATAGCAATGAGGGATGCTATAAGATAGTGGGGTAATGTGTGGAAAAGATTGAAAAAAAAAAACCCTGAACTTGAAATTTGTAGTAAACAAAATTATTCTACATCTAACTACAGCAACGGAAAACCCAAATAATTTGTTTATAAAATGAGCAAAGGACTTGTATATATATTTATCCAAAACCAGATATTGAAATAGCCAACATAAAGAGACACTCAGCATTGCTAATCATTGGAGATGCAAATCAAAACAACAATTAACTACCAACTCACACCCATTAGAATGGCTACTATAAAACCAAAACAAAACAAAGAACAATACCTAAGAAAATAACAAGTGCTAAGAGGGATTTGAGAAAATTGGAACACACATTATTGGGAAGATGGGTGGGTGGGAACACATACTGGGTCGGAGTGTGAAATGGCACAGCTTCTATGAGAGAACATATGGCAGTTCCTCAAAAAAATTAAAAATAGAATTACCTTGCAATCAAGCAATTCCAATTTTGACTATCGCCAATAGTCAAGCATTGCATAACAATATTTCGATTGATGATATATAGGGGTGGTCCCATAAGATTGTAACGGAGCTAAAAATTCCTATCACCTAGTGACAATATACCCATAGTGACATTGCAGCCATCTAATGTGGTGCTGTGAGGCATTGCTATTTTGCAGGGGTCTCAGTCTGGTGAGGAATGCATGGGGCCACTCACCTGGGTTCTGGTAAGCTTTCCACAGACATCTCCCCTTTCTAAACCAATGTTACAACTGGACAGAACCTTTGGGTTATTATAACACCCTTCACCAGTAACCATTAGCAAACCTTATGGTAAAAAAAAAAGATGTTTATGATTTTCAGGCTCGGAAATGTACAAAGCACACCAGCAGATACACAATGAGGTTGGTGGGGAGAGCTCACACACCCACAGGGGTCTGGGATTCTACTTTCACTGGGGTTACAGGTGGGGCCTTGGGTTGTAAGGTCTCACTTTTTATCGGTGAATTTAAAACATAAGATCAAGGATTCCAAACACAAGAAAAAAGACCAAAAAAATAAAAGAAGCCTAAATGCTCTGTCAGTTAGAAAACTCAACCAAAATCTGTAAAAGAAGAAGCCTCAGTGCAGACATGTTCTTTATCTAGTTGTGTGGCTGGCAATATGTTTATTCAAGCAAGCTTTCCAGAAGGGGATGCCCCATTGCAAGGAATGCCTTAAACTGAAATCAAAGCTTAAGTTAGGCACTTACATAAAGGAAAGAAAGCCAACTGTCAGGGCTCACACTACAGTTACATATTCGTTGTGATGCTGGTCTAAACAAAGCTACTATGCTGCCAGTCCTGGAAAAGTATAACACATACAATTACAGTTGTAGGCTATAATATCCAAGTTTGTGTAAAGACACTCTTGATGTGTGCACAGTGACAAAATCTCCTAGTTGCACATTTTTCAGAACATATCCTAATGGTTAAGTTGGGCAAGACTTGTATACATAAAAGACTTGAAAGCAGAGTGTCAGAGAGATGTTTGTACACCTATGTTCATCATAGCACTTTTCACAGTAGCCAAAAGGAGGAAATGACCCAAATGTCCATCAACAAATGAGGGTATTAACAAACTGTGGTGCATACATACCTACAATGGAATTGCATTCAGAGTTAGAAATAAAGGAAGGTCCAACACAAGCTACAAGCCAATGTGGATGATGCCTGAAGTCATTATGCTAAGTGAAATAAGCCAATCATGAGAAGACAAATTTGTATATGACACTTATATGACATACCTAGAGTACACAAATTAGATGAAGAAAGCAGAGTCATAGTTACCAGGATTCGGAGGAAGAGAGACCTGGGAGTTACTGTTTAATGGGTATAGAGTTTCAGTTTTGCCAGATGAAGATTTCAGGAGACTAGTTCCCCTATGTGGATGTACTGAACACTACTGAACTGTACTTTTAAGGGTCAAGATGGTAAGTTTATATTACATGTATTTTACCACAGATTTCAAAGTTATCTTTCAGAAATGAAAGCTAAATAGATTTTCAGATTATAGAATATCACTCAACTATAAGAACATTAAATGATGTAATTCAGAGAGAAGAGAAATGATCACAGAAAGAAGGCTATAAATGAAAGGCGTGGGCGTAAGCACAAAATTGGGTATCATGATGATATGGCTAAATAAAAAAATTGCTTGTCAATTCTCTGTGAGTTTCATTTATTTTTTTCTATGAACTGGACCTGCTGACACCAGCATCTTAGGGGTGGGCACAAAGGCTTTTTTGCTGAAAATCAGGCACACACTCAAAGGAGGAGGGGATCCCATACTATATAAGTTAATGAAACATCCACAAATGCTTGATCCAGCTTCAGAATTAGAACATTACAAATACTTTAGACGTCTTGGGTGCCTCACCCTCACTAATTTTCCACCTCTCCAAATCTTGATTTTGTAAGTTTTAACACATGTATATATCTCAAATCTATATATTTTTTCTAGATAATGTGGGGCAAATGTTTAACTTCACATAAGCTTATCTCTTAATGTCTTTTACCTATAATTATTCCTATCTTAAGGAAACAACTGACTGATGATTTGGGGGAAAGTCTAAAGCAAGCCTCTTCCTTTTATTTTCACCTGGATTGATGTCTCCAGCACCTTTCCAATGATCTGGTCAATTCTATCCTTCTCAGTCGTCAAGTTGAATTGTTTCTATTGTATAACTACAATACTCTTAGTGTTTGTCACCTTCTCATACCTCTCCTTGTTCTAGTCTCATTTTGATTTCAGAATGAGAACATTTCTTTAACTTTCTCATTGTATCTTTACCTATAGTACGTCTCATATCCAATCTTTCAGGTGTCCACCACATTTATCTTCTAAAGAGGTGGTATCACCTATACCCACCTGTAAAATTCTTCAGTGGTTCTCCATTGCCTTGAGGGAAAAAGGAACAGCTCCTCACCCTGGTATAAGACCTTATGTCCTGCAATTATATTAACCTTCTAGTTAACTCTCGTACAAGGTCTAACTACCTCTCCCTACTTCCTCCTCTTTGATGTGTCCAGAGCTTTGTGCCTACTGATATTTCAACCTGGACTGATTTTACTACCATTTCTCCCAAGGTCTAGATTGTCTACAACCTCCTAAGTGAGAATTTTGTCAATTCCATGTAAGAACTCAGTGCTCCCTCAGATAAGTGGTTTATACCCCTATTAGACTCCTTGTTTCATTTAGCCTTATATTTAGTTAGTTCTTTAATTTAATTAGTTATTTCTTTAATTTAATTAGCTGGTTCTAATTCACTTTTTTCACCAGATATGAAGGCCCTTGAGGTTATAAACTGTCTCAATTAAATAATAGTCATTGCCTAATTCATCTAGTGTCCCAGACACAGAATCCAGAATACAGTGTAAAAAATAAGTCTCTAAAATAAAATAAAATAAAATAGTATTTCTATTCTTCTAACTAAAAGATACAGAAAAAACATAAGAAGTATTTCCCATTTTGCACCTATTGTTACACAGACATACTTCTCAAGAAAATAACATTTAGAGGTGTCATTTTTGCCTTTCTTCCTTTTCTGCTCTTTTTAAAAAAAGTCACAGATGTTGACATTTTTCTACCAAAATGTTTTCCGGGTGAAAATAAAAATTTAAAATTCTATTCAGAAATAGGCCAAATGACAATCTTTTCCCATTGGAACATTCTACTTTAATTCAAGGCCTGTTTCCAAAATTTTGATCTCACTATTATTACTGACCTGTTTTTCATTTATTTCATTTTCCCTGTAAAAATTTTCACAAGTTTCTATTTTCTAAATATACTTCTTACTGAGTATAATTAAGTATTGCATCTTGCAAAATTCAGGGAATAAATGAATCATCAGTAGTCACTGAAAAAATTGTTGGCAGAAATAAATAATAATTTAAGTATTGATGGAAATTTATTTATTTATTTTTAAGGATTTTATTTATTTATCTTTAGAGGGGAAGGGAAGGAGAGAGGAAGAGAAATATCAGTGTATGGTTGCCTCTTGTGCATCCCCCACTGGGAACTGGCCTGAAACCCAGGGATGTGCCCTGACTGGGAATCAAACCGCGATCGTCTGGTTCGCAAGTTCGCGCTCAATTCAATGAGCTATGTCAGCCAGGGCTGATGAAAATTTATCATGAAATAGGTCCAATTAAATTCAAAGTTGCATTGAGATTCAAATTTTATATAGTAGCAATGTGATCGAAACATGTTTTAAATGGTTTATACTTTTGTAATTTAAAAAGTGTATTGACACATGGACAAAACTAGGGGGGTTGGAAATGGGCGAAAGGTGGGGAAGGCTGGAGGGGGTTGGCTGGGGTGGGAGTAAAAGAAAACTGTACTTGAACAAGAATTAAATAAAAATGATTTTTAAAAAGTGTATGGTTATATGATAATTTCCTAGCACATAAGACAGCATCCTGTATAGAAATAAACAGATATACTTCTAATTTATATTCATACTCTTTTTTTATTTAGCTTCTGCTTAACTCATCCTAACAGTTTCATTCACTAAGGTAGTAAAGGATTCTACTATTAAAAAATTAACTTTGCTCAAGCAATAATCCTTACACAAAATTGAGCTTAATTTTTCAAAAATGAGAAATTTATACTTGGCCTAGAAGATTCAGATACATCAGAAGTATTTTCCCATAAAAAATGAGATTCTATTGACAATGGCTTGGAATTTCATAAAGCTGTCAATTGACTAGGTATTGTTCTTTTAAAGATAGTCCCACAGCTCTACTGCCTCTTTGGAGTACTTGTGTACCGCTCAGAATTATACTTTAACTGATGAAAGATTGCCCACCCCAAACTTACAAGTATTTCTTGTAATTAAAACACTTCCTTGGTTCCCCTTATTCTTAGTATTAACATACAAATCAATAATTTTCCCTATAAGGCTGGCATGGTTTGGTTTCTATTTCTTTTTCTTTTGCTACATCAATTTGCACATCATACCTCTCCCATTCTGGGCTTCATACTACTCAGTCTATACTAGCCCACCTTCAATTACTTACTTACCCTATAGAAAATTTTCCAGTATTTGTTAAAATGATAAAATTCATTATTATTAATGCTAATGAATATATATATTATTAGCAAGAAAATGTTAATGGTTAAATTTTGGTTATACAATTATAAAGAGAGACTGCTAAATGCAGTTTAGTCCTTGTTAATTATTTTTTAAAGATAGACTCACTGGTAGTTGCCAATCTACACTTAGAGACAAAGTTGTTCCCCAATTTTCTTGAAGTAGAATATCTATTACATTACAAAATTCACAGAGCCTTTTGGGAGGTATTTCACATCTACAATGAAGTGTTTGAACAAACTTTTACTAGTCTGTCAGTCTTGGGAGGCACCTACCACTCTTTAAGTGGTCTCTTGAAATTTTTAATAGTCATTACCCAGGCAGTCTTTTTTAAGTCTAGTCTAACAATGATTATCTAACCATTTCTTTCTGTAGAAAATCCTGTACAAAGAAGAAATCCTTGCATTCATTCTTTTTTATTAAATCCGCACCCAAAGACATGCTTATTGATTTTAGAGAGGGGAAGAGAGGGAGACAGAGAGGGAGAGAAACATTGATTATCTTTCATTTGCTCCTTGACTGGGGACCAAAGCACAACCTAGGCACACGTTGCCCCAATAGGGAATCGAACCCACAAACTTTCAGTTAATGGGATGATGCCCAACCAACTGAGCCAGACCAGTCAAGGCCACATTAGCTTTATTCTTTTTTTGTTATTCTTTTTTCTTTCTTTTCCTCTTTTTTTAAAAGAAAAGCTTTTCTCTTAGGACAAGTTTGAAATAAATATTTAAAGCTTATAACCAATTCATTCAAGTTGCTTTAATAGTAGTAACCTGAGCATTATGCTAAGTGAACATAACCCAGGTAGTGAAAGACAAAAACCAGATGATCTCACCTATAAGTGGAATCTAACCAATTAGACAAACAAGCGAGCAAAATAGAACCAGAGACATGGAAATAGAGAACAAACTGACAGTGACCAAAGGGTATGAGGGAGGTGGATAATGGGGGAAAGGAGGGTAACGGTCAAGTCAAAGAACATGCATAAAGGACCTATGGACAAGAGCAAGGAGTGGGTGAGGGGAGAGAGAATGTGAAAGGTATGGGGTGGGTAGGGCAGGGGAGATTAATGGGGGAAAATGGGGACAATTGTAATTGAACAATAAAAGAAGTTCGTTTGTTTGTTTTGTATTTCTTTTTTAAATTTTTTTAATTTATTTATTTTTCAAGTACAGTTTTCTGTCTTGATAAGTCAGTATTCTAGCTCTCACCTCAGCTGAGCACCAGACACAAGAAGACTTGTCAGGCCTCATCAGGCCTTGGCAAAGTGCTCTAGTATATTTTCAGGGCACCCTTTCCCTCTGCAAGTTCTCCCATGTCTCCAATTCTGCCGCACTGTACCTGCATCAATTTCCACATTTACTCTTTCTCTTTTTTTTGTTTTTCTTTCTTCTTTTTCCAATTTTTTTATTTAATTATTTTTCAAGTACAGTTTTCTGTCTATCACTCCCATCCCATCCCACCCCCCGTGCTCCCCCCTCCCTCCCATTTCCACCCCCCCCATCCCATTTCCACCCTTCTCAGTTGTTGTCCATGTATCCTTTATATATCTTCCTCTAAATCCCTCCCCTATTTCCCCTGAAATTCCCTCCCCTCTCTCCTCTGGTCAGCCTGTTCTCTATTTCAGTGTCTTTGGTTATATTTTGCTGGCTTGTTTGTTTTGTTGTTTAGCTTCCTGTTAAAGGTGAGATCATATGGTATTTGTCCTTCAACACCTGGCTTATTTCACTCAGCATAATGCTTTCCAGTTCCATCCATGTTGTTGCAAAAGGTAGGAGCTCCTTCTTTCTTTCTGCTGCATAGAATTCCATTGTGTAAATGTACCATAGTTTTTTGATCCATTACTTTACTGACAGGCACCTAGGTTGCTTCCAGCTCTTGGCTATTGTAAATTGTGCTGCTATGAACATTGGGGTGCATATGTTCTTTGGGATTGGTGTTTTAGAGATTTTAGGATACAATCCTAGCAATGGAATTGCTGGGTCAAAAGGCAGGTCCAATTTTAGTTTTCTGAGAAAATTTCATACTGTTTTCCATAATGGTTGTACCAGTCTGCAATCCCACCGACAGTGGACCAGAGTCCCATTTTCCCCATATCCTTTCCAACATTTCTTGTTTATTGCTTTGTTTATGATAGCCATTCTCACCAGTGTAAAGTGGTATCTCATTGCGGTTTTAATTTGCATCTCTCTGATAGCAGGCTGATATCAAACTGTATTACAAGGCCACTGTAATCAAAACAGCCTTGGTACTGGGATAAAAACAGGCACATAGAGCAATGGAACAGAACAGAGAACCCAGAAAAACCCTAACTCTTTATAGTCAATTAATATTCGACAAAGGGGGCAGTAACATAAAATGGGGTAAAGATAGCCTCTTCAATAAATGGTGTTGGGAGAACTGGACAGCTACATGCAAAAAAATTAAACTCGAGCACCAACTTACACCATACACCAAAATAAATTCAAGGTGGATAAAAGACTTAAATATAAGCTGTGACACCATTAAAGTCCTAGAGGAGAACATTGGCAGGAAAATCTCACATATTTAACACAGCAACATTTTTACTGATATGTCCCCTAGAGCAAGGAATATAAAGGAAAGAATAAACAAATGGGATCTCATCAAAATTAAAAGCTTCTGTGCGGCTAAAGAAAACAGCATTAAAATAAAAAGACAACCAACTGTATAGGAAAACATATTTGCCAATGATACCTCAGACAAAGGTTGAATCTCCAAAATATATACAAAGAACTCACATGACTTCATTCTAAGAAGACAACTAACCCAATTAAAAAATGGGGAAAGGACTTGAACAGACACTTCTCCAAGGAGGACATACAGAGGATCCAGAGACACATGAAGAGATGAACAATAAAATAAGTTTTTAAAAACACTATTAAAACAAACAAAAAAGAGTACTAACTTGAGATGCATAAAGAGCTAACATAAATAAAAATGTATGTTAGTGGTCAAATACTCTTGGATATACTAATGGTACTGAAGCCAGCTTATAGTATTGTGTGTGGTAACTCTTAGAAAACATTGTGATTTTATAACCTGTACTTACTGATTTTATTAAGATGTTGATCTTGATCAAGTAAGGTGCTATTGTAAATTTTCAGTGTGCTTCAAAGCATAAGAATTTGAAATATCTATATGAATTACTAATTATTCTTTTCTTTATCCTCTTCCAAATCACTCTATTATGCTAGTGTACATGAAGATGAAGAGAAACTTATTTTTTCACTTTGCAGCCATGGAAAACAGCAGGTGCTCAATTACAATTCATTTAATAAAGTAATAGTTTATCCAGAAATCACAATGTATGAACATTTAAGAAAAAATTAGGCTAATTTAATGCTAAATATTTAGCTTCAACCAGCTGAAGCTATGTTTTCCTTTTTGGGAAAAATTACTGTATTTTTAATGATTAATTCAACACTCACTGAGAACTTATGATTGAACTTGCAGGGTCAGGAGGTGGATAAGAACAGGTTTCCTATCAAATTTGTGTAGATTAGTTCTGTAGAAATATTGTAAAAGTTAGTTGATAATAAGCTTGTGTCAGAGGGGAAAACCAGTCCTTCCCAATATAATCTGTTTTTATGCAAATATAATTATTCCCCATCGGCAAAAAGGAGTCTTCAAATCTGTTTATTTAGAAATCTGTAAAGGTTAAGATTTGTTCTCAATTGTTTTCTTCTTGTGAAACAATTTCTAGTTATCAAACTATGTGCAACATAATTATAGCATTCCGCAATTGTTACGACATATTGTTAAATTCCTGAATAATCAATTCTAACTTTAACAATATAGAATTGAACAGAAAGAGTACAAAAAACCTTGTGATTATTACAAATGGACTAAAAAACATTTTTAAGTTGTAACATGCAAATCTTTTACCTCTTGAAATAACAGTTTCTAACCCAGTTCCATTAATAAAAGCCCGTTTAATGGTTTGTGTTTTAATATCTGTCCAGTATAAACGTTCTTCAGATGCATCAAAGTCTATCACAGTAACATCATCAATGTCAGGGACTGTAAAGGCCGTGATAAAGTTAAAATATGGATTATCAATATCCACTCCTCTGATTTCAGAACGCCTTGCATAAAGAAGAAATTTTTTCATTTCTAGAAAAGAAATAGAAATAAGTGTTTTTCTCTTATAAGCTAGGCATGTTAAAGCAGTCTAAGAATTCTATAATATCACTTGATGATTTAATAGGTTTTTAACAGCACATTATAATTAAGATTTAATGAAAACATTAATGCAGAAATGCTTTATTAATTTTAAAATTAAAGTTCTTAATAGGAACAAATGTAAAAGAGTTAAGTCATCATTTTTCTTTAGTTATAAATGCCAAGAAATTATCAGTAGCTGATTTGATTTTATAATTTCAAAAATACTTGCTAAAATCCATTAACTTTTCAATTGTCAAACAACCATATTATTGCTCTATACATAATTATGAAATTATTACATTGCAGTGAGTGACTTTTGAAGAAATCTAGAACATTTTTCTATACTATCATTAAATAAAAAATTAAAACATAGTTTAAAAAATCTTAAGTTTTCCTCATCAGTAGTTGGTTTCAAATAATGTTAAAGCATGCTTTATTGTAAATTTTTGAAAATCTGTGGTAACTAACATTATGTGGCATTGTATCTTTCTTACTTTCATAGGTACCTGTCTTCCACTGAATTTGTGAAGTATTAGTTGATTGAGTAGAGACAGGAGTTCAATATTCTTTTTTTGTTGGGTTATTGTTGCTATTTGAGATGTGTTATAATTATATAAAATTACTTAAATTCACATATGCCTCAATTTCTGAATTAAAGTTTTGTGAAGGTATTCTTTCTGTCCCTAAAATTTCATGGCAAGTAAAACAAAACAAAATTGAAGTCAAACAAACGTGGGAAATCTCACAATATGATTTTCATTCATAAATATCATGATCATTTTTTATTTTACATGTATCATTTAAATATTTTTACAAGTATTTAAAGTTCCATATTGTACTTTACTCCCCCACCCCTTCAAGTTAATAATCCCTGCAACACGATGTTAGAGTGACTCTGGAAGAGCAGGAGGAGACTGCAGTTATTTAGTGCCTCTTGGTTATGCAGGTTACTTACATCATCATTTTCTGATAATGCACTTTCGCTTACAAGTTTCCCTGTTTTGTAGAGATAAATTCTGCTAACACACCAAATATGAAAGTTCTAAGAAAAAATGAATAAGGTAATAAGTAGCAAAGTGTGGTGTATCACATATTTTAAGAATTTATCAGACTCCTCAAAAGTAGATGACTCATCAGTAGTCTAGAAATAGACCACCTCAAATGCTTTTAAGGACATTAACAACCTCTTCTGCTTTACTTTGAGGAAAATGTTAATGTTAATACAATTTGAGAGAATTCAATTTGAATTTTCGATAAGAACCGCAAGAAACCTACCATAGCAAGTCTTCTTGTCTGAGGAAAGCTTCATCAAGTGGGGGCAGGCACAGGCAGCACTCCTGTTGTGGTCGATCAGACACATGTGGGAGCAGGGGCCTCGGCCAGCGTTCGCTGCACAGGGATTGGGAGCTGGAATCACAAAGGGAAATACTAATAGTGAGGAAGGGAAGGAACCTCTGAGGCTGACCGGTTTATTCCCTTAATGGTTCAAAGTGAAGTCCTCTACACAGCACTCATTATCAAGGTGATTAATATGACAATATTAAACAATCACACACAGTAATTACATCAATAAAAAACATTTTCCTCCTCAAAGGTAGTAAATGTAACCCCTTCAATTCCCTCTAAGATGAATGGTATGCATCCTCTTGCCTTAGAAGCAAAGGTTTTTAAAGGATTTAGTATGATAATAAACTAAAAATAGTTATTAAATTTAATATATAACAAACTCAAACAGAGTATAATCCAGGCACCGGAAGATCTGATGGATGAAAATAACTGGGAGTTATTTTCCTAATCTGCCTGTAGACTCCTTCTTACCCAGCAAACACTCACTGGTACAGTTTTCCCTAGGAAAACACTGTTACATACATATCCTTTCTTTAGACTATTTCCTCTTTTTTTGAATCAGAGGCCAATGTAAAGAAACATTTGTCTTCCTTTATTATTAAGACATATGCTTCTTAATTTTCTTATTTCCTGTATTAACCGATCCTACCTTTAAGTCTGAGTGATATACAATACTTACTAAATTCTATTCTATAAATAATTTATAATATATTCAAATTTAGAATGGAATATTAAAATTTACAGTTCCACATTATTCTCTGTTTTTTGTGTTTCTTGCCTATCATTTTTGGATAATATTTTAATCTTAATTAATCACTATTATCTTAAATCCTATTTTTACGGAGGTTATCTAGTAGACTAAAGACTTTAGGAGTAGGCTACTGAATAGAAGGGGTTATATATTCTGATCCCATTAGCTTAGATTTCAGAGAATTATATCTTTCTAACTGGTGGACCTGTTGCTCAGAATAGTTAATATCAGTCTTATAGAGTTTTAAGGTGCAAAGAGTAAAAATCAAAGGGTTATAATAAAATTGTAAAGGATATGATAAATTAACTAAATTTGATAAATATTCAATGTGGCTTTTCTAGTCTTTAGCATTTATCCTTCCCTCCAAGGTAACACAATAATACATGCCTTTACATTGATTAAAAGTATAAATAAATAAAATAAAAATAGAGACTCAGATGCATTTTTAAGAACATCAACTAAGAGCAAAAACTGTTAGGAAAGATTGGAAGTTAAGATATAGATATAGTTTAGCTTCCACTATTCCTTGGAGTGCCATGTATTCTGTTTTCTTCTCTTTTATCTATGACAATTGGAGGGCCTAAGGAATTGAAGGTTAGAGAAGCAAGGGAGTAGATATGAAGGCTACTGAGGAGGAAAGGTGCTGCAGAAGAGGAGGCAGAATGAAGGAAAGGCACTGTTGGTGAAATGACAGATACCTAGAGGCAGCGGTACCTAGCTGTGGTAGACTGAAAGAGAAAACTCAACGTTTTCAACACTGGAAACAAAAGAAGACTAGAAAGACGAAAAAACAAAAAGAATAAAGACAAGTAAAGGGAGTAGAGAGAAAAAGGAAGAGTAGAATTTTTTAAACAATTACATATAGTATTCGTCTCAAAGACATCAAAATAATAATCCAGCCGTGGCTAGTGTGGTTTAGTAGATTGAGTACCAGCCTGAAAAGCAAAGGGTAACTGGTTTGATTCTCAGTCAGGGCACATGCCTGAGTTGCAGGCCAGTAGGAGGCGTGTGAGAGGCAACCACACATTGATGTTTCTCTCCCTCTTTTTCTCCCTCCCTTCCCTCTAAAAAATAAAATTTAAAAACATTTTTAAAATAAAAATAAAATAGATTTTTTAAAAAATTAAAAAAATCATAATCCATGACAGCTCAATGATAGGTACTTGGATTTCACTTTGAACATCACTATTTTTAGCCTAGAATCATATCAGCTCTTCTCAACATCTTATGATTGTGATCAAATACTTTTTTTAAATCAAAGATATTGAATTTATCTACATATACTAAAGTAAAAACTACAATGATCTTGTAGCTCAATATTTATATTAGTGATAACACTGCAATGTAATATTCTCAATATTTTTTGCTTCACAGCATGAAAATTCCACAGACTTTTTACTTAAATTATATCTCTTCTCATTTTGTAATAATGCTGTTAAATCTTTTTAAAGTTTATATCTAACCATGCATTTGAACAGATATAAAATTATCAAATTAAAGAATTGGGTCATTATACTTACATTCCACTATAAAACAGGGATTAGTGCTAACCCCTGCTTTATATTAAAATCACCTTTAAGCCAAATTTGCTCCACTGACTGTTTTTGTAATAAAGTTTTATTGGAACATAACCATGCTTCTTGTTTTATATTCTCTATGGCTGCTTTCACACTACCATAGCGGAGTTGATCAATTTCAGAAGAGACCATATGGCACTCAAAGCCCTAAAACACTATCTGGATCTATACAGAAAAGGCTTGTCAGTGCCTGATATAAAGCAACTATTATATGAAAACTATTATATTATTGCAAAACTCAATATCAACACATAGGTTGTAAACTCCTGGGGGACCAGGACTACCCCCTTTATTTGTATGCAGGAGAAGGGAAAAACTCACCAGTCAGTGGAATGTTATAAGCAATCTTAATAGATGGAGGTCAAATAGAGTTATGCCTACTGGGATCACTAATATTTTATAATATCTAAACTCAAATTGACAAAAAACCTCAGAATACATGCAATATTACTACTTACATTTATGCATTAAATAAATATCTATGGAGGACCTATTTCTCCCACCTATTTTGTAAAAAGCTGGGACATAGTAATAGACAAGATATAGTTATTTATATTTTTGAGTTTTAAAGTATATTTTGTTGATTATGCTATTACAGTTGTTTTATTTTTTCTTCTCTTTATTTCCTTCCCCCCAAGCACTCCCCCACCCACCAACATTCCCCTCCACCTTAGTTCATGTCCATGTGTCCTACATATAAGTCCTTTGGCTTCTCCATTTTGTATACTATTCTTAACCTCCCTCTGTGTATTCAGTACCTGCCATTTCTGCTTCTTATTCCTTGTACCTTTTTCCCAATTCTCCCCCTCTCCCCCTCTTCCCTCTGATAACTTTCCATGTGATCTCCATTTTTCTGTGATTCTGTTGCTTTTCTAGTGCTTGCTTAGTTTGTTTTTGTTTTTTAGGTTCAGTTGTTGATAGTTGTGAGTTTGTTGTTATTTTACTGTTCACAGTTTTGATCTTTCTTTTTCTTATATAAGTCCCTTTAATATTTCATATAATAAAGGCTTCATGATGACGAACTCCTTGAACTTGACCTTATCTGGGAAGCACTATATCTACTCTTCCATTCTAAAGGATAGCTTTGCTGGACAGAATAATCTTGGATGTAGGTCCTTGCCTTTCACAACTTTGAATACTTCTATCCAGCCCCTTCTTGCCTATAAGATTTCTTTTGAGACATCAGCTGATAGTCTTATGGGAACTCCTTTGTAGGTAACTGTCTCTTTTTCTCTTGCTGCTTTTAAGATTCTCTCATTTTTAATCTTGGGTAACATAATTATGATGTGCTTTGGTGTGTGCTTCCTTGGGTCCAGCTTCTTTGGGACTCTCTGAGCTTCCTTGACTTTTTGGAGGTCTATTTCCTTTATCAGATTAGGGAAATTCTGCTTCATTATTTTTTTCAAATAAGTTTTAATTTTCTTGCTATTTCTCTTCTCCTTCTGGCACTCCTATGATTCAGATGTCTGAATGTTTAAATTTGTCCCAGAGGTTGCTCAGCCTCTCCAGAGGTTGCACAGCCCCTCCTCTTTTTTTTTTTTTTAATTCTTGTTTCTTCATTCTGTTCCTGTTGGATATTTATTTATTCCTTTTGTTCCAAATCATTGATTTGAGTCACAGCTTCCTTTCCTTCACTGTTGGTTCCCTGTATATTTTTCTTTATTTCCCTTTACATAGCCTTCACTTTGCCCTCTGTTTTGTAACCATATTCAACCATTTCTGTGAGCATCCTGATTACCAGTGTTTTAAACTCTGTATTTGAGACGTTGGCTATCTCTTTATCTCTTAGTTCTTTTTGAGTCTGCACTCTACTCCTGTACTCTATTCTCTCTAATTCTATGGTCACTGACTAATTTAAGATTGCTGCATCTCTTGCTTTGATTGCTGCACTAACTTTCTAACTAATTTTTTTTATTTCCAATCTCCCCCACATACAGTTATTGTTGTAAAGCACAAATTTGATCATATGTGAGGAGGACACACATACACATAAAAAAACAGAATTATCTTCTGGAATGTGGGCAACTTGTAGTACAGTCTTCCTCTACTGGGTGAGTGTTTTAGGAACCCATCTGATTCAGTGTACCAGCTGGCATTGTTGTGAGAGGCTGCATTCAAATGTAGGAAAATGTTTTGAAGGCTCTTTCAGTGTGTTTGCCCATTTCATGGTGGGTTATTTACGAGCACATCTGTCCATACCACACTGAGTGTTTAGCAGTTTTTGACCAAAAACACCATGACCCCACCCTCCCTATTCACTAAATCACACCCTGAGTGAATTTTATTTGTTTCCCTGGATGAAGTAAGTCCTCAAAGGGAAGTGTTTGGCTATGTATGGAACAAAAAACAGTAGGACTATTACAAAACATCAAAATAGACATGTTCAAAAACTGTTTGGGGCAGTGGAAAAAGTCTAGACAGGTAATGGAGAATAACTTAAAGATGACTGAAGTTTAAACATGTTCAAATAAATACAACATTTTTTTATAAATAAATTAGGAGTATTCTTTTTATCCCCCCTGGTAGCTATCTAGCTTAAAAATCTTGTATAGCTTCCCATTGTCAATCTCCCAAAATCTCAGTCTTTGCTCCTACCATTTACCTAGTATTCCTCCACACTAGCCATATTCTGTTCTCATTCACCTTTTATTTTATTTTATTTATTTGTTTATTTTTAGAGAGAGGGGAAGGAAGTGATAGAAACATCAGTGTGTGGTTGTCTCTTGCAAGTCCTCCACTGGGGAACTGGCCTGCAACCCAGGCATGTGCCCTGACTGGGAGTTGAACCAGTGACCCATTGATTCACAGGCTAGTACTGAATCCACTGAACCACACCAGCCAGAGTGATAGTTTATTTTTATTCTGATTCATTCTGTTTATTTTTATTAAAGATGTCATCAGTGTTTCAAAGCTACAAAATTTTAACTTCAAATTATTTTCTTCTCTTTACAATAGTTAATCAATTGTCAAGTATTATTAGATTTTCCCTAAAATGTTTTTTTCTTTTGATTTTTAAATTCCTCCTCTTCTAACATAAAATTTTATTTTGATTTATTTAATCATTTTGTGAGGGGTGGATAGATAGATACATAGATAGATAGATCTGGTTTATTCAACAGGTAGTTAGATCTTGATATAGTAAAGTATGGAAGTGAATAATTTAACTAACTTACAAATATTTAACATTCACCTCCACCACAGTGAAACATGGTTTTAAGACTATTTCTTTTTTCTCTTAAACAATCTTATTAATCATGAAAAATGTTGCTTGTAACATAATATGTTAATAGCCCCTTATGGAATCATTCATTCTTCAAGCTTCATAAGTGATTCATTGTCCCCTAAAGGAGAAATAATATTACTAATATTCTTAGAATATATAACTCTTGTTCAAAATAAATACATAAATAAATCAGCCAGTTTCTTACAAATATTGTCTAAAAAAGTTTAATTTTCTATAGAAATATTTTTTCCTGAAGCAATTGGAAGCAATTAAATCATCTCAATGTTAAAATAATTTTCTGAGAAACAGCCTGAGATTCTCCTTGCAATGTCATGAAATGACAGGTGACTGAGACAGAAACAAATAGAAAGAATAAAGTTCTTTCCAAGAACTTTATTTTTGGAATAAAAATAAAGATGGAATAATTTATTTTTATAACAATATGCTAGAAATGTGCTAAATGTTTTACAAGCATTATGGAATAATGGAATAATTTATTTTTATAACAATATGCTAGAAATGTGCTAAATGTTTTACAAGCATTATTTCTTTTATCCCTCTTACTGATTATTTGTGTTTATAAAATAAATTACTACCATTTTATGGAGAGTAAACATAACTTTAGAAAAGGAAAAAAATCTTACAACCACACACTATTAAGACGAGAATAATATTTTAAATACAAGAGTATAAGCTCTAACCATTATACATACATACTGCCTCTCTAAATGAAGAAATCCCTTTATACTCATTCATTCATTAATGATTCCTGAATGCTTGACAAATCAGGAATGGAGGGTAGAACCTGCTTGAGAGTATAGTTGTATAAATATATTTAATCCAACTATAACTGTGAAGAAACTTCTCATGTCTCATTCTCTTTCTGTGTTTTGATTGGATAGTATGTTGACCAGTCACTATGGGTTTTAAGAACAAGATTAAAAGGGACAGCTCAATCTGTAAGCCTCTCTTTGAAAGTAAAATAAAATAGTTTCTGAAAAATAGTACTATTTTTAGCAATAAATATTTATTAAGTTCCCATTAACTGAGCCATTTTCATAGAATTGGTTTTTTCAAGGAGAGAAAAATATATAATAGGTGAAAATCTAATGGATAAAGTATTTGCAACAATCTATATTTAAAGTGGCAATCCTATTCCAGAGTTATTTAGAGAAGAATCCAATCAAAGCAGCCAAACAAACAAACAAGCAAACAAACAAAAACCAAGTGGTGGGACCTTACTGGATTCATGAAAAGTTCAACTCCTTTGGGTGTTAACTCACAACGGAAGCTGTGATTAAGAAAACACCTTTGGCCTGAGAGAGGACACAGAGAAAATGGCCTACCTCCTGAACAGAAGATGCACATGCAAAAGAATAAAGTTACATTTTCTCCATGTTTACAAATGGCTCCCCTTATACGGTGAGGGGCTAATACTGGCCTGTGAATTACTTTTCTCAATGATGAAAACAACATAGAAAATAATGATTCATTACACATTAAAACTTTATGACATTCAAATGTCAATGTCCATAAATGAAATTTTTCTGGAACAGAGCCACATATGTTTATTTTCAGTGGAGTGAAGAGCTGCAACGGAGATCATATGGCCCATAGAGCCTAAAATACTGTCTAGCCTTTCTTGGGAACTATTGTTTGCGAGCCAATTTCCTTAGACCATGACCATGGTCTCTACATCACTCTTTGATTTTGAAGCCAACTACCGAAACTAGAAAGCTAAAGCCATCTCAAATTCTTCATTCTCTCTCCAACCTTTCCCACTCCACAAATCTCTATGACAAGTTTTAATTGATTTTGCCTCTAAGTATATCTCAACTGTACTATTCTCTCTGTTTTTAGAACAATCTCCCAGATATTTGGATCAGATACATACTGATCAGTACTTACTAGTAAGGCTACTGAAGTAGCACCCTTACTAATTAGTCTCTTATTGGCACCCCCTCCCACCTATCCCTTGCACAGATGGAGTTAAGTTTCCATTGTGTAAATCTGCTCTTTTCATTCCTTTGACAATTATTTTTAATGTTTTTCTCCTTCTAGTTGGGCATCATGGTTCTTAAGACAGTATTAGCATGTCCTGGGAATTTGTTAAAAATTCAAAACCTCAAGCCTATTGAATCAGAAGCTTCTGAGTGGAGCCTAGAAATCTGTGTTTTAATGAGCCCTCCAGGTAATTTTAATGCACACTTAAGTTTGAGATCATTATAACCACTTATACTAGAGGATAAAAGTGGAAATTCCTTTGTAAGGGGATTACTTAAATCTCACCATGCTCTGATCTGTTCCCACTTTGGTTTCCCATTTATTCTCACTTTCCCTCTAACTTCTTCAATTTGCAAATGAGAAAATAAGATCAATTAATTTGACTCAAGTAAGGAGATAGTGATTGTAAAGAGGAAGGAATTAAACTAGGCTAAACCCAAGTTTGTTTCTAGGCCCACGGCCTGATAACTTTAAAACTGTATTTACTATTACACTTACATTCAAATTAATATGTAATAACAATTATTTTATTCATCCTAGTCATTAACTTTAGTCTGTTCTTCTAGTTTCCAAGAAAGAATGTTTGTCCCATGTGCATGTGTCAGTAAAACTCAACTCTCTACAGCCTTCTAGTGACATAACAACTCCAAGGCAATTCTCAATGAACACAAACCCAGTTTCTTCTGCCTGTACAGCAGATGGTTAAAGCAAGAGCCCCATGAGATCAGACACTGGGCAATCATCCCCTTTCTATTAGACCTTGAGCAGATTACTTAACCTTTCTCTGCCTCAGGTTCTTTATCTGTAAAACTATATTGTTAATAATCTTCCTCATGGGATTGTAATGAGGATTAGCTAGTGTCAGGTGCTATTATTATTATTATTATTATTATTAACATTAATAATGCTATTATGAATGATTGAAAAATTTAGCTAGACTATAGTTTACAGAATTAAATAAATGGTACCCCATTACTCAAATATTTTATGATCTAGCTGGGTGCCCAAAATAGAGTCAGGAAAAAACCAAATAACCATAAAGTCTATGTGTTAATCTTCACTGTGGAGAAGGTAAAAGCTGAATTGTGTAAACATTATAATTGGTATGTGGTTTTGAATTAAGAAAATCTCTTAGAAAAATAATTTTTCCTGCAAACCTGTGTATATATTAAGGGCAATAGCTGTAAAACACTAATAAAAATATAAGTACATACCTTCTTATTATTACAAAGTCATGATCATGAAATCATTTTTATTTCATGCTTAATTATGCAAACCCAAATTACATTATTCAAACAAAAAAACTCACATATGGCTCAGCAAGGTCTTATCATAAAAGTTTGTTGTTGTTGCTGCTGTTTTTAATATACTTAACATTAATTCAATTAATAACTTTATTTAGCAAAAAACATATTTAGATTAGCCAGGGTCATTAATGTAAATTATTTATTTTCATTTTAAAGAAAGACCTACAATTTTGGTGTTTTTGCTCATTATAAAAGTAGCAATTACATATATATATATATAGATATATATATGTATATAACTTTGTATATAACTTCTCTAGGGTAAGAAAACAACATTCTCTTATGTATTTTTAAAGTAGGAGTCCATAAGTATCAACTACATGCAAAAAGTTGTCAATACATTGTGTATTGAGATACAGAGAATTTAGGTTAAAGTACCCAGTTCCATTAATGGAACAGGGTGAGTATACGAATCTTCCAAGAGCATATGGGGGGGATACATTTGA
This sequence comes from Sturnira hondurensis, assembly GCF_014824575.4. Taxonomy (NCBI): domain Eukaryota; kingdom Metazoa; phylum Chordata; class Mammalia; order Chiroptera; family Phyllostomidae; genus Sturnira; species Sturnira hondurensis. The sequence continues at coordinate 1,614,865 of NW_028088106.1, read as the reverse complement.
TTATGTAATCACTGTGAAAGTAGCACATTTTATGTGAAATTGTAGTTTCAAACTTCCCAAAATTTTGTATTCAAACTTCTATCTTCAGTTTCTATAGTGGCTGTCACAGTAAAAGTACTCTACTACCCTGTGTCTTTCTATTTAGACTTTCTACTTTTACCTTTTTGGAGATGTTGTATGCTTAAAACTACCTGCTTCTTCTGCAGCTCTTTTCTCCTCCATCTCATCTTTACTTCAATGTAACTACATGCTTAACACATAAATCCCAAGTGAGACTCCTATAATTAGAAATACATGATGTCCACCCCCAGTTCCACCCCCATCGGCAACACAGCACAGTGTTCAAACGTACTGGCCAAACTTAGGGCTTCTGTGGAGACCAGNCAGAGAATTTAGGTTAAAGTACCCAGTTCCATTAATGGAACAGGGTGAGTATACGAATCTTCCAAGAGCATATGGGGGGGGACACATTTGATTATGTAATCATTGTGAAAGTAGCACATTTTATGTGAAATTGTAGTTTCAAACTTCCCAAAATTTTGTATCCAAACTTCTATCTTCAGTTTCTATAGTGGCTGCCACAGTAAGAGTACTCTACTACCCTGTGTCTTTCTATTTAGACTTTCTACTTTTACCTTTTTGGAGATGTTGTATGCTTAAAACTACCTGCTTCTTCTGCAGCTCTTTTCTCCTCCATCTCATCTTTACTTCAATGTAACTACATGCTTAACACATAAATCCCAAGTGAGACTCCTATAATTAGAAATACATGATGTCCACCCCCAGTTCCACCCCCATCGGCAACACAGCACAGTGTTCAAACGTACTGGCCAAACTTAGGGCTTCTGTGGAGACCAGAGTGACAAGAGGTGGAGCTGGGCATTGAAGTGGTAGCTCTAGCCTCCCTTCTGCTTCAACTGGAGCCCCTACAATTATTAGTAGTCCTAGACTAAATCGACATATTGGGTTGTATTTCTGCCTTTCAGTGCAGGGTTGGATTTAATTTACTAACATTAGATTTTAAATTCGGCATCAATAGCTCTACATTGGTTACAATTATTGCCTTATGAGTTTCTATCGCTATTTTATTATGAACGCTGACAGAACTCTGCCGGAACTGGGGCTACACTGTGTGCGTGTGCATATTTCCTAAATCATGTATTTAAATATAGACATTCAATATTCTTGTTTTAATAGTAATATGAGTGCAAAAACAGACACATGGGTAAATGGAACAGGATAGAGAACTCAGAAATAAACATACAAAGTCAAATAATTTATGACAGAAAGAAAACAATGATATAAAGTGGGGAAAGAACAGTCCCTTCAGGAAGTGGTGTTGGGAAACCTGGACAGACAGATAAAAAAGAATGAGACTAGAGCACTATTTTACACCATACATAACAATTAACTCGAAATGGATTACAGACTTGAATGTGAGTTGTTAAACAATAAAATCAGAAGAAATCGTAGGTGGCAGGCCTCTTGACGTCTGTCTTAGTGATGATCGCTTGGATTTGACATCAAAAGCAAAATCATCAAAGGGAAAAATCAACAAAAGGAACTGCAACAAACTTAAAAGCTTCTGCACAGCAAAGGAAAACATTAACAAAATAAAAAGGTAACCTATCAAATGGGAGAAAATATTTGCATATAATAATCCTATAAGTAAAGGTCAAAAATACAGTAAAGCACATATAATTCAATAAAAAACAAAGCATAATCACCTTTAGATGTAGGCAGAGGATCTGGATAGACATTTTAAAAAAAATACATGCAGATATCCAACATATATGTGTAAATACACTTGACATCACTAATCATCAGGGAAATTCAAATCAAAATTACAATGAGATATTATCTCACACCTATTAGGATGGCTATCATCAAAAAGACAAAAAATAACAAGTTCTGGAGTGGATGTGGAGAAAAGGTGCACTCATACATGTTGGTGAAAATGCAAACAAGTACAGCCACTAGAAAAACAGTGTGGAAAATTTTTCAAAAAATTGAAAATCAAACAACTATATGTTCTAGCAATACATTTCTGTGTATTTATTAAAAAAATAAAGCAAAACATTAGCTCAAATAATATATACCCCCTTCATTTTCTACAATACCAAGACATAAAAACAATCTAAATGGCCATAAATGGATGACTTGGTAAAAAATGTTACACACACACACACACACACACACACACACACACACATAATTAAATTCTATTCATTGACAAAAATGAGGACATCTTGCCATTTGTGACAACATGGGTAGAACTTGAATTTATTAGCTAAGTGAAATAAGACAGAGAGAGAAGGACAAGTACCTCTTCATTATCTCACATATATGTGAAATCTAAAGTAAAATAAATAAAACTTAAGTCATAAATTGGTAGTTGCCAGAGAGGTGAGGGTAGGGGGTAGAAATGGGTAAAGAGGGTCAAAATTATAAGTTTCCAGTTACAAAATAAATGTCATAGGGATAATATACAGTATTCTGATTACAATAAATAGTACTATATTGAACATTTGATAGTTACTAAGATAGATTTTTAAAGTAAATTAATTACTTTTTGATTTAATTTAAAAGGACATTATGAATTATTTAAATGTGAGAAAAATTTGTTGAAATCTTCAAGAGCAAACTGACAGTAACCAGAGGGGAGGTGAAAGCGGGCAATGAGAGAAAAGGGGGAAGGGTCTTCAAAAAACATGTATAGAGGACACAGGGAGAATGCCAAATGGGGGTAGGATTGAGGATGGGAGGTGGGGCTGGGGGTGGAGTGGTGGGGGAAAAATGGAGAAAACTGTACTTGAACAACAATAAAAAGAAGAAGAAGAAAAAATTCACCTTAAAAATAAAAAATATATTCAGAAAAAGTACTGTAACCTAAGTTTCAACAAAAAGCATCTAGGATAATGATATGATTGCAACTGTTACTTTTTTAAATTCAATTTACTTATGTATATAAACACATAACACTGATAATATGTGAGACACTCTTCTAAGAACTTTACCCATATTAACTCTGTTTAATGTGTTTGTATTAAATGACTATTAATCTCATGTTTACTAAACCTATAATATAGACACTATTATTATATCTAGTTTAAAGGTGAGGAAAGAGGAGCTCGGAGAGGTGAAGTGTCTTGCCTAAAACATACAGTCAGTATGTCATAGGGCTGAGATTTAGAACCAGCAGTTAGGCTTCCAAGGCTATCCCACTAACTATAAGCTCAGCTTTCTCATCTTATAAAATATTTTCAGCCCTGGCTCGTGTAGCTCCGTGGATTGAGCATGAGCCTGCCTACCACATGATTGCAGTTTGATTCCCAGTCAGGGCACATACCTGGGTTGCAGGCCAGTTCCCGGTTCCCAACAGGGGATGCACGAGAGGCAACCATACATTGATATTTCTCTCCCTCTCTCCTTCCCTTCCCCTCTAAAGGTAAATAAATAAAATCTTTAAAAAATATTTTCAAATTTAGATTTAAAATACCCACTATTGTCCTTTTATATTGCATATGTTTAAGCTTTGGTTTATTTTTTATTAATTTCACATAACAATATTAAGAACCAAAGGATCTAAAATAGACTTTCTTTTTTAAAAGTTCTGCTTAAATGTCCAATGACCAAACTGAATATTTATACATATAATGAATACTTGTAAGAAAACCAGCATTAAAAATTTTATTAATTTCTTACTTGGTAGGTTAGATAACATCAATAATATTTCTAACCTTTATTTAAATTGTAAAAGACATATTTTAATTCTATAGCACTGAACATCATGTATTTTTAAAATTTATTATTTTTTCATGAACCTCACATTCATTCACCAGAAACAGGAGCTATTATTATTGTACTTGTGTGAATATTGAATGGTGTCTCCATTTTCATTGTTGTAATTCCAGGCTTGGTAGTAACAGAGTCATCTTTTTATTGTTTCCTTAACATTGGAAGCGTTACTTAGAGGCACGTGACAGGATAGATAATGATTGTTACATGCTCAGTGATCCTTACAATGGGGAAAAGTAGAATGTTCTCTGATCATTTTCAAAACTGGAAACCTACAGAATTTCATTTAAGAAAGAGCGAGCTTTCTTGATTGGTGACATTCTCTAAAAGTGTATAAAGATAAGAATATCTGCCCTGAATCCTGGGAAAATATGTTAAATTAGATCCATAACAGTAAAAACTTCCCTATTTTATGCAAAGTAGATAAGTCACATACACATCATTTTTTAAGATGTCAAGAACATTTCACCCCAACCTACTGAATTATACTGACTGTCCCACTTCTTTGTTATGTATGTGAAAATGTCAGAAAAGTTTGAAAGTATCATGTTCCTTCTCATTCTACGAATTTGCTAGGGGTCATGTTAATGTGGGCAAATCAGACGCTCAGTAAATGAAATGCATACATTTTATTTTGACAGAAGGGAATGATGCAGTACATAGAGCCAGGCCATTTTTCGTGGTACAATTTATCTAAATTAGTCTACACATAAAAATTATAGTTCCTGAAAAATATCGAACAGTCTGGGGAGCAAAATACATTGTACATGTTTGCCTTTACCAATATTAAAACCAGTTCTATTTTAAAGTATCTGTACTCCATATAGAGTGTTTTTTTTTTTTAATTGTTGGATGTTCTTCCATGCTGAAGGACACTTTTAGAGAAGAATGTCTTTTTTCCTTGTACGAGTGGCACATTGCTGGCCAGACTCATGACTCCTTGACTAATTTCAATTTAGTTATATTTATATTGCCTACTAAATGAAATAATGATTAAGCCTTATTTACTCTTTTTAATATCCTCATATTTTTCAGGCTTGTAGGATGAAGGGAGTAAAGGAGTTCAGAGTGGTAGGAAAGAATTAAAGTGATTGCTCACATAATCCAGGGTGCATGGAAAGTCCCATGTGACAATGAAGGATCGATTACATATGAATATTGAAACCTAGAAATTGAGAATATCTTGGAACAGCACTGGAGTCAATCAGACTATGGCAGAGAGAGGGCACAGACAATTTTACAGATGAGGGCATTTTGACGGGAGAAATACTACCAAGGGAGAATGAAGACCAAGTATCTGAGAAAGGCAGAGGATAGCCATGAAATTTATGGACCATAAAGGTAAGAGCATTTTCAGTCAAATCTAGCAGAAGATAATATACCAAAATTCAAAATAAGGCTTGAAGTGTAGTCCACAGGAACAAAAATGCCATGAAGTGGGAGATCTGCTTACTCTACACTGAGAGCGGGAGAAAAAGAAAAAAATACACCCCGTGTAGGAAAGAGCTTATCATCTGAGAATCATGTGTCTCAAAAATATGCTAATGCAGAGAAAGCATTATTTACATTCAGTTGATATGACACAAATCATAATAGGGAAGCACCAGGTAAGAGGTATAAAAATATGAGTTGATGTTGCACAAAATGGCCATGGTATCCCGGAAAAAAAGAAAAGAAAAGAAAAAGAAATGTGAGGCTGAATTAAGAATATCTGGCAAGAATTAAGTGGATGAAAATAAAATCATAAAGCCAAGATGAAGATTACTATGCACCAAAATTTGGAATACATGTGGAGAGGTAGCAGACATGTTCTTGTGAAATCAATTCTCTCAAAATGGATAAGCTCAGGTAAATGGTTTATCCTTCCTTATGCACCATTTCCTGCCCTTCCATTATACCACACAATGACTACTTGGTGGGTAACATGAATATGTCTTTGATAGTTTCCCCTACTTCACTAAACTTACTTAGTTTAGAGATTCAATCTGAAGAACTTCTCAACTTCCCACAGTCTCTTTTATTGACACACTAGCAGTGACGAAAAATATGGGGACTTGGTGTAAAACTTTTAATTTCTAAGATTTCCTTATTTATTTCTATGTGAAGGAAATAAACAGGGAAAGGAAAAAATCCTGAACTAATTAAAATAAAAGTTTGAACTACTCTCATCATACAGAGTACATAAAATAACTTTTAAATTACAATGTTTTTACAGTTCAAATATTAAATGATTAAGGTGAAAATTCTTTCTGGGTGGTTAATTAATAACAACCACTTACCCTGTGGCTGACGACTAGGATGGTATATCTGAAGGTCAAATGGCTGTGCACTGGTTTTCTGAATCACACTGACATTTTGCCCTGTCCACTTATTGGCTTTGGACAATGTATTGGTCCTCCAGTCTGTCCAGTAGACCTCGCTCCCATATAGAGACACAGCAAAGGGATGAGAGAGGTATTCATGACCGCGGATGATTTCTATCATTCCTGTTCCATCATAGAGGGCTGAATAAATAGCATCTGACCTACAGAAAGGTAAATATATCCGTAGTTTATCAATATATTCAATAGTATAGTGATGTGATTATATTACTTAGATAAATGACAAAATATTTTATAAAATATTTTATGAGCCTGTATCTAATTTGTAGAAGGAAATAAAGGCCATCATAACAAAAACAAACAAAAATCACTAACTGCCAGAAAACCACCATTATAATAAAATCAAACAAAAATCAAAACCTATTTCAATGTGTGTATATATCATACATACATATTCAGAAACATTTTGAATTTCTAAATATTATCAAAGGAAGGTAACATAAAATACAGAAAAATGATTGTTTTTTAAACCTGGCATCTGTCCAAACTATTCTTTTCTCAAAGTGGTCCACAGTTAGTCCATTAGGCCAAGCCCCGGTTTTCATGTCTTTATAGATAGTTTTTCTCCCAGCACCACTCATAGAGGCAGATTCAATACGAGGAAAATTGGCATCCCAATCTGTCCAGAAGAGAATTCTGAAAAAAGAGAAAATGTTATTGTTTCAGTCATTCATTTCACAAACATTTACTGAATGCTAACTATATGCTAGGTATGCTAGGCGCTATCTAGGTGAACAATCACATGAGGAATGTATGCATTATTTGCCATCAAGGGCTTTAGCATCCAGTGGACGAGACATGAATATATAATTACAGCTCACAAAAAACTGTGAAGAAAATTTTGTTATTATACAGAATAGCAGGTGGATGACCTATATAGAGAAGAGGTCAAGGAAACAATACTTCAAGGAGGTGATATTCACACAAAAAGATGAGGAGAGCAGTATAAGAGCATGCCAATAAAAATAAACAGCAGATCCAAAAGTTTTAATGGGGGGAAATGTAAACTGAGGAACAGAAATAAAGCCATTGTATCAGAAATGTGGTGAGTGAGGAGCAAAAACAAGAAGATAAATTTGAGGTTGATTGACATCATTAATACGTGGAATATAGTGAGGCAAGTGTATGGCTATGTCAGGTAGTTAAAAGACAGCCAAAGATGATAGTGATTTAGATAGAGTATGGTGCTAACAGTGATGATAAACTAATGGCTCTGAGATGAATTTTGAAGGTAGAACTGTCAGAATTAGCTAACGATTGGATATAGGGAGTGATGCAGAGAATGGAATCACAGGTAACTGTCAGTTAATCATTTTGGCAAACTCAGAATAAGGATAGGGAGAGGGCATGCAAGGATACATTGAGTGAAATGGGTAAAGACGAGGAGGAACAGACGTTAAGAGCTAGGAACTGAGTGTGGATGGGTGTGGACAGCAATCAATGTTGAGTTTTAACTTTTTGACCTTGAAATTTCAAGACATGTAAAAGGAGATGCGCAGGAATGTGTATGGCATGTCAGGGAGAAGTTCAGAGCAGACAGGGCTGGAGACATGAATTTAAGAGCTATCAGGATGGAGATGATATTTAGACCCACACAAGTGAAATAGATCATATGGCAGAAGATCTAGAAGAAAAACAGAAGCAAATCATATACTTTGTAGCTCTAGAAATTCATGGTCAACAAACAGTGCCACACAATAGGCATTCAGGGCAGCATGTCCTGCTTTGATTTTTAAGGTGATTAGGTAATTGGTGGTTCATAATTGACAGGGGCCTAACCTGCTCATATATATTTCTGTAGTGTTTTTATAGAATATAGTTCCACAATTACTACCACAGCTAATATTTTTGAATAGTTACTATTTTCAGCTCTATATAGATCATCTCATTTATGCAATCATGAGGCCATGGCTACTTATCATTGCTTTGCAGTTGAGCAAATAAGTCTACAGGAGTTAAACTACTTGATTAGGGTTACATAGTTAGCAAGTGGCAAATGGAAAATGGAAAGTAGACAGCTTAATTTATATCTTTATGCTTTTAACATCTAACTTCAATATCATGTCATTAAATAAAATAACAAAGGGAAGATATCTGGTATAGAAGTAGGGGCATGGTTAGTTGCCTTCTCTACTGTGGTAGAGAACCCAATGGAGAGCATGGAAATTTGGTCATGGAGAAGACAGAGGGCTGGAGATAAACTGACAGTCCAGTCAACTTTCTTATTATTAGCTCTGAAAACATTTTGGTGAGTAATAGTATAGTTACTGGGAAAAATAGATCTGTTCTTTGTTATAATTACACAGTTTGCTATTTTTCAATCCTTCCATCATTTCCAATGATTCCTGAGTATAGGAATTGGATGGATTACCTTAGAAAATAAAATAATCATTTGGAACAAAATTTAAAATATGATTAAACCTACTTTTTCTTTTAAAGATATGTATTTAAGAAAATGTTGAATTATGTGAAGTGAATATTCATTTTGACTTCAATTTTTGAGATGCATTTAGTCTCTCTGAACATATTGATTACAAATATGAAGCAATTAGAAGACAATTCAACCCATTATATAATCAACTTAGTATATATGCTAAATGAGTATTGTGAACAGGTACAGAAGAGAATGACTTTGATTAAAGTGGAAGTTCAAAAAATTACATTAAATAATATATATCAATGTTGAATTGTGGTATTGTATATGTTTTTCTGTCAGACCAACTTGTAATCAAGTTTGGAATTGTCACTGTAGCACAATTAATCTCAGACTCCATTATATTTTATGTAAATGAAAAGTATAACAGTCACACTTGTCAGGACAATTGCACACAGTAGTGGATGTAAACAATTTAGTGCACAGGATGGCTAGCACATAGAAAATATTTGTGTTTGTTCAATCATACATACATATTCATCGATTATACTTTAAAGGCAAAATTTCAGTTTTTCCAAACTGTTAAATAAATTAAGATAATTATAATTAATGCTAATATCACTAAATGATATCAGTATTTAAATCATACAATATCATGTATTTAAATAGTACAATATCATGTACATGAATATAGATTAGCTTTATAAAATAACCATGAGTCAAAGCAGTGGAAAAATAATTCAGAGGAGTAAGTTTTAAGATTAGGTTTATGTCATAGAATGACTCCCAAATAATGAGTTTATATATATATTTAAAATTGTTAAATTGCATATAATATATTATATATATATTAGTTAATATAAATATAAATATATTATATTTCTTTAATAAACATACATTTATTAAATTAGATTTATGTTTTATCTCATGTGTAGCATTAGGAGTTTCCATCTCCCCAATAGTGGAACCATATCCATAAAAATAATATTGAAATTATTCATTGTTTAACCAGCAAATATTTGAATAAATTAAGTAAACTGTTTGGAAACAATGTATCAGTGGAAATGTATTGAAAATTGTTTAAGTTTTATGATGGATGTGTGGGAGTTTGTAATGTAAATCCTTTTATTTTATGTATCAGAAAATTCTTATAATAGAAGTTTATTAGTGTGAATGACTAAAAATTGAATTAATAGATAAAATTTAAAACATGCAGTAGAAGACATTTATAAAATCTTATTGCTGAGAATATTTTCCTGAAAAGGTTAATATTTAAAGATAGAATTGTTTTGTATGAAAAATACTAGTCCAGGTATATATGCATAAATTAACATATATATATATGTTAACATATATATGTGTGTTACATATATATGTTAATTTATGCATATATACCTGGAGGTATGCAGGTATATAATGCAGGTATATATATATATATATATATATATATATATATATATATATANAACACACATATATATGTTAACATATATATATATATGTTAATTTATGCATATATACCTGGACTAGTATTTTTCATACAAAACAATTCTATCTTTAAATATCTTTATGCATATATGCATATTAATTCATATATATATATATATATATATACAGAAAAAGAATAAATGGTCTACTTCAAACTTACTTTTGGATGCACACATCTTTTCACTGACACAGTTGTTATTTTTAGGCATCCCATTAAACTTTGTATTTAAAATAATATTTAAAATAGAAACAAAATCAACATAGCATCACTGAAATTTATGGTGATATCCAGATTTGAAAAAGATTTGTAAAAATAATATCTGAAAACAAATATAATGGATTTGAGAGTCCTAGATACTCTGAGTACCTATGGGTAAGCCACCACCAGGTCTAGACAAATGGAGACCTTATGTCTCCATTGTAACTTTCTGCCTAGTTCTGCCTCACATGGTTGTGGCAGTTCCAACACACGTATCAGTAGCCCTGCACATCGGTGTGTAAGTTACCAGAAATAGGCACTGTGGACTCTTAATAGATGTCCAGTGGACAAAATAAGATGTGGCTAGGGATAATTTTCAGCACTCTAAAATAAGTGATCCCTTCATTTCTTTATTAAACATTGGCACATCATGGCGTTCTTTAGTGGTCATTATGATCCTAATATTTAGTCAATTCAGGTGGGAAATTTCCAACGTTTTTTGTAAAATAACATGTTCTAGATTTAGTTCCACTAAGAGTGTTCTTAACCTAGCCATAAGTCAATTTCCAATCAATTTAAAAAGTTGATTTCAAGGATCATTGTTTCATAAAAATGTAGGCACTCTTAGGTGTACCTTACAATGCAGTATTTCAAGAGAATATTTTCTCATATTACTTTATTTTTACAGTTCAACATATTAGCATTTCAACAATTGTATTATTTTTTCACAAATAATAAGACTGAATATCCTTTTTTATAGGACATATGAAAATGTTCACCCACATTGCTTGTTAAAAAGAGATCACAGTGTACTGATTCAACAGTTTCTGCATTCATGGGTTAGTCTCTATGAGGATTAAATTGGGTCAACAGACCATGAACAAATTGTAGCACCACAGGCATGGGAAGGCCATTACCATATACCAGGTCAAGCTGCAGAAGGTGAAAGTAAATGATCTTGGCAAAAAAGGAAGTTATTTGTCTCTAATCTTTAAGTCTCCTAAAATGAATATCTTTATTATTTTTGTTTAAGAACACTCTTAGATAAAATTAAAATTTTATTTAGATGTGTTATTATGCCTGCTTTCACCAATTGTTACTGCAGAGGCCAGTTATTATAACAAAGGGAAACTAAACACCAGCACTGGAGCAGGAAGATGCCACACAGTTGTGCAAGAATAAAGGTAAGGGAAGTTCTAGAACTAGAGTGAGTGCTACTGAGTAGATTCTGGGCTTCCTGATGCCTTTAATCTCAATAGTAAGCTTGATATTTAAAGGGGATTCATGTACTCATTCAGGTCGCCCTAGAAAGAAGTAAATTTCCTTAAAATGGGATGCATGAAAAATTTCTCTTCCCTAAGACTCCCAATTTTCCTTCTTGGAGTAACTACTCACTTGGGATACTGCGTGAAGCCCAGAATGCTAAAGGGATGTACCGTGAAGGAATATGCTTTTTTTTTTCCAGTTTTATTATTTTTATTTTTAGATTTTATTTATTTATTTATCTTTAGAGGGGAAGGAGAGAGGAAGAGAAACATCAATGTATGGTTGCCTTTCATGCATCCCCTGCTGGGAGTTGGCCTGCAGGGAACCGACCTGCAACCCAGGCATGTGCCCTGACTGGGAATCAAACCGCGGTCCTCTGGTTCGCAGGCCTGTGCTCAATCCACTGAGCTACACCAGCCAGGGCTGGAATATGCTTTATAAGGTAAAATGAAGGCCAGTGGATTCCCTGAAAAATATCTGATTAAATACACTTCTTTTTTGGTATTTGTAAAACAGGTTACAAAGACTTTGGTTACTATCGGAACCTTGCATAACATATGTGTTTTATGGGGCTAATGTTGCATCCTGCGTTTGTTGGTGTTTTTTCCAGCTGCGCTGAGGAAGCAAAGTGGTTGCCAACCCTTTTAATTTCATTTTTCACGAACAAAATTTATAATATTAGCTGTTTTTTTACTGAATAAATTACATTTTAAGGTATATCCTTGAATTCCTGTAAGTTACATTTAAACAAAGACTATACATATGTATGCATTAATTTATTAGCACAATTATATCTACCAAGATCATTTACTTGGCACAAGTATATATATCAAGAGCAATGAAAAATTTCATAGACTTGGAAGCAACTTTGCTTACCATCAGAAAGATGATGATTTACTAGGAAAGATAACAGTGTTTATACAAATAACATTGCTCAAAAATTATCATGGGTTTATAGTAAAATAAAATATTTCAAATGATGTGTACACGTCTTTGGGACTCCTATCAATTTTGGTTCGCAATTTCCTTATGTATTTCATGAATAATTTGAAAAATAGGGGGGCATCTTATGTTTCTTTTGATGTTAACAGCACAGATTATTTTTCAGTGCTGCTTTTCTTGTGCTTAGCTTGGCTTTGCAGTGAAGTGTATGTGTGTGTCTGTGTACACACATGCTTAATTTTACTGTGCTCTCGGCCTACCTTATGAAAGGTCTAATGTTTAAAAATATGTATGTACATTTAACCCAAATATCCAATAAACCTGAAATGTTTTAATATTTAAATATACTTTAAAATGTAGTTGCTACTACTGGACTTTGAAAGTGATTATAGAAACCTCATTTCTTAATTGTATCAATATTCTATAAGAGTATTTTTAACAGTAAAAATTATACTATATTAGGGCACCCAAACCTCTCAATTTTTCAATGCATTTTTGGACTTGAATACATTAGTACTTTTATTGGAACTTTGAAACTTTGGACATTTATGCTAGAAAAAATATTATATGTTTTAATTCTTCACCCCTTTAAAATAGAATTATTACTATTGTAGTTATCTTAATCAGCCCGACAGTATCATAGTAGTCATTAATAACCAAAGACACCAATTCTCTCTGAAGTGTCACCAGGTTTCCCCCACTCACAGGAGAGCTCTGTTCTAACTTTCAGTGTTAGAGGATCTTTTCCTTCTGATAATCCCTTTTATTACTAAAATAGCCTCTGATATTTTTACTGAAATAGTATTTGGGAGCTGTGTGTCCTTTGTGTTTGTTTTCTTTTTCTCCTCTCAGGTGGAATATTCTCCAAACAGACTAAGTTTATCCTAAGTAGTATCAGTTCAAAGCTGTAGAAAATGAAATTTCTACTCCCAGCTTTAGTGTTTTGTTTCATCAGATTATTTTTAAAACTTTCATACACCTATAATATTGTTTGTTTTTGGTTTCATATACCTCTCTGTGTGCCGATTGTAATTTGGAAGGCATTCACAGTTTTCTTATTGTGTTGGTATAAATGCTAAAACTTTCTCTAAAATACTGCTTTTACCTTATACAGAAAAAATGCTTCTCTTATGCAGATAAGGTGCTAGTACAACCTAGACAGGGGTAATAGGTGAAAATTTCACACAGGGAGCTGTTACATTGAGCACATAGCCTCTGTTGACACTGAACTTTTGTGGGAAGTTCAGGGTCAGGATCAGCAATCTACTTATAACCTCAAAAACAGTCTCTTTGAAAAGGGAGATTTCTCATTTAATGTAGCACATATCCTCCTGTGAATTAAGTGTTATTTTAGGAGATAATGAGTGAAATGGGCAAGTGTAAACTGTGTAAGCCAGAGAACATATCCCCAAGCTAAAAGACACAGCTACTGCTCTGAGCACTGCTGCCAAATCTCCCTAGTTTTTCAAAAGAAGTCAGAAATCCACAGCTGTATGTAAAATATCTCAGTATTTTAAGCTTTGGCAACTAATTCAAATAAATTTAAAATCCTGTGGAAGGGAAAGCAAGCACATTCAATTAGGGTTGCCAGTTTGGAACCCCGTTCTTCACAAACTGCTTTGCCTCTTTAATTTCTGTGTCTGAGGGGAGGAAAAGAAAAATAAACTTCACAATCTACTGATTTCTGGTCTTGAGCATAAACCAGAGCACAAGGCAGTCAGTGTGGCCAGGAAGCTGACTAAACAGGAAGCTCCTTTCTCTCTCTTCTGTATCTCATTAACTGGTCCACACTCCAATCCAACTGGTGCTCCCTGGACTTTGTATTACTTAAAGGTACAGAGCCAAAAAATGGTTTTTATTACTACCCTTTAGATATGATAATGGTTTTGAGTTTACAAAATAATTACCAGGAAAATAAATAATTAATGGCACTAACAAAGCATTCTCATATATATTAGTTATATACTACCTCCCACGGATTTACTGTCTTCTTAATAACAACCTAATGATAAATAAATGTTATCATTATTATCATCTTCATCATCATCACTGTTATCTCTAATTTGCAAAGGAGAAAACTAAAATCTAAGGGAAGATAATATAATTGGGTAGCTTCTCCAGAGAATAAGTGATTGACCAGGAAGTGGAACCCTCGTTTTCTGGCTCCAAACCAGTGCTTCTCTTCTGTTCTTTCACAAAGGAACAGCGGGCACAGAGACTCAACACCTGACCTTGCTTTCCAGAATCATATGCCTTGTCTTTCAAATGTTCCAATATTCAGCACTTAACCAATGGACTGCTTCAAGTTTGTTCTAATTTTCTTTTAAACTGATTCCAAGTACATACAAAATAACTACAGGCTGAGGTGGTTAACATCTGTGACAGTTTTTTTTTTTTTTTTTAAGATTTTATTTATTTATTTAATTTTAGAGGGGAAGGAGAGAGGGAGAGAAACATCAATGTATGGTTGCCTTTTGTGCATCCCCTGCTGGTAGTTAGCCTGTAAGGAACCGGTTTGCAACCCAGGTGTGTGCCCTGACTGGGAATCGAACCGCGATCGTCTGGTTCGCAGGCCCGCGCTCAATCCACTGAGCTACGCCAGCCAGGGCCCATCTGTGACAGTTTGAATCCAAGACTGGCCCTGTGATTTGCAACCATTAGAGGCATTTACAGCATTTTTGGCAAGTCAAAGAGAAGTTCATTAAATTACTGCTTTAAAATAGAGTTGCAATAATTTTCAATAAGGCTTGCCTAATGCCCATATTTAAAAATATATAATATGTGTATCCTCTAAAAATATAGATGTCAAAATCTTATAACCAAACTCATGGCGATAAACATATATCTATATCTACATATAGGTATAAATATATAGATACGTGTATACATGTATACACATATATGTATGTGTATGTGTGCCTATACACATATGTGTACATATACAAATGTGTATATACATATATATGTACCCATACACACAATTATGTAAAACATATACACAAATATATAAACTTGTGCAAAATAAATGCTTTGAATCATAATTTCTGAGGTAAATTAATTCAACATTAATTTGAATAATTACATTTTTATGCCAAATTGGGTATGTGAAAGTTAAACTTTACCCATATCTTGGGTCCAAAGCAATAGCCCTGGGATGTTCCATGGCTCCTGCTATTAGTGTAGTTCTTAAGGACCCGTCAAGTTTGGCCACTTCAATTTGATCCAGATTACTGTCTATCCAATATATGTTGCCTGCTATCCAGTCGACTGTCAGCCCTTCTGGGGTTGCCAGGCCATGTTCCACAACCACTTCAATTGCACTTACTCCTACAACAAAAGGGGGAAATAAAACACTTTTACCCATTTAAGGAACATGTCAAGGAAAAGGCCTACTTATTAGCAGCACCCAGTACTTACACATTTTATTAACTGTGAGGTAGAGTATAAAAGTAATACCTGACAAAAGAAACTAAAAAGGTCCCCAATTTAGAATTAACTGATTTTTCTCACCAGCAACTTTTAATATCTTAGGTTATTTCAATGACAGTAGAATATAATTTTTAAACAAGTCTGAAATTAATAACAATATTTGGGTTGTAAAAATATTATTTCTTGTTTCTGACTTTTTAGACAGAACAAAGGATTGTGGGAATAGTAATGATGTGCTGGTTAAAATCAGTGCAATTTGATTTAAATGTTGATCATCATGGGTGGAATAAAGAGAAACATTTACCTTTTCTGTTGCCTGGGGCAACAACATTATAGTTAATAAGCACCCACTTCTTTTAGAAGCGTGACAGATATGATAGCTTTACTGCTCTTAACCTGAACAGAGATGAGGCCCAAATCAAATTCTTCTTACCCTGTCCCAGGCCATAAGATTTGCAACATGTAACACATTTGCAAATAACAGAAACAGGCATTAGTGTTGTCTAAATGAAAATAAGAAATTTGTTGATGTCCATCGGTACTCTTATTTATCCACTTCTTTCGCAATTTAAAAATGATATTTTAAAAACACATTTTTCTCATAAAATAACACTTCATAGTTTAGGACATTACCAGTATAGTTAGATATTTAAAGTGTGTTTTTTAAATAGTCAACCATCTAATCCCATCACTTCAAATCAGCATTTTCCAATGCCACAAGACACTAATTCACCCATTAAAACTATATTGTGTGTTTAAATAGCATAATTTTTCCAAAATTACTATGACGATTTAAGGAGGAATTTAAAATTTAATAGAAATATCTGGACTTGAAATGCTATACACATATAATCAAGAAAAGTATTACACATATTTGTCTCAAAGCCTTTCTAGTTAAGAAGGGCCTAGATTAGACAGAAGAGTTAAGTCTAAATATGGCAAAAATATTTATCTCTTTAAACATGTCTTCATCATTTCTTTGAGAAAAGATATGCTGAAACATTATAACAAAATAAAAGACAAATTATTTCAACTCACAAATATAACTGTTAGTATGTAGAAGATAGTCATTTTGTTTTCTTATAACTATGTATTTTTACCATATGTCAGTGCAACAGCCCACAATTTTACAAACGGAGAGAAGAGCACAGGCCCTCACCACTCACTCCCCCAACATATCCTCAAACATATATGTGACATCCCTGGTTTTACAGGTATGAGGCAGGAGATTAAAAACAGACCACCAAACAAAAAACAAAAACAAAAAAAAAACAAAGGCCAAAGATTAATCAAAACTCCTTTGGACTACAACATATTGTTCTTAAATTTTCAGTTAGAAATTAATATAAACAGTCAGCCCAAACTGTAACATACATACCTCCACTTTCAGAAAGCTTGCCTCGGTATATTCTATCTTCTACAACATCTGTCCAATAAAGTAAACTTTGACTGAAATGAAAATCAAGAGCTATTGTGTTTCTCAATCCAGGAACAAGTAGACTGTAGTCTCTTTTATGAAGATCAATCCTTCTGATTTCATGGCGAATAGAAAAGATGATGAATGCTTCAAAAGGATCTGAAATTAAATTTATTTTTAACAAACTTATGAAAATTTTTATGTACTTTGGTAATTGGAATAAAACATATGAGCTCAAAATTCATTCATTTAAAATAAATTGTATTATCTTTAAGAAACAATTTATTCTAATCTAAAATTAAAAAAAATAAGCTTAAAACTTAGCTTTACATGTATTTTTATTAAAATAAGGCATAAATGTTTTTTCTTCCTTAGATTATTATATACTTGATTTTAATTAAAGAATACAAGAATACAGTTATTGAAATTCAAAGATAACGGAAGATTTTCTGTTTTCATGGAGTTTCTGCTGACAAGCCAAACCGAGAAACACCACTGAAATTGCTAAGAAGGAGCTAGAACTAGCTCTCCACTCACAGCTCATCACATGCCTACAGATCCAAGAAGGAGAGAGATACAACAAGAAGGTTTCTGTCAAAAGAGTTAGTGGGCATAAAGTTAAAAGTGGTCCCCATAAGAAGGAACATTTAGTGTTTTCCACAGTCCAGAAGAGTCATGAGTACACTATTCCCCAATAGTTTTTAAGTATGGGAGTACAGAAAAAGGGGGAAGCTTTGAAAAGAGAAGATTAAAGTTTTATATTTTTGTACCTAAAGAAGTTTCAATAACTGAAAGTTACAAAAATGATGTTATTATTTCAAAAATGCATCAAGTTCAATGCCAATTACTATCTAACATACTAATATAAGCTGGAGATGAATTCTGCTTGATGAATACATTTTTGAGAGAGAGAGCCAGTCTTGCAAAGATTTCCCCCATTTCCATGTGTGTGCCTCTTCTCTGTGCTTTTCTTTAAGAAATTGGTTTCCCTATCCCAAATCCAGATATGTCTTCTGAATATGAGCAAACCCGTCCATAAGGATCAGCCCAGGAGGTGGATGCAAGATCTAAGTTAGGTTAATGGGTTTGTAAACTTGGAGATGTTTCAAGCTGAAGGGAACTACTTTCTTTTCTTTTTAGACCACAAATCTCTAAGACTAATGTTGCCAGTGTGAATGTCCTTGCAGCTTGGAGGAGTCCATTTGTAGTACTGCAGAAGAGAAAAAAAGTCACAAAAAATGAGGCAGTAGTGACCTGAGCAAAAACCATGTTGTAAGAACTTCCAAATCTCTAGTTCCAATCATCCTTAAGACTAGTTTCTTCCTTCAAACCTTCACGTCCGGTGCTTTGTATATGTAAGCCAATGCATTTAACTATTCAAATAATTTGAACTGGGTTTCTGTCAATTGCAATGAGGTTTACTCTTCTTATTAATTCATCTTTACAAAGAGATCTTCCCTGATCAGTTACCTAATAAACATCTATCTCTATTATATTACCATAGCCGATTTCTTCTGTTTGAAGTATATTTAAAAATCAGTATTTACTTGTTGATCATTAATTCCCTCAGTAGCTAATAAGCTCTATGACAACCGGGATCTTGTCTGTATTGCTCATTATGATATCTCTAAAAGCTGCTCCAGGGGAAGTTATAATAGGTATCGGGTCTTAGATTCAAAAGGGTGTGAACCTAAGCTGGTTACCCTTGATCATAGGGGAATCGATGCCATTTTTTTCTATTGGACATGATTCTATTTTAGGGAGCTTTTCCCAACACATTAACTAAGCATTTTTTGAATGAATAAATGGGGAGAGGAACTGAATACATCCCAAGAAACTAGCTGATCACTGCATGGGAGAGAGCCCTGCCTTGATCAGTAGAGCCACCTAGTAGACCTGCTGCTGCCTGCACAGTTAGTAGGCCTGGCCAAGGCCACAGGGATTGCTTAGAAGATTTGAGAACTTGAAAGTAAAGATTATGTGTATTGTAATCACTTTAGGTAATGTGGTTATTTATTGCACGGTATTGGGTATTTGATCACATAACATTGCTGTGACAATAGCTGACAAGTACAAGATACCAAACATTACAAAATAAGTAGTTTCAAATAGCTCCCAATAAAATAAATACTCATACATTTTAAATTCAGAATGTATCATCATTAATATAAAAATGATTGTGTTGGACATACAGTTATTTAAAAGAAAGATATATAATTTATTGAAAAGAAAGAAACCCTATTTTATTTTCTGCTCTGGCTATGAAACAACTGTTTGCCTTTGAAAATTTTTTATCTCTTTAAAAATTGAATGTCCCCATTTGTAAAACAGTGTTAATAATAACCTACTTTCAATCTAACTTAAACTGCTATTATCAGAATCCAGTTAAATAACATATGCAATTTTGTTTTTTAAGCTGCAAACCATCACAGTAAACACAAATGTGGTGGTAACTGTGATGTAGTTAAAAAATAATGGACTTGGAGTGAGAAAATGCAGGTTTAAGATGAAGCACGGCTATCAACTAGTTATATAAACATTAAAAGTTTACTTAAACCCTCTGATCCTCATTATTATTTATTTATAGAATGTATAACATATTGTTATGAAAATTGATAATTAAAGTATGAATATTAAATAATACTTAATATAAGTTTAATAATTATTATAAATATTAAATTCCCAAGATTAAATTCCACTCTGTGGAATAAGCAAAAGAAATACTGCGTAGGAGAAAAGGCTGGAATGATGACACAGCTAAAGGAAGTCAGCTATTTCTTCACATGTTCTCACACTAGTAACTTTTCAGCTCTAAACAGCTTCCTCATCCATGGGTTTACAGTTTGCCTTTAGTCAAGCACTAAATTATTGTTGCAGCAGCTATTTTTTAGAAAAAAATACATTTAATGCCAGTAAAAACATATAGTGATAAAATTGCTAGGTAATGTTTTGGTGCTTCTTCTAAGATATATCACCAGAAGAACAAAGAATCCAGACAGAAAAAAAGAGAGAGAGAGAAAAGAAAAAAGAAATACAAGTCCCATCTTCCCTA
This sequence comes from Sturnira hondurensis, assembly GCF_014824575.4. Taxonomy (NCBI): domain Eukaryota; kingdom Metazoa; phylum Chordata; class Mammalia; order Chiroptera; family Phyllostomidae; genus Sturnira; species Sturnira hondurensis. The sequence goes on along the minus strand of NW_028088106.1, from coordinate 1,594,519 downwards.
ACACTGGAAGACAGCTATTACCAAACCCCCGCAGTATGAGAAGAAGGGAATAAAATCAAAGTGCAGAAAGTTTCTGAGAGGATGTCTGCAGCTCTCAGAAACCAGTACATATAAAGGATGGCTGACAGGGAATATATCTCACAGAAGGTAGCACAACTAATAGGCAAACCCCACAATCATTCTGAAAAGAGTGGGAGGGAGTCTCAGACTGGTCTCAGGACCTCCTCTTAGTCCACTGGCACCATAAAGACCTAGGAGGAGGATCTGAATGAAGAGACAGACAGGCATGCAACACATTCAGTGAAAGAAACCTAGCTCTAAGGTCTATGTACCATGTGATTTCATTTCTATGACATTCTGAAAAAGGCAAAAGAACAGAGACAGAAAACAGAACAGTGATGACAGCAAAAGAGATGGAAGAAGGACTTACTACAGATTTTCAGACAATAATCACTAACGTTCCTAGATATAACAGCTTCTGAAAAGATAAAATTATATATATATATATATATATATATATATATATATATATATACACACACACACACATACATACACATATACACACACTAGAAACCGCAACAATAAAAGGTAAGAAATCTAGGAATAAATTTATTTAAAAATATTAAAAGAGGATATAAAGAAATTTTAAAACACTAATCAGAGGAATATAGACATCAACAAGTGAAAAAGTATATAGTATTATTAAATAGAAAAACACAATATCCAAAAGATCTTGCTTCTGCCTAAATTAATTTATAAATGTTCTGTGATGAAAACAATTGCAAATACCATTCTTTAAAAATAATGTTAGATAAATCTAATCATGAAGTTTAAAAAGGGTAACTCACCAGAAAAATTCTAGGAGAAATTTGTAATAGTGACTTACTCCAATTGGCATTAAAATATATAACTGTATCTGTACTTGAACAACAATTAAAAATATACGTATCAGTTTCAGTAGAAGAATACTTTGGCTCTGACCCATAATTGACTACATGGCTGAGAAATGTGATAGCTGTGGGGCACCTAGAGAAGAAATTAAGTTGGAAGATTTTCTGATTTCATACAAAAAAGAGATGGCTTAAAATTTTTGATGAGGTTAATGAAACTGAAATTGTTAGAAGTAAACACAGAACAATTTTTAGAACTTCAGAATAGGGAAATCCTGAGTTTGATGCCAATCATAGAAGTCCTAAAAGAAAAAATAGTGTTTAATAGAAATTTAAAAATTGTAAGACAAAAACAATGTAAAAAAGTCAAAGGTCAAACTGGGTAAAATATCTACAATATTTCAAGGAACTAAATTCTTTAGTACACATGAACACCTATAAATTGACAAGAAGAAAATAAACAATAGGCAAAGGGTTTTTAATCAACAATTCATAGAAAAATATAAACAACTCTACAGCTTAAAAAGTGATCGATTTGTATTATAAAATAATAAATGTATTTTAAAACAATAAAAAATGTGATAATACACTATAATAATTAAAATGTAGACAAAAGGCATTCTGATATATTGAAATGAAAATATAAACTATTATAATCTATACGGTGATTCACTGGACAATACCACCAAAAATGTGTGTGTGTGTACACACACACACACATCTTCCTTGTAGATATATACAAGGTTTGTCCAGAAAATGCCCAACCATTGTTAATATAATGAGAATGGTTTGCTTAACATCGATGTAATCTGGCAGCCAAGGAAAGTGGACTGAAATGTACATGTGTGAACAATGATGACTTCACTGTACTAGTCAGTAGGAACAGTGTTTAGTGGTCATGTGTACTGTGTGGCTGTCTCATTCAAAATGACTGAGTACATCAGTGAATCTGCATCAGATTTTTCATTAAGCTTAAACATTACTTCACAGAAACTAATTAGATTATGCAGAAGCCTGCAACTATGGGCAACTGTGATTGGCTGCTGCACCACAACAATGCAACCACTCACACATTGTCTAGTGCTAATTTTTTTTTGCAAAATAACAAATTACCCAAGTCATTCAGCTCTGCTACATCCCAGATTTGGCACCATGTGCCTTCTGGCTTTTCCCAAAAGTAAAATCACCTTTGAAAGAAAAGAGATTTCAAACAATCTGTATGAGAAAACATATTTGCCAATGATACCTCAGACAAAGGTTTATTCTTCAAAATATACAAAGAATTTACATGACTCACTCTAAGAAGACAACTAACCCAATTAAAAAATGGAAAAAGGACTTGAACAGACACTTCTCCAAAGAGGACATACAGAGGATCCAGAGACACATGAAAAGATGCTCGATATCACTAGCTACCAGAGAGATGCAAATTAAAACCACAATGAGATACCACTTTACACCGGTGAGAATGGCCATCATAAACAAAGCAACAAACAATAAATGTTGGAGAGGCTGTGGGGAAAAGGGGACCCTAGTTCACTGTTGGTGGGATTGCAGACTGGTACAACCACTATGGAAAACAGTATGGAATTTTCTCAGAAAACTAAAAATGAACCTGCCTTTTGACCCAGCAATTCCACTCCTGGGATTATATCCTAAGAACCCTAAAACACCAATCCAAAAGAACCTATGCACCCCAATGTTCATAGCAGCACAATTTACAATAGCCAAGAGGTAGAAGCACCCTAGGTGCCCTTTAGTAAATGAATGGATAAAAAATTATGGTACATACATACAATGGAATTCTATGCAGCAGAAAGAAAGGAGCTCCTACCCTCTGCAACAGCATGGATGGAACTGGAAAGCATTATGCTGAGTGAAATAAGCCAGGTGTTGAAAGACAAATACCATATGATCTCACCTTTAACAGGAAGTTAAACAACAAAACAAACAAGCAAGAAAAATAAAAAGAAAGACACTGAAATAGAGAACAGGGGGACAGTGACCAGAAGGGAGAGGGGAGGGAATTTCAGGGGAAAAAGGGGAAGGATTTACAGGAACTAGTAAAAAGGACATATGGACAACAACTAAGGGGGGCGGAAATGGGAGGGAGGTTGGGAGCACAGGGGTGGGGTGGGCTGGGATGGGTGTAAAGACAGAAAACTGTACTTGAACAATAATTAAATAAAAATATTTAAAAAAAGTTATTTCAGATCATTGATGAAATTCAGGAAAATAAGGTGGGGCAGCTGATGGTGATTGGAAAAACTGTGTGAGGTCTCACGGTGCCCACTTTGAAGGCAACTGAGGGGTCATTTTCCTATGTACAATGTTTCTTTTATCTTATATCTTTTTCAAAGAAGTCTCTATTTTTTATATTACATGGCTGTATACCTTCTGGACAGACCTTGTATGTGAGTGTGTGTGTATCCCTTGACCAAGTAGGCCCATTTGTCAAAAATGATTTATTCTAAAGACATAATTTTATATGTAAAAATAATAAGTGAGTAAGAAAAATTTTTGCAATACTGTTTTTAGTAGTAAAAGATTAAAAACAAAACAAATGTTTATCAATAGGTGGCTGGATAAATAAAGTATGCTATAATCATATAGTGGAATACTGTTTAGCCAAGTAAATTAATGTGATTGATATGTATATTTTAATATGGAATAATTCCCAATATTTTATCATTTGAAATGGCAAGATGCAAGTAGCTTCCATACTATGTTACCATTTAAATTAAAAAATAAAGATTTTCCTAGATCTATATAAAGGTAAATCATAGAATGCTTCTTGCAGGATTCATGAAGGCATGTAGTTACCTCTGCCATGGGAATGGCGATGGGATTCAGCAGGAAGAATAAACTAATCTTTATTCTGCTTTATTCTGCTTTGGTACAATTTTTCAGCATTTACATAAAGTCTCCTATTAAAATTGGTCATTCTTAAGAACAAAAATTAAACTTATAGTAAAGGAATGATCATTTCCAGATTCTTGGAAACATAAATAAAACAAGAATTGTTTAAGCATGACATATATGCTGAGCAAAGTAATTCAGTATGACAAATACTGTAAGACATGCTTTTCCTTTCAGGAACTCATATAGTAGAACTCATATTCTACTATAGCAATATTTAAGAGATCACTTACTGCTCTTCCTCATATGCTGTATTTGAGAAAGAATATCCTTTTGAACCACAAATTACTGACTAGCCTGTTGTTACAACTGAGAGAGAAAGGAATTCTACAGCACAAGGCCTAGATTCTACTTCTACCTTGATACAAATAAAGGAAAGCCCTAAAACTAAGTAGGTCTTAGTGTCTTGATTTTTAAATTAAATAAAATGTTTGGTCAGACATGCTCTAAAATATTTGTGAAAAATCTTAAATTATTAATGAAGAAATATTATTATCCAAAATAGATTTTAACAAAAATTGCTTTTATAGAAATAAAAAAGATCATATTACATAACAAGACAAACAACAACAAAGTCTCTTAAGATGGTATGTACTTAATAATAGGCTAAAAAATTTTAAAGCAAACTCTCACAGAATTAAATGAAGAAATTGATAAAATTATGAAATTTTTAACAAGTTCTATACAAACTGAATAAAACTATACTAACAAAATGATTAGAACAACAAAATTAACAGAAAGCTCAAACCACTGGAAATAGGTAAAAATCTGCACGCTCAAGATACTAGACTTGTTCTTATTAAGCATACATGGAACAACAAAATGCTCTGTTCTAGTCCACAGAGTATGTCTCAAGAGATAACAAATAATCTAATTATGAGCACATCCTCTAAACACAAGAAAATTAAATCAAGAATCACTAATAAAAGCTGCTAAATTCCTTATATGCTTTAAAACTAAAATAATAACTAAACAATTTACTGACCGACAGGCCTTCTAATAGAGAACATAAATAAAGGGAAATATTATGGCAACAAATGTATAGATAGAAAAGCATGAACAATTAAATGATAGTGAGATGGAGAACCAATTCCTGAATTGGACACTCCCAAATCCTCTCCTTCATAAAAACAATAAAATCATTGAAAAAATGGGTAAAATTATCATTTTCTGTACTCTAGAAATTAAAGTCTGGTAATGATCCAACAAGTGTTAAAAAAAACAAAACCTGCTAAATCTCAATAGGAACAGCGAACTTTGTGGAGTGTAAACATGCATCAATCTCATCACCCTTTCTTCAGCTTCATAGCAACCTTGGGAACAAACCATTCAGAAGCCACAGAGAGGACAAACGGGTTTGGAGCTAACCCAAAATCCCAATCTCCAGATAATGGGGGGATTGTCTTTTCAAATGCTGGAAGAACTGGATNATTGAAAAAAATGGGTAAAATTATCATTTTCTGTACTCTAGAAATTAAAGTCTGGTAATGATCCAACGAGTGTTAAAAAAAACAAAACCTGCTAAATATCAATAGGAACAGCGAACTTTGTGGAGTGTAAACATGCATCAATCTCATCACCCTTTCTTCAGCTTCATAGCAACCTTGGGAACAAACCATTCAGAAGCCACAGAGAGGACAAACGGGTTTGGAGCTAACCCAAAATCCCAATCTCCAGATAATGGGGGGATTGTCTTTTCAAATGCTGGAAGAACTGGATTTTGATGTGCAAAAGAATGAAGTTGAAACCTCACAACGTATACAAAAATTAACTCAAAATGTATCAGAAATCTAAATGTTAAGAACTAAAACTATACAACTATTAAAATAATGTATCTTAGTGAACTTAGATTAGGCAATGACTTCTTATTTATTACACCAATGCACATGCTACAACAAAAAATGAACTAAAAAAGCACTTTTATGCTTCAAAGAACAATATCAAGAAAGTAAAAGAAGCTGTACAAAGTGAAAGAAAATACTTCCAAAACACACATCTTGTTAGGGGCTGTATCTAGAATACACAAAGAAGCAAAAATTCAGGGGTTTAGAGATGTGCTGTTCAAAGGTATGTTCATAGACTGATGCCAGTCTACAAACTGCTAGTAGTCCATGACAAGATAAATGTAGAGGCTGAGAGAAAATTTTATTAAAACATCAAAGCCACACCCATTATATAGGACAATTAATTATAGTCTGAATATTGGTATAATAGCAAACTTTTATTGAGTGGTTCCTATATAGTAGAATTATTCTCATACTTTCATAAATCCCAGTTTATGCAAGCCTCACAAAACCCTAAGAAGTGTGTAATATTATGCCTATTTTTCACTGAATGAAACAGCAACTGAGATGAATTGTGTAACTAATATTTCACAGTCATGCAACTATTAAGTGGAAGAGCATGCATTTAATCCACTGTCCTATCTAGTGTGAGCAATGATTTGATCAGGAACTCTCATAAACTGCGGGTAGCAATGTGTATTTATGCATTTTTGAAGAAATATTTGGCAATAATAGAGATGAAAATGGCCAAATACAGGTGAACAGGTACTTGAACCTTGGTCTAACTTGTGCACTTCTCCACAAGTGAACATTATAAAAGCATTCACTACAACATGGTTTTACAAAGCAAAACACTAAAAACAACTTCAGTGATGGTAAATAAGAGAGGACTGACAAAATTATAATCTTTTTATATAGTAGAATGCTTTATAGCACTGTATATATAATAGTTATTACATATAACAACTATATATAATACTATAGATAAATCTCAAAATCACATTTGTGAATTAAAAAATTAATTCTAGCTGGGTATATAATGTATATGAGTATGTATAATTCTAGCATTTAAAAATATATTTAATGAAAAGCAGCAGGCATGTATTTGAAATTAATTAATAGGTATTCTAGACACATTAATTAATTCAGAAGACCAAATAATGCCCCGATTAGGAGACAGAGACAATAGGTTTTTACCAGACTGGTAAAATGATGCCCATCATTTACTGATAGGTGCCCATCAGTAAATGAATGGATAAAAAAATTATGGTACATATATACAATGGAATTCTATGCAGTAGAAAGAAAGAAGGAGCTCCTACCCTTTGCAACAGCATGGATGGAACTGAAAAGCATTATGCTGAGTGAAATAAGCCAGGTGTTGAAAGATAAATACCATATGATCTCACCTTTAACAGGAAGCTAAACAACAAAGCAAACAAGCAAGCAAAATAAAAAGAAAGACACTGAAAAAGAGAATAGGGGGATAATGACCAGATGGGAGAGGGGAGGGGATTTCATGGGAAAAAGGGGAAGAATTTACAGGAACTAGTATAAAGTACACATGGACAACAACTAAGGGGGGTGGAAATGTGAGGGAGGTGGGGAGCACTGGAGGGGTGAGATGGGATGGGAGTAAAAGAAAGAAAACTGTACTTGAACAACAATTAGATAAAAATAAAGAAAATCAATGAACAACCAGAAGTGCCAAAAAATCAGACTTCATTGAACTCTGACAACCGAGGAATTAAAGAAAGAGTCAACCAGAACAACCGGACCAGTAAGGACCTGTGGTGAGGTGTTGGACCATGCAGGCAGGGCTAGCTGAACAGGAAACTGAGACTCAGAGCTGACTGTGGGTTACAGCAGAGGTGGTTGGGGTGGGAGAAACTCTGAGGCTCACAGCGAGTCTCACAGCGAGTCCATTGGAAAGTGAGCTAGAGGTGAGCAGGTAAGCTGCATTGTTCCCTCTTTGTCCCCTCCCCAGAAGCAGTGCTGCAGGGCAGTGAAGAGGATTTCCCTCCCAGGGGAATACTTTATTGGGTGCTCTGAGACAAAGAAATATGGCCCAAGTGAAAGAACAGAGCAAAAGTTCAGAAAGAGAGCTAAGTGATGAGGAGATAGACAACCTGTCTGCTGGAGAATTTAAAGCCCTAGTATATCAAAATGCTCACAGAACTTATTGAGCCTGGTTAAAAAAATGAAAGAAAAAAAAAGCCCAAATAATAGCTACCCAAAATGAAATAAAGCAAAATACACAGGGAAGAAACAGTGACAGGAAGGAAATCAGGACTCAATTCAATGATTTGGAACAAAAGGAAGAAATAAACATTCAACTAGAACAGAATGACGAAATAAGAATTTTAAAAAGTGGAGACTTACAAATCTTTGGAACAACCTGAAACATTCTAATATCAGAATTATAAGGGTGCCAGAAGAACAATAGCAAGAAATTGAAAACTTACTTGAACAAGTAATGAAAGAAAACTTCTCCAATATGGTAAAGAAAACAGACTTCCAGAAAGTCCAGGAAGCCCAAAGAATCCCCCAAAAGTTGGACCCAAAGAGGAACACACCAAGGCCACACCATCATTAAGTTACCCAAGATTAAAGACAAAGAGAGAATCTTAAAAGCAACAACAGAAAAGGAGACAGTTACCTACAAAGGAGTTCCCATAAGACTATCAGCTGATTTCTCAAAAGAAACCTTTAAGGTGAGAAGGGGCTGGAAAGAAGTATTTGAAGTCATGAAAGGCAAGGACCTACATCCAAGATTGCTGTATTCAGCAAAACTTTCATTTAGAAAGGAAAGACAGATAAAGTGCTTCCCAGATAAGGTTGAGTTAAAGGAGTTCATCATTACCAAGTCCTTATTATGTAAAATGTTAAAGGGACTTATCTGAGAAATTGAAGATCAAAAACTATGAACAGTAAAATGACAACAAACTCACAACTATCATCAAACAAATCTAAAAAAAGAAGAAAAAGAACTAAAATAAAAACTAAGAAAACAACTAGGACAGAAACAGAATCAGAGAAATGGACATCATGTGGAGAGATTTCAGTGGGGAGGGGAAAGGGAGGAATAAGGGGGAAAAGGTACAGGGAAGTATAAGTATAATTAGTAGGTATAAAATAGTTGGGGAGAGATCGAAACTGGTATAGGAAATAGAGAACTCAAAGAACTTGTATATACAACCCATGGACACAAACTAAGGGGGAGAATGCTGAAGGGTTGTGGGGTGCAGGATGGAGGGTGGATAAAGTGGGGAAAACCGCAATAGCATAATCAATAAAATATACTTAAAAAAGAAAAGTAAAGGCAATTCTCAAATTAAATAAAGATATATTCAAGCAAAAACAAACTGTATAAAATATTTGGAGATAAAAGACAATGAAAAAATTTTGTTGTGTTTCAGTTCTGAAGTAGATATATTATTTTCTTTGGAGGCAAAGTCAAATTGGAATAAATATCAGCAAATTATGAAATAATCATTCACTTTTATAGTGTTCGAAGGATCTTCTAGTAAACTAGATCCTGTCTCATAAATAACTGAATATATCAGTTCAAACTAGTACATTATACTCTTATTGTAAAAGTGGCTTAAATTTTTTTCTGCTTTAGCATACTGTGAGATGACATATATATAGAACAAATAGGTTATTATTTATATTTCTCTGGTGATGAATTTCACATTTATAAAGTTTGCATCAGAAGTAGGTTCTGAAAGACCCTGAAAGGTTTTTAGTGTTCTGTATATAATTCTATATTCTTTGATTTTCTTTAAGTCTTACTACAGGCTCACTTGAGGATTTTTACAAGACAGAATATGAAAGCAGTAGATGATGTGTCGAAGAAAAAAGAACCTCTCTATGATGTTCTCAGGGTAAATTGTTAATATAACTTTACAAGTAGCAATTCTACATCAATAGCTCTGGATTCTTTATCATGCATATATCATCAAGGAAAAAAGTGGTATTGTAGTTATAGTGTTTTATCTGATGATATTTCAGAGTTTTTACTATCTTTTTTGTTTTAGTACTTAATAATTTTTAAATTTCTCTTTCCCCATCATCAGATACAGTTTTTTTACAGAGTAGAAAATTATGAAGTATAAATGGCCTATCATTTCTCTGGCTCAACATATATACTATTACTTCTTTTTCTTCATTTCTTCAGCTATAGCTATATTAGAAATAAATAATGGTAAAATATTACTGAAATGTGATACACATAAAGGCAGAGGACAGGATCTATAGAATGAAGGGTGGTATAGACTTTCAACTATTATTCAAATCTATGAATTTACAAGATTATGTCACTAATGGTCCATCATTTTTCCTTGAATGCCATACGTGATCATTTGTTTTTCTCCTCTAAATTATTTGCCTGGAAATTTCTATATATTTTTCCTCAACAGCTCTGTTTTATATTTCTGGTTTTAAGTCATCTATTTTTTCATTAATAAGTAATAAGCATTGCGTTTAGGATGTGTGTGTGTGTGTGAGAGAGAGAGAGCTCATTGAGGTAAGGGATTGAACAAAAATAATTTGCATTCCTAGGATAAAGTCCATTACCCTTTTTAAACACTGCATTTAATGAATATTTGTAATGGCATAAATAAGTGAGTGATTAAATACCAATGAATGGTTAGTCAAGAATACATTAAACATGAAGGAGATAAAAATGATTATGGGGAAAAGGGTAAGAAAAGGAAGGAGTGAGGGAAACAGAAAGATGAAGAAAATTGTATAACAAGGGTTAACATGACTGAAATTAAATTAATAAATTAAAAAGATATTCAAAATGTCTAAAGTTTAGAACATACAATTAATTCCTACAAATCAATAAAAAAGGCAGTGATATTAACAGAAAAATGGTCAATGGTAATGAAGAGAAGCAAAGGCTAACAACAAGCACATAGAGAGATGCTCAACTCACAAGTAATAAGGAATGTACAAACTAAAGAAATAGAGTATTACTTTACTTCCATATTGGGGAAACACCTAGAAAGTTAGATAATTTGAAAACTTAGATAATTATCCAAGTTTCAAAGGACAGGCTGACTCTCTTGTTAGGGGTTAATCTTGCTGGTGACTTTAAGTTGAAGCCAATGAATATTTACCATTCCAAAAATCTAGGACCCCTAACAATAATACTGAATTTACTCTGCCTGTGCTCTATAAATGAAACAACAAAGCCTGATGAGAGCACATCTGCTCACAACATGGCTTACCAATATTTTAAGCCTGCTGTTGAGACCCACTGCTCTGGATAAATGATACCTTTTAAAATAGTACTACTCATTGATCGTGCACCTGGTCACTGAAGAGCTCTGATGAACAGGTACAACAACATTAATGTTGTTTTCATGCTTGCTAATATAACATTCATTCTGCAGCCCACGGAGGAAGGAATAATTTTTACTTTAAAGTCCTATTATTTCACAAATACAGTTTGTCATAGACTGTGATTTTTTATGGCTCTAGGTAAATTGAAAACCTTCTGGAAAGAAGTCACCACTCTAGACGTCATTAAGAACATCTGTACTTCATAGAAAGTGGACAAAATATCAACGCTAATAGGAGTTTGGAAGAAGTTGATCCTAATGCTCCTGGATGACTAAACAGTTCAAGACTTCAGTGGAGGAAATAGCTATAGAAGGGTAGCAATACAAAAGAACTAAAATTAGAAGTGGGCCCTGAAAGTGTAACTGAATTTTTGCAATCTCATGATGAAACTTTCACAGATGAAGAAATGCTTCTTATAAATGAACAAAGACAGTGGTTTCTTAGATGGAATCTACTCTTGGTCAAGATGGCTGTACAGTGTATTGATATTATAACAAAGGATTTAGAGTATTACAAGAACTCAGCATGCAGAGTCAATGTTTGAAAGGATTGCCTCCAATTTTGAAACAGGTTCTAAGTCATTTTTGAAAGGTAGAGGCAGTTTATATGGCAAACTTTATTGTTGTCTCACTTTAAGAAATTGCCACAGACACCCAAACCTTCAGGCACCACCATCCTGATGAGTCAGTAGTTGTTAACATCGAGGCAACACTTCCACCAGCAAAAAAATTACTTCTTTTGGAGGGTCAGATAATGGTTAGCATTCTTTAGCAATAAAGTATTTTTTTAAACTAATGTATGTAGCCTGGCTGATGTAGCTTGGTGGATTGAGCACAGGCCTACAAACTAGAGGATCATGGTTTGATTCCGAGTCAGGGCACATGCCTGGGTTGCAGGCCTGTTCCCAGCATGGGATGCATGAGAGGCAACCATACATTGATATTTCTCTCCCTCTCTCCTTCCCTTTCCCTCTAAAGATAAATAAATAAAATCTTAAAAAATTAATGTATGTACCATATACATTTTTAGATTTAATGTTATTGCATACTTCATAAAGTGCAATATAGTGCAAACATAACTCTTTAAACTGATTTTATTTTTATTTTTTTATTTAATATTTATTGTATCGTGCTGAGTGAAATAAGCCAGGTGTTGAAGGACAAATACCATATAATCTCACCTTTAACAGGAAGCTAAACAACAAAACAAACAAGCAAGCAAGATATAACCAAAGACACTGAAATAGAGAACAGGGGGACAGTGACCAGAGGGGAGAGGGGAGGGAATTTCAGGGGAAATAGGGGAGAGATTTAGAGGAACAAATATAAAGGATACATGGACAACAACTAAGAAGAGTGGAAATGGGAGGGAGGTGGGGAGCGTGGGGGGATGGAATGGGATGGGAGTAATAGACAGAAAACTGTACTTGAAAAATAATTAAATAAATTTTAAAAAAAGAAAAAATAATAATATTTATTGTATTTTTTCCATTACTATTTAGTCCCTTTCTACCCTATTCCTCCCACCACACTATTGTCCATGTCCATGAGTCGTTTATTTTTAGAGAGAGGGGAAGAAAGGGAGAAACAAAGGGAGAGAAACAGCTAAATGCGAGAGAAATATCTATTGGTTGCCTCTCTCTCATAACCCAGAAATGTGCCTTTACTGGGAGTCAACCAGTGACCTTTTGCTTTGCAGGACAGTGCTCAACCAACTGAGCCACACTGGTAAGAGTTAAACATGACTTTTATACATAGTAGAAACCAAAAAATTCACTTGACTTGCTTTATTGTGGTATTTTCTTTATTGTAAGTGCTTTGAGAAAAAAAAACTAAGTATCTCCAAGGTATGCCTGTATACTTCTGCTTTTCTATTAAATTATAAACAAATCTACCTGTGAAATATAGTAATGTTAACAGTGAGAAATCCTATGGTACTGTTAGAATTTCACTCTAAGTTCATTTATAAGGGGTCACATCTATTAGAAGAATTATCTTTGCACCTGTCCACTTATATTCAAATGTTAAATTATTCTAATATTGAGCATACCTGGGTTATTGATTTCATAGAGCACAAAATCATCATCATATATCCATCACTTCCCTGTCCCAAACATTTATGTAAATTAAATTACTATTATCATTGTAACAAGTTGGCATTTTTTCAGGCTCTCATTTCAATTACATACAAACATTTGCCTATCTTAGGCCTCTAAGGACCCAAGTTTTAACAGCCATTAGAAAACAAAGACAAGAACATTTGTCTTTATTGTTGTTATAGTGTTTGTATTGCATTTGAGAATATTTTCTTTCTTTATTTATTTATTTATATTTTTTCCATTTTAAAAAAAATTATTTAATTATTTTTCAAGTACAGTTTTCTATTACTCCTATCCCATACCATCCCCCGTGTTCCCCCCTCCCTCCCATTTCCACCCTTCTTAGTTGTTGTCCATGTATCCTTTATATTTGTTCCTCTAGATCCCTCCCCTATTTCCCCAGAAATTCCCTCCCCTTTCCCTCTGGTCACTGTCAGCCTGTTCTCTATTTCAGTGTCTTTGGTTACATTTGCTTGCTTATCAAATGTAAAACATCATATAAACAAAAGCAAAGACAAAACCACATGATCATATCAATAGATACAGAAAAAGCTTTTGATAAGGTACAACACTCATTTATGATAAAGGTACTCAGCAAAGTGGGAATAGAGGGAGGATTCCTCAATATAATAAAGGCCATATATGAAAGAACTACAGCCAACATCATACTCAATGGGCCAAAACTAAGAGCTTTTCCACTAAGATCAGGAACAAGACAAGGTTGTCCACTTTCACCACTTCTATTCAATATAGTATTAGAAGTTTTAGCCTCAGCAATCAGGCAAGAAAAGGAAATAAAAGCCACTTAAATCGGAAAGGAGGAAACAAAACAGTCATTGTTGGCAGATAACATGATAGTGTACATGGAAAATCCTATAGACTCAACCAAAAAACTGCTGGAACTAATAAATGAGTTTGGCAAAACAGTGGGTTACAAAGTCAATATTCAGAAATCAAAGGCATTTTTGTATACCAACAATGAGAATATTTTCAATAAATACATGAGTTTGAGAGTTTGAGACCTCTGCTGGGTAATGTGTTTGCAGTAGAAATCAGATTTCTCTGGTGAAACTCCATTGCCAGCAATGGGATTTATCAAAAAAAATCTATAACTATAACTTGATTTCTGACTTCTAGATACTTATTATTTCATTGGAGAGATAAGGAAAAAAGAAACATGATAGATAAGGATATAAAAGATATATAGATAAAAAGCAAAAATAGATAGCAAATTAAAAATGTGATCACATATTCATGGATAATACATTCTAGATGCAGAAAGAACAAATTTCTGCAGAGCAAAAATATTTGAAAGAAGACTCTATTAAAGAAAAAAGATTTAAACTAGTATGACTTAAAGCACATCTGGGATTTTTAGGGAAAAGGGAAAAGTATAATTTAAGTAGAAGAAGCAAAATGAAAACAAATTATGATGTATGTGTTCTTATCAGTCTGATGAAGCCTGTGTATCTCTTACTACAAAGTTTTAAAAAGTCTAAAAACAGTAATAAAAATATATATATATATACAAATTGATAAAGGAATCAACCATATTGAACTATATAAATACTTTTGTAGTAATATATATAATTTTTTGTTAACACATTTTATAACAATACTGAGCAGTGGGTTTAATGACTCCTATTATTGAAGTAGCCATGGCTTTCAAAGCTTAAACATAAGTAATATTTTGAGATATCAACAACTTTAACATGATATAAATGTCTGCTTCTTCTGTCCGATACACAGTCATGGTTGCTGATAGCACACATTCCCAACTGGAGGAAAATGGCAACTTTCTATGAGAGGTTAAAGAAAATAAGGTGTAATATTTTCCCCAACAAAGTTCATGGACCCCTTCAATTATATTCATGACTACCAAGTGCCCTACAGGGGCAGACTACAAATCTGGAGGAAACAGTGGGACGCCATCATTCATGAAGTACCTAACGGGTGTGGGGCACAATAACAAGTGTTTTGTGCTATTCTTACAATATGCTGTGAGGGAGATGTTGTGATAATGGACATTACCACTTGAAAGATGAGAAAACTGAGGCACAGGAAGCTTTATATACCTTGCCTGGAGTCACACACATAATGAACACCAGCTGAAAGATGAGAGTTGGTCTGTCAGATTCCATAACCATTGTGTGCTTTTCCCCCTGTGGAACTCAACTTGGAGAATCAGAAGAATGTTTTAAATGGGTGGTTTGAAGATGAAAACAGCCAGGTCAAGGAGTTGTTTGCAAGAGTAGTAGAAATAGTTAGAAGTATGGGAAAGGACCAGGCTTTGGATTCTAAAAGGAATGTGAAAAAAAGTAAATGTAAAATCTTTGGAACATACAACATAGGCCTTAGGAAGAGTGATGATGAAAGTAATATCTAGGAGAAAAAATAACCTGGTGGATTGAAATGATAAATATTATTGTAATTAGTTTCTGTCCAGAAGATTTCAGAGAAGGTCTAAAATGACACATTATGCTTATGCCTTACATTAAATTAAATGAACCCTTTTGTTAATTTTCTGAAAGTGTCTTTGGTTTTATTTCTTAAGATCTGTTTTTAAATAAAAATACACTACCCACAAAAATTTAAAAAGGCACTTGCTATTCTTAAATATAGCAAAACACAACTCTACTTACCAACACTTGTGCAACTTTCACCATCTGCATCCAGCTTCCACCCTTCGTAACATGAGCACTTGACAGTGTGCTTGTGCTGCTCACACACTTGACTGCACTTCACATGGGGGCTACAGTAATCCACAATTTCACACGTTTTATTATCTGCATTGAGTTGAAGTCCTTCAGGGCAGGAACAGACAATTCCTCTCCCCGGAACAACAGAACAGTGGTCACTGCAGCCTCCATTGTTCAGGAAACATTCATCTATGAAAGGAGAAGAGATTGTAGGGCATTATCAGTTATTTTGATCAATTAGATGCTAATCATTGAACTCAGTTCCCTAAGGCTGAACATAGAGTATATATGTAATAAAAAATACAAATAAAGCATTTTCGGATTTTTTAGGGGTTCAGGTAAGAATTATGAAAGAATTCATTCAATGACCAAATATAATTCTACATGATAAGAATTGGAAATTAACAAATTTCATTTCTGCATAATTTTGTAGTACAGTTGATTTTACCCAGTAGAGGTAGCATGGGTTCATTGTTCCTGTTACTAGTAGAATAATTATGGTGAGCTTTTTAGCAGTTGTGCAAAATCTTGAAGTAAACAAATGAATTCAGAAGAAATTTGTTTTCCCAATTCAAAGTACAAAGGATAGAAAAATAAAGCTGGATTTTTATATCATTTTCTTCAGACTGTATTTTCTCCTTTTATTTACTTCATTTAGCCCAGGGTATGAAAAAATGATTAACTTTAACTTCTTTCAACACTTGTAGTGCTTCAGTGATCACTTCTGGATTTCCTGATTAAGATCATTATTTTCTTTTCTGTTATGAGGAAAGTGACACTTTGAAAAATTAAGCCACCTATCTGGATTACTTAATTGAAATAACTGAAGAATATAATTTAAAATTGTCAAAGTCTAGACTTTTTCTATAATTACACACTTAAAATTTTAAGAGTATTGATAGGTTCCTTCATTTGGAATTGCTCATACAGCCTTCATGTGCAAGTCTCACATTTGTAATGCAAGAGATATTTCAATGCAGCAAACTACTCCATCAGGGAGAACGAGCTAGGAGAGAAAGGGGTGGGTATAGACAATCTAAGTCTGTCACCTTTGAGTAGTGTTTTTGTGGTTGTTGTTGCTTAATTTAGTTTATTTATTTATTTATTTGCTTGGAATCTTCTTATTTAAATTTTAGCATCACTGACAGAGACTTTCATTACTAGCTCAAATCTATTTAATAGACTCACAAACTCTTTGGAGGAAAAGACATTTTATTACATAAATTCATTAAAAAGAATAATGGTATTTTTTGTAATATTTGTGTACTATCAATGTTCACTTCACATCAGAATATGCTAACTTGAGGCTTCAATGTAGTTGTCTTTCCTCCTTTCAGTTGGGCAGCTTCATCATTTCCTTAAGTCATTTTCTCACAACCTCAGGTTATCTCATTTTAGTTCTCAACATCCCATAAACTTGTTTTCATTATTCTATTGGTGTCACCTTCAGTGTTATCTAGAAAACATATTTTTAAAATAGCCTTGCTAAATTTTTAATTTCCCCACAGAGAAGAAACTATAATTTTCTTTATACATGCCAATTCACTAAGGAGATGGTTAGTTAAAAGTGATTGTAAAGCTCAGAAGCTATCATACAAAAATCATTACAATTGATTAAAGCACACTAAAGAAAGCTATTGTATGAGGACTAAACACTGAGAAGAAAATTAAGTAATATCCACTTGGTCTTATTACTTAGCCCCCTCCTTTCCTTTTTCTAAAAGTGTTTGTATTGTAATGATTGGAGAACATGACAAAATTTACTGGGTGGCAGTAAAATTTATTCTATAGGTCAGTAATAGCAAGGTTCTCTTGTTCAGAGTGACTCTGTGACAGAAATAATTGGTTTAATTGTGGCAACAGCACTTACTGTCCAGAGATCTAAATGATGAGCAGAGCTATACCATTGTTAATGAGTTGGATATAACTTAGAATTGACTGCTTTACTTTCAGAAATCTCTAATCATGTTTTTAAGAATGCTATAGACTTATAGGTTATTAAAATGTAGATAGTGTAGATAGGGTTCAGTGCTAAAAGTTTCATTTAAATAGAATCAAACATAAATAGAATGAATTATTTTGTCAGAATGATTGGAAGGAACAAATGCTATTTAAGTATCAGCAAGTGAATTAAAAAGTTCTAGGTCTCTGAAAAAAAGCAAATGCAGTGAAAACTGCAGTACCACAGAGATCGCCTTCATCAGACCCATCGGGGCAATCCCTTCTCCCATTGCAGAGTTTCTCTGGCTGCAGGCAGACTGATGTGTCATTAGCACAAGGGTATTTGGGTGGTCCACACAAGAAATCGTCGCAGTCATCTTCATCGGACTGATCTTCGCAATCAATATCTCCATCACATACCCATCCTTTGTTGATGCATCTCCCTGAAGAAAGTAGAAACAACATGCATTTAAATTTTGTAATTAAATCACTGTAATAATGAGTAGTCACTATTGTCTTCAGAGGTAGAACTGCTTGTCATTAGCAAGAAATATATTTGCTGATAGTTTGGCAGTTTATTCTCATGACATTTGAAAACAACCAGTTCTTGCTCTAGTTGTTAAAGTGGCTCCTAGTGTTAAAACCTTGATATTTTTTATTTAGTTTCAAATTATTGGTTTACCTTACTTAAATAATTAGGTAATTAATTGAAAGTGTAATTATAGTATTTTTAAAAGCAAACTTTATTTACATATAAGTTTCTCTCAGAGCCCTAGATTTAGTTAAATGCTATTGTGTATTTTGGGACCTGAAATGTAAATAAATACTTTATTTTTGCAGGAGCAGATGCCCTTATATTCATATTTATCACCTCAGCACCCAAGCTCCTCACACCCAGGCTTATATCCCATGCTCTTTCAAAAAAGCTACATATCTTTGTAGTTAAGGTATATACAAATAGGACTATAGAAGTGGGTATTTCTTTAATGACTTTGAGAGAAAAACACTATTATTATTTAATCAGTCTGTCTCAAAATAACAATGTAAAATGCATAGAAAGCAATGGCAATTGTTTCACCTTTCTTTCACTGCAAATTATTCCTCAATTCTATATTGTTTGCATTCTTCTTCTAATTCATTATTATTCTAGGTTTCTCACTGTTAAGGTGTTATGTGAATAAAAGAAATGTACCTTAAGAAAAGACTAGTTATTGACTGACTATATACCATTATCTCATAAAATATTGGGGCAAATAGAAAGAATGCTTAAGTCCCAGAGTCACCATGTAAAACTTCTTCAGTTTTAAAAGCTACTAAATTTTAAAATACATATTGGTGAAAAAATGTCTTACTTATAGAAAAAAATATGGACAATTCTCCATAGTATTATAAGTCAAAGAAGAAAAAAACAACACAAATGATCAGCTCTATAATTAATATAAATACATTTGATAATATTGGACATCAATTATTAATGAAAATAAAATAAAAATTGATGGACACTTAACTAACAATAAATTTGATGTAAGTGGAAAAACAAATACTTTAGCCTCTACACCATAAATATAACTAATAACACTATTGTTTTGTATCATTATGGAAATATTATCTAATGCAGTTAGGAAGTAGAAAGAAATGAGGTATAAAGTTAGGGAAGAGTACCATTATGTTTTGTTAATATAATCGTATAATTATAAAATTAATATAAACTAAATAAGGACTATAAGAGACTAAGCATTCCAAAATATATAGCTAATTTCTAAAATTATATGGAAATAAATAAATTTTATATATACAAAATAAATATAGCAGAGGAAATGACTAATTTAAAAATATACCATAAAATAAAGCGTTTTATATTAAAACTAAACAAGAACTATAGAGAATTTATATAAAGAAAATTCTAAAGCCTACAAAGAAACCTCCACCCACACACACACAAAAAAAGAGTATTATTTAAAGATATAGTTTGGTCTTAAAGAGGAAGATTTATACTGTAAAAATACTACCTTTTTCTCCAAGTTAATACAATACCAAATAAAATAGTATCAATATTAATATAATAGTATAAGTTTATTCTAAACTTAAGAAAATGAAACTGCAAATATCATTAAGTCAAAAATGATACTGTATATGCCAAGTATTTAGAAATATTTTAATGAAGCAGTAAAATGTTTTATAGTAGATCATCAATAAGCATATCAATAATTCAACAACATAGAAACATCAGAAACCAACTTTTTATGTATATGGTTTTAAAATACAAAACAAACCCAGCTATTCAAAAGGTAGGAAAATTAATTATAAAATTAATGAGGTAAGATTCATTGACTAGATATCTGGAGAAAAAGGTAAAGCTGAATCATCACTTGATTTTTTCACCAAAATAAATACTAAATAGATTAAAGAGGTATTTTATTTTATTTTTATTGTTGTTTAAGTAGAGTTGTCTCAATTTTACTGCCACCACTTCCCCCCATCCCACCCATCCTCATCTCCGCTCTCAATACTGCCCCACTTTGGCTTTGTCCAAGGATTAAGAGGTATTTTAAAATAATAACAATAAGCAAAAAAATCTTGAATAACATAGATATTAAAATAAAAACTTAAAATTGTCATTACACAATCCCAGAAAGCATAAAGGACAATTGATAACTTGATTTAATGAATATTTTTGATTTTACATTGCAACAATCAAATCCATATACAGATGATCAATAAACCAAAAAATATTATATTTAACAGAGGGGCATTTTTATTTAAAATGAAAAGGGCTCTTATATATTAATAAGAAAATAACCCAATAAGCAAAGTTCAAGATACACAATAAATCAATAATGGCTTATATATACAAGATGTTCAAAATATCTTTCAGTTAAAAAATAAAGTAAAACAGCAATTAGATACCATTTTTCTTTATCAGATAACTTAAGATAAAAAAAAATAGATAATACAAACAGATTTGACAAGTGTGTAAGAAACAACCCCAAAGTTAGGATACTGAAAATTGGGGTGATCTGTCTGTAAGGCATTGTTAGGAAATCTAGCAAAAAAATGCATTAACTATTCATTACAGTAATTTTTATTTTAGATTTTTGGAATATTTTTATTAATATATTTGCACAAATTCATAAAGATGTGTATATAGGATACGAGCCACTGCTTTGAATATATTGGTAAAAGATCAGTAGCAACACAAATTATAATTTGCAAGAGTGGTAATGTCAATTACAATGTATCTATACATTGAAATTATATGCTTGAGTGAAAAAGAATGAGATAATTCTGCATAAATTAATATAAACAATCTACAAAACATCTCAACAAAAAAGCCATAAAACTGAGTGTATGATAGACTTTCTTATATGTTAGAGAGATTTGTCTCTTTACTAGTAATCATGACTCTATTTTCATATATTTATCAATATAAATATATGGATAGTATTCTTTATACACAAATTCTTTCTGGAGGACAACACAGAAAATAGTTAAAAATGATTGCCACTAGTTAGGAAGACTTGAGGTACTGGAACCAAAGTAGGAGAGAGAGGGATTTTCCATTGGATCATTTTGTGCAAGTTTATTTTCATTCTACCGTGAAAACATAACTTTTCCCAAAAAATACTAGGTTATTTTTAAAACCATGGTGATAAAATATATGCACATATGCCATAAGTCTGACAGTTTCTACAGGTACATTATGAAAATTTAATATTCAGGTTACTTTGTGCCTTATACTTTCCTAGGGACTTTAGGAAATACTGGAAATGATAATTTCCATCTATGTTACCAATGAGCTAATAATTTAATTAGCAAGAGAAGATCATAATTGTAGTTTAAAATATGATACCTTGTATCCAATACTAGAGTATTACATTGTATGGAGACATTCACAAGGATAATAAAATGAAAGAAGAGTTCAAGGATAATATAGCAATTTCCATTTACAGTTCAGTAAATCAAGAAATAACTTTTTTTTTTACTAGACATCTTGACATTCTTGACCAATGACTTCAGAATGATCTTAGAGTTGTTTCTACAAACTCATTCATGAATCACTATCAATCTTTTAGAATCAGAATAGTAATAACAACTATTTTCCATCCCTGACCTAAATACTGCTTGGAAAAGGTAAAGAGAAAAATCTTACTCAAATGACTAATAATAGAAAAGCCAAGAACTTGTATGTATGACCCATGGACATGAATTAAGGGGGAGGAATGCTCGTGGGAGGCAGGGTGCAGGGACAAGGGGAATAAAGGAGAGAAAAAATGGGACAACTGTAATAGCATAATCAATAAAATATGCTTAAAAGAAAAAGAAAACACCAATGCAGATAATGTTAACAGATATGAATAAATATGGACACATAGTTTAAAAGAACTTTACAAGTTTAAATGGCTTCTTCCTCCCATTGATTTTTCAGGGTATGTTTTAAGCTTAATTGCTTCTCTTTTTCTTATTTGTTTGGTTTTAATTCTCACAAAAATGTAGGTAAGAGGGTACACCAGGCATAATAAATGTAATCATATTTCTAATCCATGACCATTAATTGGGTAAAACCCCAAAGCAAATGAACTTAACAAATATGCTTAAAGAATGTTAATCTTTATTGATTCACATCAAGACAAATTCTTATATAATCAAGTCTTTTGTCATAACATCTTAAGGAAGAATTATTATAGATTTTATTCTTTAATGTTCCTCATTTATATATAAGGAACTTGAGAATTATGTCAAAATCTTATTATTAAAATAAAATAAAGGTTAATAATATTTAAAATGTGTTATAGAAATTGAAAATATCCAATATTTTTTAAAAATAAATATTTTAAATGTGCAAATATAAGTTGAAATAACCAACTAAATTACTTTGCCTTTACTAATTCTTTAAAAATATACAACATGTTGAAAATAATATTAGGTATATATTAACAAGTTGAGTTCTATGTAATATTTTCTGATTTATTTATAATGATGTTTTCAACCTGATAACTAGGTATGTGAGACCCTTATGGGAACTGTAATTTCACCCTTTGAGCAAAAAAGAATGAGAATGGGCAAATAACAAGGGCAAAAACCACAAAAATAGGCATGTTGGTATTATGGCAGCTAGTACAATTGTGTGTACAAACACACACAAGACCTTGTAAGCACTGCTTTGCTCTGTGTTACCTTAAAACATACAGTTTACATTAAAAGTCACCACAAAGTCCACAACTCTGGGAAAATTAAGTGATTCTAGATATCTGTAGAAAATATGTTGCTTTTCCAAAATAAATTTATATGATCTTTTCTCTATTAAATTGATTGGATATTAAAAATAAATTTATCATTTTATAAACTATTTGACTTGATTTTGTCTCAAGAGACTACACGTGCTTTAATAGGATAATTTCTCTTCTGGGGTACAACTAACAGTTAATAATAAAAATATGATATTTTACTCAATAATATATTTATAATGTCTTTTTAAATTGCATTTAAAATGACCTATGAATTGCAATACTTTATTTTTATACTACTAACATTTAATGCCACATACATATTTATTTCTCTAATAATGTCTGATTTCAATTCATTTCAGCCAGTGTTCATTGAGTGTTAATTGCTTGCTTACCTGTTAAAAAATGTAGAAAGATAGAAAAAACAAATTCCTGACCCCATGGAGCAATTAGTCTAGTAGTGACAGGCATTCTAATATTAAGCATATAAAATAATAGAAGCAATATATCATCACAGAGTGCTATGAAATTTCACAGAGGTAAAAGATATGTATAATTTTAAAAAATGACCAGAGGGGAGAGGGGAGGGAATTTCAGGGGAAACAGGGGAAGGATTTACAGGAACTAGTAAAAGGACACATGGACAACAACTAAGGGGTGTGGAAACGGGAGGGAGGTGGGGAGCACTGGTGGGGGATGGGCAGGACTGGGAATATAAGACAGAAAACTGTACTTGAACAATAATTAAATTTTAAAGAAATCAAAAAATTTGAGATTGGATTTACTGAGATGTTATTTGGAAAGGGATTTTAAAAGTTTTTTAAAGGTATCACATATGAGCACAAGAAAAGCTATACATATGTGTGTGTGTGTGCATATAATTTGTGCCTCTATTGTTTTAACATTGAAATATATACTCTCTGTGAAAATAAAAGAGGAAATAAATCAGAAAAAGAGAGAAGATAACATTGTGTGAAAGAAATAGCATGGTAATTAGTCCTATTCCTTAGTGGATATGTGTGAGGGCATAGATGGTGGAAGTAAATGAACTCTTCCATAATTTATTTCTCTTCCATTTTTGAGTGGATCAACTATAAAATTCTATTTTTTATGTGTATACTTTATTTTGTGCTAAACATTATTTTTGTAATAATGTAAGTACGCATTTTCATTAGGACTATATACACAGAACTATGTTTATTGAATTTTATAGATGATTTACAATGGTAAATTTGAACACAGGCAGTTTGAGCTATTTTTGCGGAGTTTAACCCACTTATAAAATGCAATTCTTATGTAAATGTATAAAGATGGGAGAGAGTTGAATTTGTTCCAGAAGCAATAATGAGATGGTTTAGGGACACAGTTAATAAAATGTTGATTGGTAATTCACAATGCAGGGTTAAACTTAGGCTATGATATATGAGCAGAAAGAATGAGGTGAGTGATGTTAGTTAGATAAATTGCAGAGATAAAGTTAGTAACACCTGGAAACTGATTACAAGTTAGGTGTGTCAAAAAGTGCTTTCTGCTTTAAATCTGCATGTTAAGGGAATCAAAGCTGTTTATAACAAAAATTTAAAATGAGGGAGAATTTCTGTCTTTGGGGGGAAAGAAGAATATTTAGCACAACATTGGAAAAACTAGGTTTGAAACATGGGACCATTTTTTGTGACAGATATTTGGGAGACATGTACTCGGAGATGATAGTTGAAACTTTGGGAACAGAAAAGATTGTTATAAATACCTTATAGAAAGATGAGAAAAAGCAAAAGAAAGAAATTAAGAGAAATTCTAAGCAACACCTAACACATGTGTTCAACATGTATTTTTATTTATTTTTTATTTTTTTAAAAGATTTTATTTATTTATCTTTAAAGGGGAAGGGGAGGAGAGAAGGAGATAAATATCGATGTATGGTTGCCTCTCATAAGTCCCCTGCTGGGAACTGGCCTGCAACCTAGGCATGTGCCCTGACTGGGAATCGAACTGAGATCATGTAGTTCGCAGGCCCACACTCAAACCACTGAGCTACATCAGCCAGGGCTCAACATGTATTTTTAAATAAAAGGAAGAAGTAGAGGGAAAAAGGGAAAGAAACAAAAAAATTTTAAATAAATCTAAATGGTGAGTGGATAAAGAAGACAGTCTATTATAATTGCTATCAGAGAGATGCAAATTAAAACCACAATGAGATACCACTTTATACCAGTGAGAATGGCTATCATAAACAAAGCAATAAACAACAAATGTTAGAGAGGGTGTGGGGAAAAGGGGACTCTGGTCCACTGTTAGGGGTTTTGCAGATTGGTACAACCATTATGGAAAACAGTATGGAATTTTCTCAGAAAACTAAAATTGGACCTGCCTTTTGACCCAGCAATTTCACTGCTAGGATTGTATCCTAAGAACCCTAAAACACCAATCTTGAAGAACATATGCACCCCAATGTTCATAGCAGCACAATTTACAACAGCCAAGAGTTCGAAGCAACCTAGGTGCCCGTCAGTAAATGAATGGATCAAAAAACTATGGTACATTTACACAATGGAATTCTATGCAGCAGAAAGAAAGAAGGAACTCCTATCTTTTGCAACAGCATGGATGGAACGGGAAAGCATTATGCTGAGTGAAATAAGCCAGTTGTTGAAGAACAAATACCATATGACCTCACCTTTAACAGGAAGCTAAACAATAAAATAAACAAGCAAGCAAAATATAACCAAAGACACTGAAATAGAGAACAGGGGGACAGTGACCAGAGGGGAGAGGGGACAGAATTTCAGGGGAAATAAGGGAGAGATTTAGAGGAACATATATAAAGGATACATGGACAACAACTGAGAAGGGTGGGAATGGGAGGGAGGGGGAGAGTACAGGGGAGGTGGGATGGGATGGGAGTAATAGACAGAAAACTGTACTTGAACAATAATTAAATAAATTAAAAAATAATTTATAATATGAAAAGATTACTATGCTAGTGATGAAAATATTGAAAAAAGAAATCAGTTCCATTTACAATAGCATCAAAATCAATGAAATACATAGGAATAAAGTTAATCAACAAAATGAAGTATGTCTACTTTGAAAACTACAAGGTACTGATGATGGAAATCAAAGAAGACATAAATAAATAGAAAGGTATTCCACCTTCATGGAGTAGAAGAATTGATACTGTTAAAGTGTCAGTACTATCCAAAGCCATCTATGAGAGTTGATGCAACCCCTATAAGGATTCCAATAGCCTATTTTACAAAAATAGAAAAATAAACACTCCTAAGACATATCTGGAATGACAAAATAACACAATTAGCCCAAGAAATGTTGAGAAAAAAGAATAAAGAAGAAGGCACCACACTTCCTGGTTAAGTTATACAATAAAGCTGTAGTAATTAAAACAATATGGTACTGACATAAAAATAGGTCAATACATCAGTGGGACAGACTTGGGAGCCCTAAAATAAACCCAAGCATACATGGTCAACTAATAGTTGACTAGGGAGCTAAAAATACTCAATGCAAAAAGAGACATTCTCTTCAGTAAGTGGTTCTGTGAAAATTGAATATTTACATATAAAAGGATAAAACTTGAATGTTAATTTTCAACACTCAAAAAAAATAACTCAATATGTATTGAAGACTTAAGTGTAAGACCTGGAGCTCTGCAACTCCTAGAAGAAAACATAGGAAAAAAGCTTCTTGACATGAGTCTTGGTACTGAATTTTTAGAAATCACATCTAAAGCATAAGTGACAAAATAAAAAATAACAAGTGAGCCTACACCAAATGAAAAACCTTTTACATAGCAAACGAGAGCATCAACAAAGTGAA
Organism: Sturnira hondurensis; assembly: GCF_014824575.4. Lineage (NCBI taxonomy): Eukaryota > Metazoa > Chordata > Mammalia > Chiroptera > Phyllostomidae > Sturnira > Sturnira hondurensis. Next base: position 1,567,777 of record NW_028088106.1, on the reverse strand, counting down.
AATACAACTATTTTTTATTATTGTTCAAGTATAGTCATCAGCATTTTCCCCCACCCCTTCCCCCTACCCCAGCCAACCCCACCTCCCTCCTCTGATTCCATACCCTTGGTTTTCTCCATATATCCCTCATAGTGTTCCTGAAAACCCTCCCCCTTGCCCCTATTATCAATATCCAATTCACTATTAAAAATAAATAAAGAGTAATAAACAACTAAAAAGGGGGACAGAAGACCTGAAGAGATTTTCCCCAAAAAAGATGTACAAATAGCCAACAGGTACATGAGAAGATGTTCCACATCAATAGTGATTAGAGGTATACAAATTAAAACTACAAGGAGATACATCACACCTGTTAGAATGGCCATCAACAAAAAGATAAAGGATAATGAATGCTGGCATGGATATGGAGAAAAGGAAACACTTGCACAGTTACTGGGATTGTAAATTTGGTGTAGTCATTATGAAAAACACTATGGAAGTTCCTCAAAAAAAATGAAACTAGAAATTTCACATGATCCAGCAATTCCACTTCTGCAAATATATCCAAAGAAAATGAAAACATTAACTTGAAAAGATATCTGTAACTCTATGTGCATAGCAACATTATTTACAAAAGGCAAGACATGGAAACTACCTAAGTGTCCATCAATGAGTAAACCAAGAAATTGTGTTATATATCAGGGGTGCCCAACCTCCCTTCTCCCAGTCTGTGGAGACCAGTGGAATTACTACCTGGGCTCCACATCCCTTCTCCTCTCTCCTCTCTTCCCCCACCCCCACACCACCCCAGTTCATGGAAAAATTGTCTTCCATGAAACCAATGCTTAGTGCCAAAAAAGTTGGGGACTGCTGGTATATATATATAATACAATATTACTCAGCCATAAAAAATTAGGAAATCCTACCATTTACATGATTAAACCTGGAAGGCATTATGCTAACTAAATTAAGTGAGTCAGAGAAAAACAAAATATTGTTAAGGTTTCAATTATCCACGGGATTTAAAAAAATCCCACCAAAGTTGTTATCAGAGGTGGGAGGTGAGGAGAAGAGGAATTGGAGGAAGTGGTCAAAATGTACAAAATTCTGGTTATAAGATCATAATGACTGTAGTTAAACTGCTATATGATATATAGGAATGTTTGGAGAGTAGATCCCAAAAGTTTTCATCACAAGGAGATATGTTTTTTTTCTTCTATCTGTATGAGAATATAATCATTTCACAACATATGTGATTCAAACTTGTGCTGTGTACCTTAAACTCATAGAGTGATGTGAAGATTTATTACTCAATAAAACTGGGCAAAAAAGAAAATGTTTTAAGGAGAGGAGTGTGCTCCAGAGAAAGAAGTCAGAGTACTGCATTTGTCACCCAAAATATCTATCATTCATTAAGTTTATACTACATTCTAGGCACTTTTTATACTTTCTATTGGTTATTATTATCACCTATAATTTACAAACCAGGAAGTTGAAACATAAAGAGGTTCAATAATTTATGTGAACTCACATAATTACTGAATGGCAGAGCAGGGCTCAAGAAAAAGACAAGTATGGACTCATCATTCCTGCTAACCACTGAAACAGCCATTCCCATAAAAGGTAGGGAGTGGATGTTAGATTACAAATGGTAAGGAAATGAGTGAGAGATAAAGGCGTATTGGTACAGTATGCATGGTGATTTAATGAAGGGAAGAAGGAAGACAGGGAAAGCTAATACAATTTTTAAATGTTATTTTAAGTTATCAGACTACTTATATTTATAAAGCAGGAGAAAAATTAGTGTGGAGAATGAAACTGAAGACATAAGTAGGAAGAGTGACTAAGGTCCCAGAGAAAGTAGAAGGTCACAGGATCAATAGCTACAGAAGAGCCCTCTGGGCAACGTGGGGAGAGTACTCTTCCTTAGAGACAGGTTTGAAGGGAGAGAAGAATAAAGCATGCAGAAAGGGGTTTAAAACTGCCTCTGGGAAGAATCAAAAGAGAAATATACATGCTCATAAGAAGCAATATGCAAAGTATTCTATTATCTTTACAGCACATTGGCAATGGAGAGCTCTCCATATTATTTTGTCAGAAATAAATAAAAGTATTCCATAGCGTTCATTACAGGAAGGAAAAAATAGTGCTGTGTTCAGAAATTCTTCATACACAATTTATCATGTAATTCTAAAAAAATCACTATTCCATTGTAGGATATTTTTAGTTCTAATTATCCAGATTGATTTTAGCAATTATTAAATTCACAATTCCACTTTTTATTTACCAACATAATAATGAAAGGAAAAGAAAACTATCTAAACACAGAAAAAGTATAATACTTTGCCATTCACAGAAGCTCACAGTGGATTTTCATTACCTGCAGGATCAGAACAGAACACAATGTTTATGAAATCACTTGTCAGAGTTAAATCCAAGTGCATCAGTTAGTTTTGTCACATTCTTTTGCTAAAGACCACATTATCCTTAATTCTTAATCCTAATCTGAGACCAGACTTGATCAAATACATATTGCTTTTCCCAATGGAATGTAAAGTGGATGGTGCATGGGCTCCGTATCAATCTATCATCACTCTCGGAAAGACAGGCAATCAAAAGAGGAGACTGTACAAGTAGCTCCTTCTCACTCCTTTTCTCTAAGTACCCTTCCCCTCTATTCAGAGGTGCACATTAACAACAGTTGCTTGTGATTCCTTTTAGAAATATATTTATTATTTATTGAAAAATATTACATATTATGCTAAATCATTTTTTTACTTTTCACTCAACACTTAATCACAGAGAAATGTTCATGTCAGTATACTGTAGTGATTCCCAGTCTTTAAAATTACTGCAAGGTATTTTATTTATGATTATACCATGCATGTTTACCAAAAAATGGAGTCTCACTATGGTGTTTTCTTTCTCTTACAAGTGGGATTGATGGTCTTTTGACATGTCTAAGAGCTTTTTGTATTTCTTTTTCTATGAACTTTGTCCACTTTTATATGGGTTGTTTGTCTTTTAAAAAAATGATACATGTTGCTGTAAACCCTTATTTTCCCCTGAAATTCTCTCCCCTCTTCCCTCTGGAACAAGTACAAAGGACACATGGACAAAAACAGGGGTGGGGGGTGAAAATGGGAGGGAGGGAGGAGAACTGGGTAGGTGGGTTCGGATGGGAGTAAAAGACAGAAAACTGTACTGGAACAACAATTTAAATTAAAAAAAATAAAAATGAAAATTAAAAAATGATACAAAGAGCTTTTATATGTTAGGGCATTTATTATTTGTAATCCATTGTGCAAATATTCCTCCCATCTTATTCTGTATTAGCTCTCTATAATATTCTATATTATTGCTCTTCTCTAGTTTTAGGCTATTCTTGGTTTGAAAAAGGGTACTTTTTCATGGTGAATTAGTCTTTGATTATATTGCTGAATTTCCTCACATTTTATCTAGAATTATGGTAGCTATAGATTTTCTGTTATCTTTGCATGCATGGGAGGTGCTGACTTTTAGGGTTGTGAAACCAGTATTATGAGTATGTTGTTTATAAAATAACTTAAAAGCTTTTATTCCTTTCAAATGATTTAGAAGAGATAAAATGTAATGGCAATAATGTTTCTTAAACAGTTGGTAGAACTTCTCAATTGATTGGGAAACTTTTTGTGGAATGGTGAGAGGAGATAGGTTTTATTCATTATTTTTCTATTTTTATAAAATAAATTGCCTATTTTTCTTCCACAATTATTTTTGGAAATTTACATTTTTAAGCACATAATTTTTATTAATACAGAATTTTAAGTTCATTTCTATGATGCCACATAGTTTGATTTTTATAATTTCTTTGGCATCTGTGATTATTTTCCTATTCTCATTTTATATACTCTAGTTTTCTTTTTTTTTAAATTAGGTAAGTTAATATATTTGCAATTTTAGTTATTCTTTCAAAAACCTAGTTCTGGAACTTTCAACTCATGTGATTTTTCTTTCTTTTTTTCCTAATCAGAACATTCTATTCATGTAGTATCTATCTATCTATCTATCTATCTATCTATTTAATTAATTATTGACACTGATACACGTGTCCCCCATTCCTCTCCCCTTTTCCTCCTTCACCAAAACCCTCTCAGCCTTCACTATATTGTTTTTTGTGTCCATGGGCTTTGCATATGTGCATATATGTTCTTTGGTTCTTCAAGTCCGCCACAACCCCCTCCCCTCTGATTTTTCTTTCTTATCTCTCTGTATTTCTGTTTTCCTTTGGTTTGGTTTGTTATTTTATAGCTTTTTGAGTTAGATGTTGCCTTAATTAGGGTATGCCACGCAGAAGTAACAAACCTTGAAATCTGGTGGCCTAACTCAATTAAGCTTCATTACTTACTCGCATAAAATTTTATAAAGTCAAGTGGCCTTCTCCAACTCATACATATACCCTCTACATCCATTGTTTAAGAGGTCACTGGACCAGGAGAAAAAAAAATGAGAAGAATGCTCACTATAGTTTAACTGAGTTGGCATGGAAGTGACATAGTCAATTTTACTCATAGCCCATTGGCTAGAACTAGTCACTTGGTCTCAATCTGATTGCAAGAGAATTAAAAAATATAGGAAAGCTTAAGAAAAATGGATGGGTATTATCTTTGTTATATACTCTTCAGTAATTTATTTTAATGTTTAACAATTTCTTAATGCAAATATGGGTATCTCAGTAGTTCTTACAGAAATTTTTTAATCTTTATAATGCTAGAAATATGTTTCATGAATAAAAATTATTTGAGTGTTTGTTTACATTTCTTACAGTTTTGTAAATTGAGTTTAATTACATTTAATTTTGGACAAAACTTTTTAACATTATTATTTTTGTTTTAATTCTAAATAAAGATGGCAAACTACTAGAATCAAAATGAAGAGTGTTTTATTTTATTATTATTTACTCTTCATAATTATTTTATTTATGATACTATGATCTAGGAATTTTGCCTTTATTATTACTTTCTTTTTTTAAAGATTTTATTTATTTATTTTTAGAAGGAAGGGAAGGGAAGGAGAAAGACAGGGAGAGAAACATTAATGTATGGTTGCCTCTCAGAGGGCCCCTCCTGGGGACAAGGACTGCAATCCAGGCATGTGCCCTAGACTGGGAATCGAACCAGCAACCCTTTGGTTTGCAGGCCCATGCTCAATCCACTGAGCTACACCAGCCAAGGCTATTATTTCTATTGTACTTCTTGAAATTTATGGAAGCTGACTGTGACAATACATGACCGTTTAAAAACATTTCATAAGTCTTGTAAAAGAAGAATTTTACCTTCTAAGAATAGAGTTATATCTTTATTAGTTTGATTTAAACATTAGTTATTTAGGCCTTGTACAGCCTTCTTTAATTTTTCTTCCACTAATTTTCCATGGGCTAAACCATCAATTTTGAACCTTTTCCATCTCATGGGACACATCATCTAATTACTAAAATTCGGTGACACACCAAAAATACATTATATTTTTTGCCAATTTGATAAAAAATAAGTATAATTTTGATTCACTTATATTGGAAAGCTATTAAAAGCTATTTAATAGTTTTTAATAGCTATTAAAAGCTATTAAAGCTATTAATAGCTTTAATCAAATATCAAAGCTATTTGATTCACTTATAAGCTATTCACTTATAATTGAAAGCTATTATCATTTTTTTGCCTGACAGTCTGAGGAAAAAGAGGTCAGGGCCCCTGACTAAAGAGTCAGGCGTTGCCTGGTTTCAAACTGCCTCACTGCACCTGTTGAAAATTGCTGGGCTAAAAGAGTGAATAAAATGTTGCCCCTAATAACACTTTCTTATTGCCTGGTTTCTATAATGTTTGTTGTTTAAACTTTGATAGTATGTTCTTTAATGTAAAAGATTTAAGACTGAAAAAAACATTACTGATGATTACATTTTATCATTAAAATGTGTTTTTCTTAGTTTTATTGATGTTTTATTTTTGTCCTTAAACTTATTTCTGTCCGAAGTCCTATTATCGTATTGCTCTAATATTTTTCTCAGTAAGAATTTATGTGGAAAAATGTCTTATAGTTTGTATGTCTAAATTATCTGGAATAGTATTTTAGCAGTCTATAGAATACTAGACTGAAAGTGTTTTTGCTTTACCTCCTAATTATTTCATTACCTCTTGGAATTTCTTAATGCCTCCTTCCTCTATTTTTTTTCTTTCTGGTGCTTTCAATATTTGATGTTTGGTAATTTCACAATGATTTATAGAGTTTTAGGTCTGAATTTACTTTTTTATGAGGATGCAAGTTCTTCAATTCAAGACAACTTTTGTTTGTGTGTGTGTGTGTGTGTGTGTGTGTTTCCTGTTAATATCTCTATTCTATCACAGGATTTTTTTAAGTCTTCTAATCATGTATTTTGACTGATTTTTAATTAATTAATTTTTTTGCTATTCTTTCTAGGTGAACCAAGTATTATTATTTTACAAATCACTTTCTCTGAGTCCAGTTGAACATTTATTTAAAATTTCTCATTCATTTGTCTCATTCTCCAATCTAATACATCTTGTTCTCTACCTTTTCCAGTTTTTCTGTTGTCATCTCTTCTAGTTCTGTATTACCTATGTCTTATCTACGTATCTTTCATCTAGTTCATTTTAGGGATATTATTTTCTATAATTTTCTCTTTGAGAATCCAAAACATACATATTTTAATTTTTTTAAAGACTTATATTTCATTTTTTATTTGATCTTGAGTAAACTATTTTTAAATATATTTTATTGATTATGCCATTACAGTTGTTCCATTTCCCCCCTTCACTCCCCTCCACCCTGCACACCCCTCTCCCACCCCACCCCCCTTTCGTTCATGTCCATGTGTCACAAGTTCTTTAGCTTCTACATTTCCCACACTATTCTTATAATGATTAATTTTGTTGGCTTTTTAAAAAGAATTTAGAAAGAGAGAGAAAGAGGGGCAGAGATAAAGGGAGAGAGTGAAAGAAGGAGAGACACAAAACATTGGTTGTTTCTTGCTTGTCCTCTGACTGGAGATTGAACCTACAACCTAAAATTTATATTTAGTCTCTAAATTGCCAGAGGTTCTCCCCTCTTTCTACGCACACAAGTAGGCAGCAAGAATAGTAATTTTTAAGAACTTGTTTCATTTTGTTTTGTTTTATTCTTCTTTGAAAAGCAAAGGAGTCCCATTCTGGTTTCTGATTTCCAGCAATGAGCCTGGCTCCAGTGCATAACTTCATGTGGGACAAATTTATGTCCCAGTAACCCACAGATCTGATCACCTACTCATCTCTACTGGCCTTCATATCCAACCCAAACAGACATCTACAGTCAGTGTAGCTCACTATTTTTATTGTTTTATGTATGTTAATCAGATATATATTTTGCTTATATTTCATTAATAAGGCTACATATCTCTCATTTTTTATGTTATATTTTATTATCACTTCTATGTGTTTTTAGCAGTGGAGATGGGATTCAAAGTGTGAATTGAAAATTCTGTCTTTACACTAATTTTTTCCTAAATCCTCTTAATGACATTGAAGTAGTTTATTGTGTGAATTAGCTATAATTATTAATTCCCCTATTGATAGACAATACATTATTTCTTGTTTTATGTTAGTAAAAAATACTGTATAAAAATCTTCATTCATATATTTTTATATACTCCTGCTTTTCTTTAGATAAATTTCTAGACATGGGCAGGATGGGTCACATTTACATTCCTATCAACAGCTGTAGAATTACTTATCCCATAACCTTTCTATCGCTACGTACTACTTAATGTTTTTCATTTCCCAAACTTAAGAGTGGCATTTCTGAATTTCTTTTCCATGAGGGGTGGATTTGAGATTTCTTCTCCAGATTCACCAACTATAATACAACTGGAATCTGCTTCTCTGAAGTGTGAGAGACTAGAAGTTGAGAAATATAATTCTTTTTTTTAAAATATTTTATTTATTTTTAGAGAGAGGAGAAGGGAAGGAGAAAGAGTGGGAAAGAAACATCAATGTGTGGTTGCCTCTCATGTGTCCCCTACTGGGGACCAGGCCTGCAACCCAGGCATGTGCCCTGACTGGGAATCGAACCCGTGTGACCCTTTGCTTCACAGGCCCGCGCTCAGTCCACTGAGCTGCACCAGCCAGGGCGAGAAATATAATTCTTGATCAAAGATATATCCTTTGAGAGTGGAAGCTATTAAATGATAATGATTGTATTGTACTTTAACTTAATTTAGTTCCCATTCATTTCTTCATAGCAATAAAGAAACATTAGTATGTGTATATATTTTAACACTAATAAGATGGCAAGTTGTATATAAAAGAAAAACTACTTTATATACAAGTTGATTACATTGAAAACTTTTAAATACTCAAGTTAGCATTTAGAAATCTTTGAAAATAATATGAACTCTGATTCAACCTCTTGGGTAGATGAAAGGTCTTTTAGCTTGTAAAAGTGAGAATTTAATTATAGTAAAAATTTAAATATCAAAGAGATTATAGATGTGCACAGATTTTTAATCCAATGCTTCTATTTATAGTTTATTTTAGTGTCTGTAATACTCATAAAGGTCTAACATAAATATGCATACTAAATGTAAATTACGAGTCCTTGCATAGTTTGCTAAACCATGGTTCACTATACTGAAATTAAAGATTAAATTAGAAGCAGATGGTTAAGATCATGGTTTATATGATGATGTTTATAAACATCTTATGTTTTAATAACAGCATTATTAAATGGATAATCTAAATCTTAAATTCTCTCAGAACTCAATTTTCCAAAAATAGCCAGCATATGGGATCAAAATATTGTATCCCCAAAATATGCCATGTTAGCATACAATTACACTAATTTATGCTTCAAGTACGAAGCCTTCCAAAAGCTTACCATATCGGAATAAAAGCTTGAACTTCTGAAAAATGAGGAGTGATGTAAATCTCTTTCCCAGTGAAGTTTTATAGCCATGAAGAAGATGGAAAGTGAAGTGCTGTGACCTGCATAAATGTTGTTAACCAGTCCTCACCTTGCATCAGTTTTATTATATATTTACCTTCCCATAGTGCATTCTCTAGAAACTCAGTCATTTTCTTTTGTGTTGTCCCTTCTCTACAAATTCACTCTTCTTTGCTAAGATACTAAGTAAGTGCAAGTTCCAACCACCCCTTGGAGAAGTTCGTCATTGAGTTCTCCCACTCACATGCATGAAACATGTGTTAGTGAACTTCTGGGTTTTTCTTGTTAATATGTCTTTTGTGACTCTAATTTACAGAGCTCCAGCCAATAAATCTAAGATGAGTAGAAGAGAAAGTTTTTTCCCCCCTATTATAGCAGCCATTTGCTTTATTTTTCAGATTTTTTTGAGTCATATTCATAGGAAGCTATTTCATGAGTTCATTGCAAAATATCAGCAGACACACATAAAATAAATTATAAACATTTGAAATGTTCTACTAACTTTAATTAACCTTGTTATTTATTATTTCTGTTTGTTCCTACATATTGTCTGCCATAGAATGGTCAAACCAGTTTTTATTAACATATAGCTTTTAATACTTACTTTGTTATGAGGTTTTTAATAATTTCTTCATGAAGAACTTTCTGCTTGGTTTTATATTTCACCTCTAAATTTGTTAAAATTGATAACATAGTCACTCATTTTAAGCTGAGTATTTTTCATCTCAGTTTATATTTTTCTATACTATAGTCTTGCCAGTTCCTTACATATTGTTAAAAGCTTTTATCTGACACATTGCAACGTTAACCCAATCAAGCAAATGCCAGAAGCAACATGAGGAAAAAGTATGCTCTATATATGCTCAGAATAACATTAACCTGAGTCAAATAATTGACTTATTAACACTAGAATTAGCTTATTAAATAAAAACACATTTATATGGACAAATATGCATTAATTTAATGTTATTTATCTATTTTCAATATATATTCCAAAAGATAATTTCTAAACTTAAGTCCAATCCTTCTAAGCAATAAACCTAAACTAAGACTCTTCATTTAACAACTGAAAGGTGTCAGAAAATTGTGAAAAATAGTGTTGGAAAAATATCCACTTTGGAAGCACATCTTCCTCACTAGACATGGGTCTCAGGAATATTTATTAATCTGTGTCCATGTTAGCTTATATTATTTCTTTATTTATTTGAATGCATCATTGTAACCAGAAAATATATTTAAGAAAAGAAACAGCATAATGTTTTTTTTCATTACACTAAGTGAAATAAGCTAGTCAGAGAAAGACAAATACCATATGATTTCATTCACATGTGAAATCCAGTGAACGAACTAAACTGACAAGCAAAATAGAAATATACTCCTAGATGTAGAGCATGCTGACAGCTCATGGGGGAAGGGGTATGGAGGGTGGAGGAAAAAAACAAAAAAGAAAAATAACTCATGGACAGGACAATGGTGTGGTGATTGCAGGTGGAGGAAGGGTGGTGGAGATGGTGAGTGGAGGTGGAAAGAGTATAAGTGTGATAAATGGTAACAGAAAAAATACAATAAAAATAAACTATTAAAAAAGAAAAGAAACACTATTCATTTTTATAATTTTAAATGCCCATTGACCATATGCTTTCCAGAGCATTTGCTTTATCACAGCTGTGATAACTTCTGTTTTAACTTTTGCTTCAAATACTTAATAGGCAGTAAAATAAATTACTTAAAACTTATAATTAAGTAACTCAAATGCAATTTCACATTAAATACTTCAGAGATTTTTCAAGAATAATCCTGAAATCTATAAAAATATTGCCATGGATTATTTTGATATATTAACTATTTCACTGATTATACCACAATAGTTATTTGAGATCCATTTTTCTCTCTTCTTCTACTCATCATCTACTTTAGAGAGGGAAGTAAGTTACTTTATCATTTCAGGTAAACCTATTATTTTAAGAAATATAATGAAAAAGTCATAATAATAGAATACCTCCATAAAAAGAAGGAATAAAAGCCTTAGCAACTCTTCAAAACAAATCAGTGGCTTGAGCAAAAATCATCACTTCATCTTAATGGAATACAGCAACAGCATTATAACATTCAGTTGAAAACAAATGTATATAATTTTGTCTTTCCTTTCTTATCATCTTAATTAAATTTTATCGTGATAATTCATTAAGGGAAGAGGAAGGCTGTCCATGGGTTTCACTGTGGGTCTCTTGCTGGACACTGAAATTATGGAGTCTGAGTCCTGACTGCCTGGTTTAAAATCCCAATTCTGCCGTGCTGTTTCTGTGAACAAGCAAGTTAAAACTTCTTTTGACCTTTTCAACTTGAGAAAGTTAAAACCTTCTCTGGGCCTCCGTTTTCTCATTGTAAATTGGCATAATGAAATAAGTTCATGCAGAGAACATTCTCAAAGCTGTGACAGACATAAAATGTTAGTGATTGTTGTTACATATAGAATGTGAGCACACCTCTTAGAAGAAATACAAGAATGCGTTTCACAAATGTGAAAAGTGGATTGAGGATGGGCTAGAAGAATTCTATATCCAAGAAGCTCAACGTAAATGCTGAAACCAATGCTCTGCTTACCTGTACTCCTACAGGAGAACTTGGTTTTGTGATCACACAATCGCAAGGTACCATTGCAGCTTTTTTCATCACTACCATCTTCACAGTCTTTTTCCCCATCACAGCGCCACAGATCAGGAATACAATTTCCATCAGGATGGCACTGAAATTCATGTCCATAACAACCAGGAGGAGCACGAATCTCTTAAGTAGAAATGAGAGAAAGACAGGTAGAAGGAAGAAGGCAGGAGAGAAATTATAATTTTATGTAATTTTTATTTCTTTATTCATTACAATGATGATAAAGAGAATATATATTTACTTTTTTAAATATATTTTATTGATTATGCCATTACAATTGTCCCATTTACCCCCATTCATTCACCTCCACATTGCACACTCCTTCCCACCCACATTGCCCCCTTTAGTTCATGTCCATGTATCATAAGTTCTTTAGCTTCTACATTTCCCACATTACTCTTGCCCTCCCCATCTATTTTCTCCCCAATGTCTATGCTACTTATTCTCTGTACCTTCTCTTCCCCTCTCTTTCTCCCACTCCCCTGTTGCTAACCCCCCATGTAATCTCCATGTCTGTGGCTCCACTCCTGTTTTAGCTGTCCGCTTAGTTTGCTTTTGTTTTATGTGTGGTTGTTAATAACTGTGAGTTTGCTGTCCTTTCACTGTTCATATTTATATGTTACTTTTTATTTTTATTAAGAAATTGTTTAATAGCTCTAGTGTTTTCAATTTTATGTTAGAAATATTAATAATTAGAAAAAAATATTGTTTCTTGTCTCTCACAGAAATTTTCTAAGTGCTACATACATGAGGAAAAAGGTTAAAAACAAGTACAGTAATGTGTAAATATTCTGTTGTAGGGGTGACTTTCCTTCCAAGTCCCCTCAGTTGCCATGGATGAGAGTAATCATGACAGAGATATGATGTGATCTGCTTGGGGAGGAGAAGTGGCCATTTTCCCAGAGGAAAAAGGCGATGAGCAGTGGTCAGTTTCTCAGGGGAAAAAGGTGTTGAGCTCCCTCTTCCAGGGGCTTTTATTGGGTTGTAATACGCAGGAATACAGGGCGGCAAGGATCAAATAGTAGATAACATTTCAAAGAAATCTGAGCCTTAGTCTGAGTCAGAGTCTGTCAGGAGCAAAGTTTTAGGGTTTCCTGCTTGAACCCTTAACATATAAATGAAAACACTCTTAGCAGAGCAGGTTTCACAGGTTTATCAGGAAGTCTTTGTGATGCTAGATTTTTCCCCAGGACACACTCTGGCAAGGAGCTGCACCTCTCCCCATCAGGTATTCAGGCTTAAGGGGATTAGAGCCAGGAAGTGCTTCTCCCAGAGGACATGGGGACTTGGGCTATGTCAAAGCCAGGGGGTAAGAGTCCATTGCTCTTTGTTGCAGCCGCCCCCCCACCCCCAGACCTTCTATGAATGTCTCCCAAGTGTTCAAGTCTGGCTTAGGTTGTCCCCTGCTGTGAGGTGTCTTACCCATCATTGACTTCCAACCAAGCTTTGGGGGCCGGGAGGGGAAACAAGAAGTGTTTGCTACCAGAGACAAGCTTTGTCTCCTGTGGCTCGTGCTCCAAAGGGCATCCCTCACCCTTAGCCACAAGGGGTCCATATACAATTCCTAGAACCAGGCAGAGCGGTCTGCAACATTCTGTTGTGATTTTAATTAATCTCTTACAAATGAGACCTTTGAGGGCTTTTCTCTTTGACATACAGAAGAGGTTCACATTCTACTCTAAGTGCTGGCTTTGGGTCATCTTCTGACTTGTCTCTAGATATTTTTTGGAGCTCTTATGAGGTAACTAAATAAATAATAAATATTCTGGCTAATAAAATCTTTAAAGATGTTATCTTTAAAGATCTTTAAAAATCTTTAAAGATCTTTAAATCATATCAAAAAATTTGAAAAACAAACAAATGGCCTCAGTAAACACAATATTTTTAGAATGTAAGGTTTCAAATCTAAAATCACAGCAGACACATAAGAACTTAATAAGGCACTATACATTCAAAGTGAAGATATAAATTAATAATACAAAAAGTGCCCAGATAACTCTACTTCTCAAAACATGACATCTAAAATTATAGGTTAAAATATTCAGGTAAGCATAAACTATTAAGAATAAGGATAATAGCCCCAACTGGTATAGCTCAGTGGATTGAGCATGGGGCCTGTGAACCATACGATCATGGTTTGATTCCAAGTCAGGGCACATGCCTGGGTTGCAGGCCAGTTCCCAGCAGGGGACTCACGAGAGGCAACCATACGTTGATATTTCTCTCCCTCTCTCTTTCCCTTCCACTCAAAAGATAAATAAATAAAATCTTAAAAAAAGAATAAGGATAATAAAACTGTTGGGTATATAAATGTTTCATAGCACAATTGAATAATCTTACTGTTACTGCATGATATTAAATTTTTATTAATATCTAATATTGTGAGATATAGCAATCAGCATCTCTAAGTTTTGTTGTAAAATAAAGGTTTTAGTATATATTTTTACATACCAAAGCTTTAACATAACAAATATAGTTTGGTGCCTGACTTTTTTTTTTAATTTAAAGATCTTTAACATCTATAACATATCAGTTGATACAGTATTATAAAGATTCTCAAAATTTTGTTTTGTTTTTAATTTTTATTTTTATTTAATTCTTGTTCAAGTACAGTTTTCTGTCTTATATTCCCAGCCCTGCTCCCCTCAGTGCTCCCCACCTCCCTCCCATTTCTGCCCCCCACCTTAGTTATTGTCCATGTGTCCTTTATACTTGTTCATGTGAGTCCATCCCCTTTTCCCCTATGATTCTCTCCCCAAGGAACTTCAAAGCCAGCCTAAACTCAGTGACTCCTCTGGAAATTTGGTGTGATGATTACGTGTTCTTAACAGTAGTTACTTTTGGAAATTAGTTCCATAGGTTTTCTCTGAATTTGAACATCTATTTTTTACCAACAGATTTACTCATGCACCCTCTCACTTCAGTGAAGATACTTTACTTTTCTTTTTTGTGCCTTTAAAAAAAATTCATCATTACTTTTCAGGAATGCTTGGGAACTAGAGTCCAGAGTCAAGTCAAAAAGATTCTCAAAATTGACTTGACTCTGGACTCTAGTTCCCGAGCATTCCTGGAAAGTAATGATGAAATTTTTTTAAAAGGCACAAAAAAGAAAAGTAAAGTATCTTCACTGAAGTGAGAGGGCGCATGAGTAAATCTGTTGGTAAAAAATAGATATTCAAATTCAGAGAAAACCTATGGAACTAATTTCCAAAAGTAACTACTGTTAAAGAACACGTAATCATCACACCAAATTTCCAGAGGAGTCACTGAGTTTAGGCTGGCTTTAAAGTTCCTTGCAATACCAGAGACCTTTTTTTTTTAACTTTCTTAGCCATACAAATTAATTCTGGCTTTGGGAAACTCTTGATTAAGCAAAATGAGTTTCTACACACAACCAATAAAGATGGTGGTAGATTCTGTACATTTGGAAGATATATGTGGAATGTGATATAGCAACTTTCCACTATATTTAATTTAGTCTCTGGAGAGTGACTTATTTAACAGAGTGGCTTAACCACTGACATGGTAAAAAATGTTCGAGCTGGTTTTATTTTGCAAAATAGTCATGGGGATGTAAAGTACAGCATAGAAAGTATAGGTGATAACATTGTAATAACTGTGTAAGGTGCCAGGTGGGTACTGAAAATATTAGGGAAAAAACTTTGTAAAGTGTATGATTGTCTTAGTATGCTGTGCAACTGAAACTAATATGAAATAATACTGACTGTAAACTGTAATTAAAAAATAAATAAAGATATTGTGAAGCCTTCAAGTCTAGGATCTTTTAAAAGGTAGCTTGAAAATTCTATGTGATTTCAGTGTTCAGGAAAAAGAAAGAGGAAAATTCAAATGAAGTTCCAAGGCCTATCAGCTTTCTGAGTAATTCCATGGTGAAGAAGCCAATTCCTGTGTGGCAGGCAATGGTCTTTGGTTCTTTTCACTATTTAACCTTCCTTGAAAACAAAACAAAGCCAACCTTAGCTCAGCTGAATTTTATATTCTGTATTATGAGCTCAACCAACAGCATATAACATTGTAATTCAGGTACTTGTCACTCAGTGATTTCAAACCAAGAGCAATGGGAATAGAGTCTATTGACTTTTTCCTACCATTTCTAAAATCAGAGAAAAGACTGGTAGCTTACATATTTAATCTGTCCCTCAATATATTCAATTTCACAAGTAAACTAAACCTTATAAAAATCTGAAAATGTCCTTTAAAGATCTAGCTTTTCCAATTCCTTGAAAAGTAAGATTATTGGGCTAGCATCCTTGCAAAGTAACAAGGCTATCTGCTTCACATGTGTCCACTAAATTGTAATAACAGCTCCCTGTTAAAATGAAAGAAAAGGACACTCATTTCTTTTTTCTTTTTTTAAGGGGTTAGTGATTTTTTAAATTATTTTTTTTATTTTAATTGTTGTTAAAGTACAGTTTTCTGTCTTTTATTCCCATCCCAGCCCACCCATCCAATCTTTCCTTCTCCTATTTCCATCCCTCCCTGGTTTTTGTCCATGTGTTTTTTATACTTTTTCCTGTAAATCCTTCCCCTCTCCCTCTCTAATTCCCCTGAAATTCCCTCCCATCTCCCCTCTGGTTACTGTTGGCCTGTTCTCTATTTCAGTGTCTTTGCTTATATTTTGCCTGTTTGTTTGTTTTGTTGTTTAGGTTTCTGTTAAAAGTGCTATGCAGCAGAAAGAAAGAAGGAGCTCCTACTCTTTGTGACAGCATGATGGAACAAGACACTCATTTCTAGTGCTTTACCCCCTTCGGTGGACAGTAGGGAAATTGCTGACTACATTTCCTTTTGCATTTGTTTTTTTTTTTTTTTCTTCAATTTTTTTATTTAATTATTTTTCAAGCATTTCCTTTTGTATTTGAATTACTTCTGGAAATCTGTGGAATATTGTTAATTTACTCTTGCTTCAGAGTAAAATGATACTAATTTTATTCTCTTATAAAATTAGTTTATCTTCATTATGAATCATTTTATGGATATTTGTGAATAACTGTCAAACTCATCAAGTTTCTCGCTTTGCAGTTGTTTCTTAGAATTTAGAACCAAGTTTATAGATCAGTTTTCATGGTATGTATTTGTTTGAAACAATCTCATATTCAGATTTATTTATATGATTAGTCTGTATTCTACCTTTGTTTAAATCTTTCCTCTTTGTAACCTCTAAGATTTCTAGGTTATGGCTTAAATTATTTCTGGAAATGCTTAGAAGGCTCAGTAAATGAATAAATAAAACAGTGATATGCAAGGAAATATTGAAAAGAAACAATACATTGTACATCTAAAATTATCTAATTTAGTAAATATTTTATTGGTTTACATAAAATTAAATAGCATATACACTAAATTTTATACCAATTTCCATCCCTCTACATATCTTTATTTCTTTAGGAACCATGTTACCTCAAAAATGTTAATAAAATGAAAAAAATCCCATTTTTAATTAATTATAGTAAGAGTAATGTTTTGAGCCTTTTAAATATATTTTGGATTTGGTTTCAAAGACCTAGGTTTTTTTTTTTTTAATCATGTTCCTCAATGATTACCTCAATGATATAATAGGAAATTCTTAAGAGGAAGAATAGGTAAACTCAGAAATCAAGGTATATTAACCTGATTCAAAAAGAGACTTGCAAAAGGTAAATTGTTGCTTTGGAGAAAGGGTTGCTTCTCTTGATTCAGTAGTATGGCAACTGTACAGTTTAAGTACTAGGGTTTTTGTTTTTGTTTTTGTATTGTTTTGTTTTAGCTCAATGTTATTTACAGTCATAAAAAAGTTGTGGTTATACAGATCAAAGCAACAACTGTGAAGAGAGAGAATATGCTGTTATTGTCTGAGATGTGTTAAAATTATATTTGCATTTTGTTTGCTCTGTTTGGTTTATATATCTGTGATTCATTTTTTTTTTCTTTTTAATTTAACCATGTCTAAACCTCTATTTCATACCAGAGGGCAGCATAAACAATCCAACTGCAAAAGTTTTAAAATGAGGGTATAGTCTGAGGAAGGAAATACAATATATCATTAAAAACATTCTAACCTAAATGATGATACAATTCTCCTCTTTGTAATGTTCACACAAGTCAGTAATTATATACCTGTGGGCCCCAGTTAGATCATTCTTCCTGACCTGGATTGCCTTCCTGTTTATGCTTTATATATTAATGTCCATATTTTTTAAAGACTTACTTTATTTTTTTTAAAGTATCCAGGATTGGGTTTTTTATTCCAGTGTCTGTAGATTCAAGAAATTCCTAGGTAAGTTTTAAGGATTTATAAAATATACAGACTATGCATAGCACTTTGTGTTAATTCACACTTTTCTTCCTGTGGAAGGGATTCAGAGATTTTCTCGACTTCTATGGTCAATTCCAAGAGAAATGCCAAGACAAACTTCACACTTCTTTCTTTATCACCATTTCATATACATTGCATCCAATTTTGCTTGTGTTTCAAATTAATTATATTAGATTGAACTAAAACCCAGTGAAAAGAGATCACCCATATGTTCCTATTGAGCTCAATTAAAAATAAATAAATAAAACTGCTTATTGACATCCTCTTATTTCACAGAAACAGAAATTACAAAATAACTATTTTTTGTAAATGTCCAAATAGCCTTTTAAAAATACTTTTAGTATTTTTCAATTATATTTACATTAAATATTATTTTGTATTAGTTTTAGGTGTACAGTATAGAGGTTAGACAATCATATACTTTACAAAATGTTCCCCCTGATATTTCCATATTCACCTGGCACCATACATAGGTATTAAAATATTATTGACTATATTCCTTATGTTGTACTTTACATCCTGTGACTATTTTGTTACTACCAATCTGTACTTCTCAACTCTCTCGCTGTTTTCATATAGTCCTTTCCTCCCTTCTGGCAATCATCAGTTTGTACTCTGTTTCTATGAGTCTGTTTCTGTCTCACTTGTTCATTTGTATTATTCTTTAGATTCCACATGTAAATGAAATAACACAGCTTTGTCTTTCTCTGACTGACTTATTTCACTTAGCATAAAAATCTCTAGGTCCATCCATGGTCCATCCATGCTATTGCAAATGCTAAGATTTCACTCTTTTGCAAAACAATTGACTGTAGTTATATTTTTGACAAGCAGTAGAGATGAGACTTGAAGTGACATAATTAAATTTCAGAGCCTACTTTCTCTACCACTACTATTATTACCTTCTTAGAAGGCCTTTCTCATGTAGAGGCTCAAGAACAACAAAAAAGTGAATATAAAAATCAAAAGTGCCGATAGACTCATTTATTTTTATGGTAAAAGTACTGCTATTTGGCTTATTTATTTTCTAATGATATTTAATATTTATCTTATTATGTTGTAATATTGTAAGGTAATGGTAAATTTGTTTTTTAATGAAAAAAAATCTCAATAACTTGCAAGATTCATGACGCAGTCTACCCTCTTTGGGGTTGTTTTTTTTTTTTTCTATTGGTTGCGAACCAGGAAAGAAGAAAAAAGATCTCAGGAATCAGAAAAGTTAAGTAATGTTACCTATAATTACATATCTATTTAGTATCAAAGAGATACCAACTTTATTCCAGAATCTTTAAAGAGTATATTGGCCTCAGGGATGCCTTTATTTGCTCTTTAAATAAATATTTATTGCCATGTGCCAAGTATTTTTCCAAGCACCAGGACAGAACAGTAAATAAGAGAGAGATTTGACTGTTCTCACAGAATTTAGCCAAGAGGAGAAAGAAGTATGTAGTCATTTGATACATAATTATAGAAGCACACGAACCAGGTTTGTCCAGAAAATAGTAAATTCTAAGAAGAAAATTGATCAGAGGAAGGCACGTACATCACCTCTGATCACAGTTCATTGCCTAAATCTGGTCATATCGGGTGGGGTCCCATCATGTTGCCATTCCCCCCTGACCAAAACCACAGACTTCTAGGAAGTACAAGGTTGTGTTCCAAGAAAAGGGGAGAAATGTAAGTATTTTTGGAACTTCCTTGATGACTGCCATAAGAGGTGACTTGTATATGGGGACACAGTGACAAGGGTGATTAAAGAAGTCTCTATGAGAAGGGGATATCTGAGGTGAGAACAAAATGAAGGAAAATAACCATTCATGCAAGTTAAGGTAGAGAACAGAGAAGTCAGAGGAAAAAATGCAGTGTTTTTACAAAAAGAGGAGGAAGTGAATGACTGTGCATGAATAAAAAGAAATCTGAGAATAGGCAGGGGCTGGATCTTGTAGGGTTCTGTCAACATGTATGGAAAAATGACTTCAACAGGTACTTGTCCACTGAAGATTTTGATACACAAGAGTAATGATAAAATTTAATCTATATTATTATATGCCAATGGTTATTATTTAAAAAATAAAGATGATTACAATGAGTGGAAGTAGGAAATGACTTTCGCTGGAGTCCAGGAGAAAATGAAAAGCTATAGTGTTTGCCTTTTGACAAGATCACAACATGGTGGGTATAGAGGGAAGTACGCAATGTGCTTAGTTACAAAGCAATGTTCTAAGTGCTTTGGTAGGAGAGAGCCCCCTGAGAACATGCACAGAGGAAAACTAACCTGGACATGAGGATTTCAGATGAACTTTTCTTATGAACAAAGTCGATAGCAGTCATACAATTTTCTGTGGTATGTGATGGGAAGAGAGGATAGAGAGAAAACTAAGAGTGGACAATGGCTGGACTCTGAGTTGCCTTGTATAATAGGATAAATGGTTTGACTTTAACCCTCAAACCCACTGGGAGCCCAGAAAGGCCTTCAGCAAGATTCTGGTGTATTCAGATATGCAGTTTATATAGATCACTTTGGGAGTATTTAAACCATACATGGGGAACCTAATCTCTACGATTCCTTAGATTTATAAGGGGTTTTACATGTATGCATCTATTTCATTCACTTGGACACTCCACGTTTACAGTCAAGTCAGGAAGACTATCACACACATACACTTTGATATTTCTTCACTTCCCTCTTTTCATTCCACCACCTCACAATAAATTAAAAATACCTTAGCTCTATTTCTTAATGTCTGTTATGTTTGGGTATTTATTGCTGTCGAGAAATGTTGTCCTCCTTTCCCAGAAAACAAAAAAAACACTATGGAATTTTTTTTCCCTGTTAACTTTGCCAAATGAAATTGGCTTCTGTCAACAGGTGCTAATTTTCCCCTGGATGACAAGCTGCATTTCTCTGAGGAACCTGTGATGGCCACTCCAACTTGTGCTGTGGGCCTGTGTGGCTCCCCAGAGCCCCAGCTGCTTAAGCTTCAGGGCTTGGCACACAATCTGTCTTTATAACACGGTTTATTCCAGTGGAGTGTTAAAATGATGACTATGTTTATATGTATGTGCTCATGCTGTTTTACTGTTATGTTTTCATGTTGCTGATGCTGGTTATATTTTAAACTAATGAAGTGTTATTGTATTTTTGACCTGAAGCTATTTAAATCAAGCATACAGTTGATTAAGCAAAATGAGTTTCTACACACAACCGATTGGGAGATCTAATAAATAAATGAACTTATAGTCTTGGAGGAAAACCAGTGGTGGAATCTATCTCAATATTTAAATGAATTCACTGGGATTAAATATTTGCAGTTAAAAGACTAGCAACAATACAGGGACAGAACTTTTTATCCTAGAGTTAAAAATTGTAAAAATCAGGATTGCAGAAATTAAATTTATACTATGTTTTTTTAATATATTGTGTTTTATAAGGAATGTGAAAGCCCTTTTGAGAAAATAACTAATAATGGCACAGCAAAGATAATGAATTATTTAAATTGTAAAACAAATATGGGGGAAATACTTCTAAAAATTGTTTCTGTGGAGTTTATACTTGAACTTATCATTCATTGTAAAGTGCTTTGAAAAGTAAAAAGCACTGTGTATGGAGTGTTCACAAAGCTTCATGCATTTCGTATAATCATCCTGTGTCAGTCCTTGCCCCATTCCTAGCATTTTAATGAATTGCTATTTATTAATAACTCCTGCACCTGTACCAGCTGTTTGTTTCACATTTCTGGATATTCTTCTCCTGTCCTGAAACTACTGAGAATCAGTTGGGTAGCACATCAATAGTTACTTCATTCACCAAAAAGGTATGCATACAGTGTTGGCCTACTTCTGTCCAAGGAGACCCCTAACATTCCCAGAAGGAAGTTAGTGTATCCCTGGTTTCTAAAAAGCCTAAGGAGAGTGGTCCTTATTAAAACCTACCTTAGCCCTTGAGCTGCCTAGCTAAAGGCTATGTTGGGGTGAGTGGGGGTATATTGTTCTGTTCTTCTACATGAGATGTGGAAGGGACTCCCCAGGGGCTGCCTCTGCTTACCTAATGGTGTATAATCTCAGCTGTGAATTGACAATGGAGTCAAGCCTGGGGCCTCCTTCTTAAATCAACTTGTCCCTCTGGACATCCAAGTACTCACAGGTCATTTAGATTTCAGATGTTATATCTCCTGGTTATTGTTCTCACTGCCCCTCCCTTCTCATCTCAACATATGACCAATGGTATATGTTTTTGGGCTTTCATAATTTATTTAAACAACCTTTTTTATCCTCATGTACTTCCCTTACCAGGAATTATCCTGATTATAATGTTTTATGGGACTATCAAAACCATTTATAAGTACATGGGACTTAATGACAAATTTAATAATAAAACAGAGACAAGATTTTGAATTTTAAATATCTATTCTCTGGGTAAGTTATAGAAATTAAAGATAAGGAAATGGAAAATAGTATGAGGATACCTAAGCACAAATTTAATTATATTAGCACAAAATGTTTTTTAGTGTTAAAAACGCATAGAAATGTAGACACTCAAAAAATACATTGGGATAAAGTTTTAATTCAGCATATTAAATATCCCCCAGTAAGGTAAAATATTGAAATGAAAACTATGAAACAAATAAAGCACTATTTTTAGTTCATTAAAATTTTAAGCTTTTATATCTGGAACTCTACCATGAGTACTTAATTTAGAATTTTATGTATCATGGGAATGATGAAATTCTATATTATTTAAATATAAGTAAGCAGAACTAATTAATCTGTTAAATTAGCTAGAATTGAGAAATCTGCTTTTCTTCTCACTATTAAAATTAAGCAATCTCCTTAACAGATACGTTAGATGTCAAATATTAAATAAACATTACAATGTGGATATTTCCTGTTTGGAATTTATTTCTTGCCTTATTAATGTGCCTGGCTCAGAGCAAGTGTTAAATATTTATTATAAAACATTTTTGCCCTGGCTAGTGTAGCTCAGGGGGCTGAGTGAGAGCCTGCCAACCAGTGTTGCTGGTTGGATTCCCAGTCAGGGCACATGCCTGGGTTGCAGGCCAGGTCCCCAGAATGGAGTACAACCACACATTAATGTTTCTCTCCCTCCCTTTCTCCTTCCCTTCTCCTCTCTCTAAAAATAAATAAATAAAATATAAAAAAATTTCAGATAATGTTATTTAATTGGATATTTTAAAATGATGTGGGGCATTATTATAAAGAAAAACTATGTTTAACTAAATATATATATATATATATATATATATATATATATGCTATATATTTGATGTAGGGCCAAAGAATGCCATTTAAAAAATATTAATGGTTTATCTCCTCTTTCATTGGCCTTTTCTTCTCTTCATTATTTTTTAACTTTGTATCATAATATTTTTTAAAGGTTTTATTTATTTATTTTTAGGCAGAGGGGAAGGGAGGGAGAAAGACAGGAAGAGAAACATCAATGTCTGGTTGCCTCTTGCACTCCCCACACTGGAGAGCCTGGTCTGTAACCCAGGCATGTGGCTTGCCTTGGAATTGAACTAGCGACCCTCTGCTTCATAGTCCAGCTCTCAATCCACTGAGCCACACCAGCCAGGGCTGTATCATAAATATTTTGATGGCCTATAAAATAAGGGCATCTAGGTTTACTCAAGAGTATAGCTCCTTTAGAATGTGTCTCCACCACTTTCATAAATAAAGGGTCAGCTATCTATGACTTGCACACTAATTCTGGTCCATTAACTATTTTTGTAAATAAAATTTTATTGAAATGCAGTAATAATTGTTTGTAGTTATATGATTATTTGTAATCATTTATAGTGTAGCTTTTCTGTCCTAAAACAGTGGAATTGTGTAGACGCAACAGGCAAAGCCCGAAATAATATCTGCCCCATTATAGGGAGTAATTGCCAATGCCTGTATAGAATGTTCTCAATTCTGTTTATGATTCACGAACATCTGTTCAAGTGCAGACATATGGACAATAGCAACATGTTTTGATACCAATGAGTATTCCATGCCAGGAAGGTGATGGCAGTTTCAAATGATTATTTTGTGCACCAAAGTTATTTGGGGAAAGGTTTTGGATACAGATATTAACAATTAACTTTCCTTGGGAACCCCATGGTGCACAAATGCCAAGATCAAACTGAAATGACTTTCCTAACAAAACGTGAATGAATGTAGTCAGTGCTTGTAGGAATAGAATAAATACCTAAGTGGAGATTCAGCTGATAATTGACATAAATCAGTAAAGAAAGGCTTACAGTTCAAATAGGCTCTGAAAGCTAACTACTATTTCTATAGGAAAATGGCAAAGTTTTATCCCATTGTTTATTTCTTTACTCTCACAAAAGCATAAGCACTATTCAATTATTGAAAACTGAATTAATTATTTTGTAGATTTTCCATGCCCTTTGTCTCTTTTCTGTTTGTTTATTATTTTCAATTTTATGCTAAATATTTAGAGTCCTACTCTTTCACTGATCATTAACTACAAACTGGAGGTTGGGGAATCAGAATTTAAAGACTATAAAAATTAATTCACTTTTGCCATTATTTTGGGGTGTCATTAAAAAAGCAGAAAACAGACTGAGTTTCTTCATTTTAATTAGGTCTTTTTGTTAGCTTTTAAGTTTAGCTATCAATTATATCTTTTACAAAACAAGAGCTATTATGTTACTCTAGGGTCAAGCTACCCAATTATTGTCTTAATAGAAAAGCTAAATTAATCTATAAATAATTGTGGATCTATTACTAACTTTCTGTGTAGTAAAGATGAGAATAATTAGTCTCCTTCTTCCTGTTTTCATGATCCATTTTCTAATATTTTGTTTTTAAATATTTGTAATTGTCTGACTCCCTTTCATTTATCCTGACAATCACATTGCTAGAAATATTATAAACTCTCCAAACAAGCGTTATTTGATTTTCTTTGTATTGATGTTAAAGTTGGTTGCTATATTAAGGTGAAAGTACTTTCAAGAAGCTATTTTGTTCTGAAAAACAAAAAGAGGCTTCCTATGGATAAATTCCATTAACAATTAACATCATTTTGATATTTTAGTATTAACATTTCTTAAGGAAAATAAATCATCAATGAGAGAATAAACTTAAGCCAGATAATTTGTATTATATTGAAAACATATATTTTTAAAAACTTAGATGGAGTTAAATTTGTCTTAAATTGTATTTTTTCAGAAAACAATCTATACTTTTATCACAAGTTAATATTTTTTAAAAACTAGGACAGAAAATTAAATGATTTGCTGAGTCCATAATATAACTTGCTAATTTTCCCAAATTCAAAGCCAATAGTTTACTCTCAATAAAATTGAGTGACTGAGAAGTAATTGTAGTTTTTTCTTTGATTGTATATTTTAACAGATATGAATTGAAAGTATCTTCAGAATATTTTCATGAGAAAAAACAAAACAGATGTCTGTGTTTAACTGTGTATAGCATTTATTGGTATTGATTAGGGTTAATCTGTGCTGCTGAAAACTATGGTGGTTCAGCTGAGACAAGATATGACATACACCAGAAGACAAAAAATGTTGGTTTAAATTTCCATTATCTCCGTGCTTAAATGGGTGACCTAAGTTTTCAGCTACAAATCACATTTTCATACCTGTAGTTCTCTGAGTGGATTCAACCTTCCTAAGGAGGACATTGTCTCTTTTGGGTTGACAAAACTGTTAGACCTTACTGGGTTTTCCACAAAGAACTTGGAATAATTACTTGATTCCAAGATCCCTACTGAAGATGCCTTTATGGGTCAAAGACCTCAGTCCCAACATCTCTAACACAAAGTTTTATCAATACCTTCCAGCATGGAGCATGACGTTTTTGTTATATAAGGATAATTTTATCTAGCTGAGCTCTGTTACTCACCTACACAATGAAAGAACTGAACTAAATTATTTTTAAATTTTCTTTCATTTCCCTATATTTTCTGAGTATGAGGTAAAACTTTTGTGTCAGACAAGTATATTATTTGAGTGACTTAAGAAATTTCCTGTGTGGGGATGTCCATTGCTATTCCAATGACAAAACTCCAGAATCTAATTTATCAGGGAGACTTGTGGAAGGAAAAAAAATAAAAAGAAAAGAAAAAAGAGAGAGAGAGAGACAGACAGACAGACAGGCAGGCAGACAGACTTACTATGATTATTTAAGGTAATGGCCCAGTTTTCTTGTAGTGACATTTGGGAAGTTTCATTAATGCCCTGAAGTAAGTAGAAAAATCTTTCTTTTCTCATAAAGGAAAACTGAGTATATAATTGAGAGAAAGGTAGTAATTATTTGGGAATCATGTAGATGTTATTTCATAGAGAATTAGGAAAAAAATGTTCAACTCAATATCTGCAAAAGCAGATATCTTGATATAGGAATAAAGAGCAGACCTTAGTTTGAAACTCCTACTGTACACAGACATTTAAATGGAGGAAGAAATTACAATTCTAGGCAAGCATTTTAATTCAATCTTCATTGTCAGGATCAAATGGAGTAACAAATGTAAAGTGCCTGCCAATGAATGAATCACCAACAAATGCTAACTTCCCTCTTCGCTCCCCATATTGTCATTAATGGAACCCACTCACTAACACTGTCTGTTTAATAATAGATACAAAATGGATTTAAACTTTTCCTATCTTTCTGGAATATACTATTGGGCAAAAAAAGCCTTAAAGAAACAGAATTATAAAAGATAGGGAAGATATCCTATTTTATTTTATTAAATAATAGACTGAAATTTAAAATATGTACTAAATAAATGAAATAAATTATATTATTTTAATAAAATATACATGACTAGATCAATGTATCTAGTTCTTGTACATCATGAAAATAAACTCCAGGATTTGGAGGTAAAGCAGGGACACAGATAAAAGTTACAAGATAAATAAGACAAAACAAATGAGGGTTGAATTCTGTTAGTAAAATCAACATTTGTTGGTCAAGAGAGAGACTCTTTCACTCAATAATTATTTACAGAGCCTTCACTGTGCATCAAATGTTGTTATTGACTAGGAAACTACAATGTTAACACAAAGTTATTCCAGATTCCTTCTTAAATTTGAGAATAAACATGTGGTGAGGTGAAAGATGAATGAATGAATGAATGGTGAATGAATGAAGACAAACCCCGAAAAGAAAGCAGAAGTTTCCAAGCCAGAAGCAAAGTTGAGAGTATCAGTAGACAGACAAGAACATGTGTGACTATGCATATTAATGATGCTATGTATGTAACTGCATCATGGACTAGGGCACTTGTTAAAAATTATCCTTCATAAAATCAAAATTGAAAATCTATACATACTTACTTTTAAATTTGCAATTAATTTGTATTCAGAGTATAAATACAACTTTGCATACAAGCATGACCCGGTTCATGCACGTAGAGTATTAGGCAGTAAACAGTCCCTTTTCAGACAGCCAAACAAAAGGCATTAAAGATGATGGCCATGAATCTTTACTTCCTTCAAGTACAGAAAAATCAATTTTTGAGGGATGTTTAAGCTGTATTTAGAAATTATTACAAAATTTAGGCAAAGTCTATTCTAGAGAAAACCTGTTTTCTTCTTCATCAAGCTCATGCTGAAGCTATTTGTATACATTTGTACAGTCATTTCAGACTGAAATTGACCATAAGGAGTAAGTGTCTAATGGTACCGAACAACTTTCATACAGTTTACTTCAGAAATGCTTATTTTAGGGTGAAATATAGTTGAGACTGTTCCCAAAGAGTAGAAGAATGAAAATTTACATATTTCAAGTGAATTAAACTGTCAACAATAAGATAATTCTATGTGATTGTATTATTATAGGTGTGACATGTGTCCAGAGATTTTTTAAAAAATTCCAACTAGAGTTTAACACTTATAAGAAAAGACTAAACTCTTGTTTTAATTTTATTACTGATGTCCCTACTAGTAAAACAATCTTTTCCCAACACCTTTCTAAACAGCCAGTACTGTAGCTACAGAGGAATTTCCAAGCTTTTGGGGGTCCAGCCTCACTTATTTTCCACATGGAAAACTACTTACACAGTACATTTACAGATGGATCCCTATGGGAAAATGTACTAATCAAAGGATTCAGAAATAAAACGAAGCTAGAGCTAATTGATAATAAGCAGCCATCTAAATGGAGGAAGAAATCAGTTTGCTGTTGATTGTATTTTTATTCCTCTGTTGCTCATAGTATGTGTGCATACCCCCAAAAGTTATTATGACAGTAAAGTACTTTCTAAGGATACTGCATCTGTTTTGCCCGGCATGGGAGTGTGGGAGTGAGAGGAAGGAGCAGTACGACAGTGAGAGGGAAGGGACGAGTATATATACATCTAGGAGAAAACATTTTCCATTTATTAGTCATACTGATGATAAAACAAGTTAGGACCACCAAAGAAATTTTTTGAAAGTGGTTTCAGAGAAAATACAAATTGAACTTCCAAATTTTTCTAAAATGGAGATTATATATATAATGTTCCATTTCCTAATTTCTCCTGCTCCTTTACTATTAAGAGTTAATTCAAGAGTATTTCTACCCTTTTGAAAACTATTTGAGTTGAGAAAAACTACACCATATGTTCTGCTTAGCCAGGCAGTGTGAAGCGAAGTCCTGAGCAATTATGTGGTAGATTTGATCAGTTCTGACACTCAGTCTTGAAACTCAAGCCAAAATGTCCTGTTCTTTCTTCTGCGGCAGGTTTGGGAACTGAAAGATTACATGACTAATTGCATCACATTTCTACTTTACCTTGGCAATGGTCTCACAAACCCTGCCCGTTACAAAATGGCTTTTCTGATCAACTTCAACAATTCTATGTGTCATAGTTATTTAATAACATCAATGCCAAAATATATAATCAAAATAATGATGGATAAAAGTATTTAAATGCCTTTTTTGAAATATTTTGGATTGTCTTGCACCAAAATCATCCCAGATTATTACTTTTCTTCAATTATGTAACTTGTATTTGCCAAGTATAGTATTTGATTAGGAAATCCTAGTACACATTTTAATCTAATAAATGTAAATTAGTTCAGGAAGTTCTCCTCATCCTTGCTTGAAACATGTCCAAGAATCATGTAGATTATCTGGATCATTTCCTTAGTGTATTACCATAATCATATAAAAATGCATAATGTTCGCATTGACAGTATATCATTTACAATGACATATTAGTGAAATTGAAGTGCTCTAAAGATGAAACCCATTAACATTAAATAATCACTGATTCTATAATAATTCAAACCCAAAAGTTCTCTAAAGAGCTTACAAGGGGTGCCACCTGCTTTGGATGCTCATAAGGCTAACACAATCTCTCCACAACTTCTTAAGGTGTGCTGAGCACTTTAACTTAGAGATAAATAGACATTGGAGAGATGGATGGGATTTTAATTCTGAGGTGAAAGTAAATTAACTTTGGGAAAATTTATCTTTCACAGCATATTATGGGGCAGTGCCAGCAGGCCACAGGTGTGTACATCACGAGGAGCTTTAAAAGACACCTGTGAGGTAGGGGAAATGCAGTTTATATTTGAAATGTAATTTAGCAATGAAATGTCAACTACACCCTAGATGAATGTTGCAAATATACAAACAAAAAAAGAAAAATATTTTTGTATTCTTTTTCTTTTTCCATGTAAGATTAATGATAAACAAAAAAGTTCTAGCTCATGTATTCTAGTGGACCAACTAAACTGAGAGAGAAAAGAATAGAAGCATGAGGCAAAGAGGAGAGAATACAAAAGGAATCATGTCAGAGAAAACACTCCCGAAATGTTCTATTTTATACAGGTTGTCAAATATTTACAAAAGACAAATATATCTCCCTGGAAAGCACTTTGAAAATTATTCCTTTTTGACATTGCACAATATATGGCTCCCCTAGCACCACCACTTAGACAAATCACTTGATTATTTGTCTGTGTGTATGCTAGATTTTAAAAACCAAAAAGGGAGTGTGTTTTTTTCATCCTTTTATCCATTGTTTTTGCCCAAGCACAGTCAGTACCTGACACACAAAAAATCCTCAATAAATATTTGTGGAAGAAATAAAAGAATGAATAATGTCCTACTTAAAATATGTTATTGATTATTTAAGTGTTTAATAGCCTAATAATTCTTGTTATATTTCCAACATGATTTCTAATTTATTAATTTTCCTTTATTGCTCAGCACATTTTCCAAAGTAACTCTTACCAAAGACAGGGTCCAGCTCCCCCTGGATATGCTGAGAACCATAGTCATGGTGTTTTTCCTCTCAGCTTGCTTTCCAGAAAGTCTGTCACTCAGAATATATCACAATTTAATAGGGGATTATCTCTAACCTTATGGAAATATACTGGGTGTGAAAATAAAAGGAAAATTATGCCTGTCTTTTTTTTTCCTTTCTCTTTGTGATAGATTTGAACTATGGCCATTTTTAAGTTGGAAGGAGGCTAAAGTGTAGTAAGTACAGCATCTAATGAAGGTACAGCATTTAATGAAAGTAAGGAGCAAGACCACAGAAGAAGTATCAAAGTGTAAGGAATTACTAAAGTGACAAACCAGAAAAAGGAAGAGCGAAGCTAAAGAGATCAGCAAATTATTTTATACAGTTTTACGCATATATATTTTTTCTGATGAGCAATGTATTTTTATATAATAGTCACTCTGAGATACTCCAAATATGCTATAACAATTTGAAATGTGGTTTCATAGTTTCACAAAGTTACTAACCTTTGGCACAATTGACTTGGGCCTCATCACTGAAGTCTCCACAGTCATTGTCACCGTCACAGGCCCAATGGCCTGGGATACATCTGCCACTGGAGCATCTGAACTGGTTGTCAAAGCAGGAATGAGCACAGCCAGCTTCATCACTCCCGTCCCCACAGTCGTCATCTGGAAAGAAGCCTCAACATAAATGTAGGGAAACCAACCCAAGGGGAAGTGTTTCCTTATAAAAATCAGGGTTTTTTCTTCTACATTTAGCATTTCTTTTATTATTGAAAAAGAAATGCCAAATTAGTGATCAACATTTCCTATGAACAATGGGGGAATTATTTTCTTCTTTACACTGTTTCACTTCTGATTTAATATCAGCTGCTAAACTAAGGGGAAAAAACCCTTGACTTTAAATATTGAAGCTCAATTTCTATTTCATTCAGAATTGACTAGCCACTAACTGAATTAATCTATGTACCATGAAATAATTCTAAAGTGGGAGGATGATTGGGAATGTAAGAATTCCATGAAATGTATAGCTTGTAACATAATTAGTATAGAAAATTATTATTTTGAATTACAATACCTATGTGGAGGAATTTATCATTATATCTTCAGTTCAGTCTCTCACTCCCCGTTCTCTACCATGAGGGCCACTGTGGCCCCTTCACACACTGGCTCCTAAGTATGTATTCACACTGGAAAATTGTTGCATACTATCATTAGCAATGATTTATGTTCTTTATAAACAACAATTGTAGACGGGAAGGGAGAGGAACATAAAGTAGAAATAGATTACATTGAAATCGATGGCTGGGAAAGCATCAATTTATATCTAATTCATTTATCTGTATTTGGCATAAGTTAGCATAAAAATAACATTGAATACAAGAAAAAATACATTTGAACATAAAAAGCAAGGTGACAGAATTGAGACCATCTGGATAACTACATAGTAATTTATAAACTACTCCATCACAGGTTATAGAGCATTTTTCATAAATATTTTGGGGAACATGAATGGTCCAAGTCATTTCCCCAACTGTCCCATTTTTACCACATTGTCTGTAGATTAGACTGTGTCCAGCACAGTATCCGAAAGCAAATCTCTATCATAGTCCCATGGGACAGATATTGAGCTCCATTGTCCTTAATGCTAATTTCTATTATATCAATAGAAAGGGGCCAGCTGCCCCCTCACCACTTGTTCTAGCCGTTTGCTTGGCTCTGCAAGCTCCCCTCATAAACCGCCTCTGAAGGATGGGAATCAGCACAGCCAGCCAGGCCCCCAGTCAAAGCAATGCAATGCAGTGAACAGGTGGTACTTGCCAGAGTCACAGTGCCATTTGCTGCTAATGCACCTTCCACTTTTACATATAAATTGAGTTAGTGGCTCACAAGTTGGGAATTCTGTGAATGATATAAAAACATTCAATAGAAAATATGTTAATGACTGTGCTCGACTTAATTTGTATCTCCTTTGCTAATTTGATCAGAGCTCCTGCTCTGTCTTCCACAAAAGACATGGAGGAAACATCGGATAAAGATATATAGTGACAGTAACTTCTTGAGCACAAAGGATGCATACACTTTTAATATCTTATTTTATATGAATACTGTCCAGTGACGAGAAGCCAAGGAGAATCATTTGATAAATGACTGTTTGGATGAATTATACTGAAAGTAAAACAAATAGATGTCAACTCCCTGTATTGAGGGACTCAATCACTTTTCAAAGAAAAACAGCTGGATGATGCTGTTTGTTATAGTGTGATAGTCACATATGTTTTAAAAGAAAAAGGGCTTTTCTGAAGAGAGAGAGACAAAGTAGGAAAGTTATATCTAACTTTGCCTCTGAGAGATGTAAACATCACAAGTTGAATGTAAAAACAAAAGAAAAATGACAATAAAATAGTTTAGTTGGTATCATATAATAAAGATTAAATTTCATGATTACCAAAGGCATGTCTTGAACATAAGTTCTAGAATAAATTTTGAACACAAAAAATTTAATTAGAGCCTAAGTATGATTTAAAGACACATATAAAAAGGAGGCAATCACTGACAAGTAGATATAAGGTTATACCACAGGCTATAACCTTATTTGTTGAAGCAACGCAACAAATATTCTGACATACAAAATAGTAATGGAAATAAAAATGAAAATGCCCAAAGATTTAATCAATACTCTAAAAGAGTTTTGTTTTGGTACATGACAAAGCAATGAAAACTTATGTTTTAGGAATCAACATGAATGTTGTCAAAATGTTTCCTTCCTTAGGTAAGTGATTTCAACATTTAGAAGCTACACAGTAGACATGAATCTGTGACTTTAAACAGAGCATCAGTGCAAGTTCTGGTTCAAATGAGTAAACAACTAAATGCAGACTCTAAGGTATAATGAGATCTAGTTTTTTAAAAAGGAATGTTATATCTTTGCATCTATAATAGGTTAATTCATATTTAAAAATCTTCCTTCTGTATACAGGAGCATATTAATGAATATCACAAGTTTTACAAGAAAAAAATCACCCCAATTATTTGGAAATCTCTGACATTTGGTATAAACTTCACTGGTTAAAAATTTTTCTATGTAATCTTTCATATTTTTTCTGTCTCTTGTAAGACTAAATTAAACAGCCAAAAAATCTAAAAAAAATAGCTACCAAAAGGTAAAAAAATCTAAAACAAAAATAAGATAATCTAAAATCTAGTGTATCTTCAACTTCTAAAAAAATGACTCATAGGACTTTTACCCAGAGTAACCACAAGATATGAGGTCTGTCCAGAAGGTATCCAGCCACATAATATGAAAAATAGAGACATTATTAAAGAAGATACAAGATACAAGAAACTTTGTACATAGAACAATGATGCCTCCGTCCCTTTCAAAGTAGGAACCTAGGAACCTCACACAGTTCTCCCATTCACCTTCAGCTGCCCCATAATACTTTCCTGAATCTCATCGATGGTCTAAAATCTCTTCCCTTTCAAAGGGGATTTTAGTTTTGGGAAAAGCCAAAAGTTGCAGGATACCAAACTTGCATGGTAGGGGGACATCGAGTCGCCTGAGTAATTTGATGTTTCACCAATAAACTCTTCATGAAATTGTGATAAAGCTGACAATCACCAGTTGCCCATAGCTGTGGCCTTCTGAATCATCAGAATAATTTCTGTGGAGAAATGTTCAAGCTTCACGCAATATTTGAGGCAGATTCACTGCTGTACTAAGTCATTTTGAATGTGACGGCCCCACAGACAGTACACATGCTCAGTCAACAGCATCTACTGCCCCCACTGACTAGTACAGTGAAATCGTCATTGTTCACACGTGCACATTCCAGTTCACTGTCCTTGGCTGCCAGGTTACATCAACGTGGCCCAAATCTTTCTCATTATAGTAACAATGGTTGGACTTTTGGACAGATGTAATACATATATGCCTATAATGTGTAATGCTCTTTTTAAATTTGTATTTATTTATTTTTTTAGAGAGAGGGGAAGGGAGGGAGAAAGAGGAGAGAAACATTAATGTGTGGTTGCCTCTTATGTGTCCCCTACTGCAACCCAGACATGAGCCCTGACTGGAAATCCAGCCAGCAACCCTTGGTTTTCAGGCCAGCACTCACTTCACTGGGCTATATCAGCCAGTGCAATAATGTGTATGTGTTCTTCAATAATTGCATTTACTTTCTGCTTTATTTTTTATATAACACTTAGTTACATCATTTCTTTTGGTAACCTTGTTGTCTGAATTAGTTTATAGGACCAAAAGGCAAATTATACACACACACACACACACACACACACACACACACATATATGGACCTAAAAGGAACAAAGGTCAAGTCACTAAAAAGAATGATGGCATTAGCCCTGGCTGGTATGGCTCAGTTGGCTGAAGACTCATCAAAGGTCATAGGTGCAATTCCCCATCAGAGTACATGCTTAGGTTGCTGGTTTGGTCTCCCGTTGGGGTGTGAAAGATGTTTCTCTCTCACATTGATGTTTCACGTTTCTCTCCCCCTCTCTCTTCCTCCCTTCCCTTTTCTTTAAAGTCAATGAGTATGTCCTCGGGTGAAGGTTTTAAAAAGAAAAAAAATAGCATTAATTGAAGGGAAACTTATAAGGGAGTAAAGTTACTAAGATTACATTCCTATTCTGTTATCACGGCAATGTGATCTTGGGTAAATCACACAACCTCTCTGGTCACAGGTTCTTGGTTTATAACATGATCTCTTGGTTCTTTTAAGTTCTAGCGATCAAGAAGTCAGAAGAAACATCACTGAGAAGTGCACAAAGCCCTTAAGGCACTTAATGCAGGGGGTGGGGGGAAGACTCCACCACTTGAATAACTGCTGGGATCACCACAGCATTTCAATACAACACAATAACTGATTTTCAGAGAAAATAAAACAGCTTGTAAGTAAACAAATGCTGAAATTATCTTTGGCTTTTCCCTGCTTAATAGTGTAGCAAATGGGTCATACACTTTATAAAGAGTTCCATAAAAATTTAAATATAATATAGGATCTCTCATTTTTCACTAATATTGGAAAATACTGTTTCCAATAATTTGTTCATATCCAACCACTAGTACCTGGTGGTAACAGAAAAACTATGTCTGATGACAAAATACTTTTGCCCTAAAAAATAAAACAAAACCAATGTTCTTAAAATAAATATAACATTTCACTGTTGTCCTGTATTAGCTTTAATTTAAAAGTTAAATATCATATCTAAATATTTTAGTTTTTTTCTGGGTACTTGTTTTAATAAAATCCTATTATGAGTTTTTGTACAGTAGTTGACAAAGACTGAAATGTTAAATCTTCTCTTTCTTTACTTCACATAGTCTCTGGCTTTGGACTTCCCTGGGACACAAATTGCAGAACCCTTGAAAAGATTACCTGACTAACTCTGAAAAGGAAAAATTATGAATCAAAGTGGCTTACATTTTATCATGTTACAATTACAGCAAGAAAACGATATTTTATTTCTGTAGGTACTTTGGCCTCATAGAATATTTAATATGGATTAATGGACTGTTAAGAAATCTTCTATTGTAGCAGGTAATATGCTCAATTTATCTGTTATGTCTTTCACTTAAAATTTATTGCCAGGTTATATGTATGTTATTATGTAAATTACACCAATTCTCTCCCGCTCTCAAGAGCAGTCATGGTTGGTTTAGTACTTATATTTATCTAGTACACAAAGCTTAGAGGAATATTTCCCAGTGAGGCAGTTTTCAGATCCAATTTATGTTTGTTTCCTGTCACAGGTCTTTTAAGCCCTGGGAATTTCCTTCCTTCTTCCTTCTCCTTGACTAAAAAATGGATATTTCTAAGTAGCTTTTTACTGAAGTTTCAAAATACAGTTGTCATAGATTTGCTTGAGAGTATTAGTTCACATTCTATATACTGATGAATTTAACCTTTGTGATTAAGTATGTGAAAAATATACTGAAAATTCAAGTTAAAATATATGGCAAGGTAAGAACATTATAGGGGTCCAGAGTTAGAAAAGTATTATCTAAACCTGACAGAGATCATATATATTATGTATCATTACCTATTGAATATGAGGTGCTAGACTAGTTATATGTGTACATTACCTATATTCTTCCCAACAGCCCTGCAATTCTTATTGCTAACCCCAATTTGCAGAAGGAGACAACATAAATTGTCTGAGAATACATCGCATTACCACTAACTGCCGGAGTAAAATCTGAATACTATGCAGACTGATTCCAAAATATATTGTTTTCTTTATATCATGCTGATCATACCAATGCTTTAAAAAAAGATAGCATAGACAAAATTGGGAAAAATAAAAAAATTAATTCTTCTTTTTATGCCTTCCATTAAACTCTAGTTATTATTTTTACCTATTTAGTATATATAGTTAAATATAGTTATGGAAACTAGCACAT
The DNA here is from genome assembly GCF_014824575.4 of Sturnira hondurensis. Lineage (NCBI taxonomy): Eukaryota > Metazoa > Chordata > Mammalia > Chiroptera > Phyllostomidae > Sturnira > Sturnira hondurensis. The sequence goes on along the minus strand of NW_028088106.1, from coordinate 1,531,199 downwards.
TTTAAAATTACACAGATTATAAAAATATGTCCTTTGAGAAAATATATGTAGCATTTCTTGATACTGATACTAGTTATGGCTGCTAATACTTCTTACTTACATAGGATTTTCAAAAAATCCAGTAGAGTAAATACATTTTGGAGAAAACCATAAGGGGACAGTGTACTATAAATTGTCTTCAGTATTCTGCTATTTCATTGTGATATATAAAACCTCATTTTATATATCACATGTAATGTGAGTAGGTTTTGTAAGTAGGCAAACCTGACTTCAAATCCTAGCTTTATTGCTAATTAATATGTGACCTTGGACAGTGGCTTAACTTCTCTAACCTCAGATTCCTACCCTGTAAAATAGAATAAAACACCACTTCAACCTTCTACTCACTCAAAATATTTTGAAAACTTTACACAAGACAGAGTTCTAAGTCTTAGAAATAATATCACTCAGAATAAATGAATGAACAGCATAATATTAGGCACTGGGAATACAATGTTCAACACTTTTTCTCAGAGTGTTTACAATCTGGTAGGAAAAACATTTATAACAAAATTAAACAAGTGACTCAATAAATCTCTATAAATGTTATTATATAGGCAGTATAGGTACTATTAAAGAAACAGAAGCATCTAAGTTTAGATATTTTGCTCTAGAGGAAGAGATATACAAGCTGATATAAATGGTATATTTAAGTTAAATCAAAAAAATAGGAGAGGATAGAGTATTTTCAAAATATTCCAGAAAGATGTCATTCCTGGAGGCCCAGAAGTCAGGGTATATAAAAAGTTTGAGAAACTACAAGAATTTCAGAATAGTTGCGGTAACAAGTAAGGTGGAAGTTGTAAAATTTTTGGAAATAATCACTATTATATATTATTTAAAACAAAGCCTTGGAAATAAAAAGACCCAGAGGGTATGTAGAATGAGACTAATAGGAGAGTTAGGAAAAATGTTGAGTACTTCTGGGAATATGACAGACAAATGAGAAATGCTAAACAAAGTAACAACTAAACATTTTAATACATAGGCGAATGTGTAAGAAAACAATACATTTTCAGAGTCCCGAAATGAAGAAGGTTCTGGAAGCTAGAGCGCTTGGTGAAATCTATAAATGCTATGTGGATGTGGATGTGTGGGGGTGGGGGAGAGTATGATTTTGCCTGCAAAGGCTATAGAAGAAAACTGAATCTATAATCTAGATGCTTGGGTTTTAATGTAATTGATGGGCAGGTCGCACATCCTCAGTTTCAGAGAAAGTGTGGATCCCAGCAAAAATCCAGGACTCTCTGAAGCTAAAGAAAACCTTCAGTGCAAAAGTGGAATAGAAAATATTCTCCCCCTCCCTCCAGTACAAAGAAGTGTTTCAGCCTGGACTATGAGTGGAAAAAATATATATTGCTCTCCCCACCACCCTGAAAATTCAGAAGTATAGTTTCCAACTTACAACTTTTCACCTTAATGATGATGTGAAAGTGATATGCAGTCAGAAACTGTAATTTGAATTTTGATCTTTTCCTGAGCTACCAATGTGCTGTATGATACTCTCATTATGCAGCTCCCAGCCAGCCGCGTGACCCTGAGGGCAAGTAACCAATGCTCCACAGCCTATTCATTGTGTTAGGAGATTTTTCTCACCTGTAGGCTAATATAAACAATCTAAGTATGTTTAAGGTAGGCTATGATGTTAAGTAGATGGTATCACATGCACTTTTGACTTATGATATTATCAATTTATGATGAATTTATCAAGATGTAGCCCCACTGTGAGCTGAGAAGCACATGTAATTGTGAGAATGCATCACAAACTCTACTTTCCATAGTTGGAAAACCTTAAGCAAAAATACCAAAATGAAAATTATTTTAGGGTATGTAATATTTTAGAGGATTTTGACTGTGCTCAGGAAAGATATGACCTCAAAATAAGATTCATAAGATTTCCACAGGAGCAAAATAGAAACACAGAAGATAGGGTAATTTTTTTTAAAAAAGAGTAAAAAAGGTAAAAGACAAAAGTCTGGTAACATTCAGCAGTTCTAACAAATGCCAGGATTACCTTTATAAGATCTTTAGATATGGTAAAAATAAGTGGTAGTAGCTATAGTTTGAAGTAAGATGGACACTGTGAAATAGGTTGTCAAAGGTATTTAAAAGACAGATATAAAAATAAAGTCCATGTAAAAGACAACCCAATAAAAGAGACAGGTTTGAAAAAGAATCAAGTAGAACATTTAGAAATGAAACCCAGCATTTTGGCATTTCACAATGCATGGACAAGTTAAATTATAAATTATTACACTTGAGATAATTACTAAATTAGAAGATAAATCTGAATAACTATTGGTCATTTCAAATCAAATATTTAAGATTATCTTAAGAGATTAGGATTCATAGAAGATAGACCAAAAAGATCAAACATAATGCTAACATTTCCCAAAATATGGAAATGAAATAATGAAGATAGGCAATATTCAAATACTTTTATAGATTTTTCCAGAATTTATCAGAGATATGACTTTAGATATAGGAAGCACAATCCTCTCTTAAGCAAAAATAAATTCACATATAGAAACACTGTAGCACAATATCAGAATGCCAAAAAGAAATTTATAAAACCTAAGTTAACCTGTACATTATTTATACTATTGAAAAAAAAATATGTACTATCTTTTCTCTTCAAATGAATAAATAGAAAACACTTCCCAGAAAGTAATGTACTCCCTTTTACAAAGAAAATCATAAAACAAGAAATATATATTGGAAGGCTAGACAGAGACGGGGGGGGGAGCCTGCAAAACGTAGAAGGAAAACCGAGAAATAGCTTGTTACTGAACACAAGAAGAGGTAGCGCTTCAAGGAGAAAGTCAGTAGTCGTGAAGCTGACTGAGCAACAGTCAGCTGCTCAGATAACACTAGATACAGAGTGAAGTGTACTATCCAGATTTTCTTTTTAAAAAATAGCCCTTGTGAGCTTAGAAAAGACAGTTTTGGTGGAATGGGGGGAAAATAAGTTTCCATTCTTACCAGGGGTGTCCAACCTGCTGGCCATGGGCCACATGTGGCCCAGAATGGCTATGAATGAAGCCTGAAACAAAATTGTAAATATACTTAAAATATTATGAGATTTTCTGTGATTTTTGTGTCACAATGCCATGTGATGATAAAATAACAGAAGCCCAAGACAACTCTTCTTCTTCCAGTGTGGCCCAGAGAGACAAAAAGTGTGGACACTCCTTTGTAGACTGAGTAGAAGATAGATACATAAATGTTATGCAACTTTTCTAAGAAATTTGACTGTGAGAAGAGTAAGAATTAATGTGAAAGCTGATGAGAAATACAGGATCAAAAATATTAAATTATTATGTTGGTGATAATCTTTCTTAGCAAGTTGAAAGTTTCATATACATGAATACTAATGGGAAGAAACAAGTGAGTGAAAATGAAAATATAGAAGTGATAAAAGCTACATTTTCTGTGTTTACACATTTTAGGGCAGCAGAAAAATTTTCAAAGACTGTATTCATATCTAAAAGTAGTAGGTATCCCTGGAAATTAAAATAATTAATACTAAAATAAACTGTATTCAATTTAAACCTAAGGTTAATATCAAACAATGAAATGTAGATTTTTTTCATTCCAAGAAATGATTAGAAAAAGTAATAGCTTTAGTAAAGTGGAATACCCAATGAAATGTGCCATAAGAAATCAACAAAGAACACTTGACATATAGTTTATATCAAACCCAACTATTTAAATATATTTCAGGTAAATTAAGTTTGCTATTTATTTTAAGGCTATTTTTCAGAAAATGATGGTCTTTTGTGTTTGTGTGTGTGTATTTGTAATATTACACCCTTCAAGAGAAAAAATAAAATAAATTTTACATTTACATGACAAACTTTTAAAACAATATGTCACATAGCATTTGTCATATTTTTCTCATTCTGATTCATACTCAGGGATTAGTAATTGTAGCACCATATAGGCACAAGGAATAGACTCTTCTGGGCCATGAAATAGAGTCAGGTTGCCAGGAATAATTTTTTATTTGCTTTATTTTTACCCTTTAAAAATTAGCACATTATTAAGAGTAACTTTTTAAATATTTTATCCATCTACCTACCTATCTATCTATTTATCTGTTTTTAGAGAGGGGGGAAGGGAGGGAGAGAGTGAGAGAAACAGTTACAATTGCCTCTCATATGCACCTCGATGAGGGAATCAAATCACAACCCAGGTGTGTTCCCTGACCAGGAATCAAGCTAGGGACCTGACAATTTGTGGGAGGAGGTACAACCAACTGAGCCACACAACTCAGGGCTAATAAGAGTAATTTTTAACAAATTTCCTCTCCTCGTTGACTTTTAGCGCAAATGTTATATTTTGGGATTCCTTGTCCCTAGTTCTACTGTTGATTTCCATTCACAATTCTGATATAAATATGTTTCATAAATATATATTATATATAACTAGATCTAAAATACCTGGATTTTGCATATATTATCTCATCTGAACCTGATCTGGATGTATAAATATGTACCTATAATACAGGTATATATGTAGGTGTGTATATTTATGTACAATGCTGTTGAAATGTCTGAAGAATTCCTGCTTACTCTCAAATGAAATTTAAAGCAATGCATTCTAGTTCACACTAGAGAGATGGGAAGAATTATTATTGCCCAGTGACTGGTGAGCAGGCAAATTTTTCTGGTAGTGCAGAACTCTAAACACTATACACAAGCAAAAGAATCTCAATAAACCAGAGACCTAATAGAAATATTAAGTAAGAAGTTGACTTGAAACCGGGGACTAAATGATAGGTATTAAGAGAGTTTTTCACAAACCTGGATGCATATTAAAATAACCTGAGCAGCTTTTCAAACTACCTATACCACAGTCTCTACTATAATTTGATTGGTGGTATGAGGCATAATAAAGTTCCCCAGCTGTAATGGGTTGGATTGTACGTATCAAAAAAGATATGACTAAACCCTGGTACCTGTGAATGTGACCTTATTTAGAGAAAGGGTCTTGGTAAATATAATTAAATGAAGGGTCTCAAAATGAGATCACCATGGTTTAAGGGTGGAACCTAAACCTAATGACCATGCCTTATAACATAAAGTAGAGGGGATTTGACAGAGACGCAGGGAAGAAAGCCATGTGAAGACAGAGCCCAGGGTTTGGTGTCATGATGCCGTAGGCAAGGAGCCACAGGAGCCGACAGAAGCTGAATGGTCATAGAAAATTCTCCCCAGAGCTTTCACAGAAAGCCCGCTGACACCTGGATCTTGAATTTCTGGTCACCAGACATGTAACAGTAAAATTTTGTTTTTCCAAGCCATCACATTTGTGGTAATTTTTTAAAGCAGCCCTAACAAATACTAATTTGTAGGGAATGTTGAAGAAACAGAGTTTAAATCATGTGGTCTTGTTTTAGGGTAAGAATCACATGAGTTGCTTTTCCTAAATACAGATTCCTGAACTCTGTCTAAGGTCTACTGAATAGGGGTCTGTGGAGAAACCCCATTGGTCAAGAAACTCCAAAGAAACTCCCAGCCTAAGAGGAGAGTTTATTAGAGAGACTCAAAGGATCCTAGAACATACACAAATCACCCAACTGGGAATCAGGACCAAGCATCTCCAATTTGGTTTTGGGTAGTGGGGGAAGTGACTGAAAGCCAGCCAAGAACCAGCAAGTCCCACTGTTTCCTCTCTGAACTTTCTCCCACAGTGCAGTCATGTGGGTTGCCCCACCCTGGAAAGTACCTAAGGCTCTGCCCCTTACTACGTAACAGATGAGCTGACACTACATATATGTATGTACATACGTATATATGTATGTATGTATGTATGTACGTATGCATGTATGCATATATATGTATATATATATTGCCCAAACGAAAAAACAGATTAAAGCACCAAAAGTAGAATTAAGCAATGAAGAGGTAGCTCAACTATCAGCTGCAGAATTCCATAACCTGGTAATCAGAACCCTCACAGAAATGGTTGAGTATTGTTGCAAAATAGAGGAAGAAGTGAAGTGTATGCAAAGTAAAATAAAGAAAAAATATATACAGGGAACAAACAGTGAAAGGAAGGAAACAGGTGCTCAAAGCAATGATTTGGAGCATAAGGAAGAAATAAACATACAACCAGAATAGAATGAAGAAACAAGAATGCAAAAAAATGAGGAAAGTCTAAGGGACCTCTTGAACAACTTTAAATGTTCCAACACCTGAATCTTGGGGATGCCAGAAGAAAAAGAGGAAGAGCAATAAATTGAAAACTTATTTGAAAACATAATGAAGGAGAATTTCCCTATTCTAGCAAAAAGAATAAACTTCCAGGAAGTCCAAGAAGCTCAGAGAGTCCCAAAAAAGTTGGACCCAAGGAAGCACACACCAAGACACATCATAATTGCATTAGCCAAGATTAAAGATACGAAGAGAATCTTAAAAGCAGCAAGAGAAAAGGAGATAGTTACCTACAAAGGAGTTCCCATAAGACTGTTCCCTGATTTCTCAAAAGAAACCTTACACGTAAGAAGGGGATGGAAAGAAGTATTCCAAGTCATGAAATCCAAAGACCTACAGCCAAGATTGCTTTATCCAGCAAAGCTTTCATTTATAATGGAAGGGCAGATAAAGTGCTTCCCAGATAAAGTAAAGTTCAAGGAGTTTATCATCACCAAGTTATTATATGAGTAGAAATGTTAAAGGGATTTATCTAAGAAAAAGAAGATCAAAAATATAAACAGTGAAAAAAAGACAAACTTATAAGTATCAACAATCAAACCTGAAAAATAAAGAACTAAGCAAACAACTAGAACAGGAATAGATTCAAAGAAATAGAAATTACATAGAGAGTTATCAGCAGAAAGGGAGAGAGGGAGAATGGTGAGGAAAGATACAGAGAATAAAAGCACAAGTGGTAGGTACAAAATGGACAGGGGGAGATTAAGAATGGTATGGGAAATGGACGAGCCAAAGAACTTACATGTACGACCGATGGACATGAACTAAGGTGGGAGAATGATGGTGAGAGTGGGGTACAGCATGGAGGAGAAGAAAAGGGAGAAACAATGTGACAACTGTAATAGCATAATCAATAAAATATATTTAAAAAGAATAAAGAATACTGCATAATGATAAAGGGGTCAATTCAAAAAGAGGATATAACACTTGTAAACATTTATACACTTGACATAAATATATAAAGCAAATATTGATGGACATAGGGGGACATATCAGAACAGAAACAAATGAAATAGATTCTAAAAAGAAAAAAAATAGGAAAAAAGAAAATCAATGAAACCACGAACTTCTTCCTTGGGTGGAAGGGGGTGGTGTGGGGAAGATCGACAAATCTTTAAACAGATCAATCAAGAATAAAAAGAGAAGAAACAAATAAACAACTATCAGAATAAAAGATGAGATGTGACAGTTAACACCACAGAAATACAAAGAATTATAAGTAAATGCTATAAACAATTATATGCCAACAAATTGGCCACTGTGGAAGAAATTGATAAATTTATTGTATTTATCACATAATCTCTTAAAACATGATATCTTCAAAAACGTAATCAAAGAAGCAACAAAATAAATACAACCAATAAAATCAAAGCAGTAATCAAAAAAAAATTCCAATAAGAGTCCTGGACTGAATGACTTCACAGGCATATTTTACCAAACACTCAAAAGAAATAACCCAATCTTTTCAAACTTATTCCAGAAAACTTTAGGAGGAAGGTGGACTCCTAACCTCATTGTTGAGGCCAGATTTATCCTGATTCCAAAATCAGATAAAAATAGAAAGTAAATAATAGGCCAATATCCTTGATAAAAATAGATGCTAAAATTCTCACAAAATATTAGCAAACTGAATTTAGCAATACATTAAAAATCTTACCATAATCAGTCCCTGGCTGGCGTAGCTCAGTGGATTGAGTGTGGGCCTGCGAACCATACAGTTGCGGTTCGATTCCCAGTCAGGACACAGGCCTGGGTTGTAGGCCAGTTCCTGGCGGGGAACTCATGAGAGGCAACCATACATTGATGTTTTTCTCCTTCTCTCCTTCCCTTCCTCTCTAAAGATAAAAAATCATACCATAATCAAGTGGTATTTAATTCCAGTGTGTAAGGTTGGTATGACTGATTCACAAATCAATAAATGTGATATACCATACAAACAAATGAAACATAAAAATCAAATAATCATATCAATAGATGCAGAAAAACATCTGACAAAATTCAGTACTCATTTACAAAATAAATGGTTTTATAAGCGGGAATTAAGGGAAAGTAATGAAGGTCATATATAACAAACCCACAACTAACATCATACTCAAAGGGGAAGAGCTAAAATTGTTTTTCTTAAAGCAGTAACAAGACAGGGATGTCCACTTCTATTGCTCTTGTTAAACACAGCATTGTAGTCCTAGGCACAACAACCAGAAAAGAAGAAATAGAAGGCATCCAAATCAGGAAGTAATAAGTAAAATGGATATTATTTGTAAATGACACGATACTGTATATAGAGATCCCTAAAGATTCTATTAAAAACACTATCAAAACCAATGAAATTAATTCAACAAAGTAGCAGGATACAAAATAGACATTAAGAAATTGTTTGCACTTTATATACCAATAATGAACTAATAGAAGACAAAATACCTACAAATAAATTTAACCAAGGAGGTAAAAGATATGAACTTGGAAAATTATAAGACAGTGAAGAAATAAAATGAAGAAGATACAAATAAATGGAAGCATATACTATGCTCATGGATAAGAAGAATTAACATTAATAAAATATCCATACTACCCAAATCAATTGATAGTTTCAATGCAATTACTATCAAGATACAATGGCATATATCTCCCAGAACAAGGCAGAATATTCCAAAACTTTTTATGGACCCAGAAAAGACCCCACATAGCCACAGCAATCTTGAGAAAGAAGAACAAACTTGGAGGCATCTTGTCACCTGATAACAAACCTTAGCTACAAGGCTATAGTAATCAAAACAGCATGGTACCGTGTAAAAACAGACACAGAGATCAATGGAACAGAATACAGAGCCCAGAAATAAATTCACACCTATATGGCCAATTAATATATGGCAAGGGGGCCAAGGACATACAATGGGTTAAAGAGAGTCTCTTGGGACAGATGCATGCAAAAAATTAAAACTAAACCACCTTCTTAAATGATATACAAGAATAAAATTTTAAATGCATTAATGACTTAACTGTAAGACTGGAGAGTATAAATTTCCTAGAAGAAAACATAAGCAATAAACCTCTAACATTTCTCTTAGCAATAATTCTTCTTATATATCTCCTCAGTCAAGGGAAATAAAATTAAAAATAAATAAATTGCACTATATAAGTAAAATAAACTTAGAGGCTATTATGCTTAGTGGATTAAGCTAAGCAGGGAAAGACAAATGTCATTTGATTTCACTTACATGTGAAATCTAAGAACTAAATCAACAAACAAAACAAAAACAGACTTAACCATACAGAGGATTGACTGATGGTAGCCAGAGGGAAGAGGGTATAGTGGGCTCAGTGAAAAGATGAAGGGATTAAGAAGTACAAATTGGTAATTACAGAAGAGTAATGGAGATGTAAATTACAGCATAGGGAATATAGTCAATAATAGCATAATAAGTATCATGGTGCCAGGTGGGTAGCTGCAATATTGGGAGACCACTTTGTAAATTATATGATACTCTAAACTATTATGTATATCTGAAACTAATAAAAAATAATACTGAATGTCAAAACTGTACTATTAATTGTTTGTTTAGGTCTCTATTGCTTACTTCTTGAACACTGATAATGTCTTCTTTAAAATGGCAAACTGCACTACTTAATTTATATATTTATTCCATTGTTACAAACTCAAATATCTACAGGGACTTATTAGTGTAGTATAAGAAAAATTTTAATAAAAAAATATAGTTAAACAGAGAATGCACCCTCTAAATAAAGCCATTTAAATTTCAAGGTAAAAAAATATTGTTTCAAACTGTTGAAATATGTATTATAATACATAGTATTATAATACAGTATTATAATATGAGGTTAAATTACTAAGGATATATACTCTATTTCATTATTTTAGTAAATGTCCTAAACACGTATATGTTATAGTTATATTTATATAACTATAAATATAGTTTATATACTTTATACAACATATAGTTATATGTTATATCACCATAGTTATATTAAGAATCTATAGCTATACCTGAAATAAAACACATATCTAAGAAAATATGGTTTATTCTACTGTTTTTCTCTATGTGTTATTATGAGAAATCATTATAAATTACTGATGTTTGGGTTCAAATGAGAGAAATTAAAGCTATAACTTCACATAACATTAAATTTATTGTTTTCAAAAGTAGGAGGATTAAAGAAAAGTGACAAGGAATTTTACTAGCAAAATTTCTTAAACTAATAACAATTTGTCCTTCAGAATAAAATATCTATAGAAATGAAACATATGGTTTACCAACTATGTATTCTTGGCCTTTATTGTTCATTTCTCTAAGAATATACATAGGCATGCCAACAAGAAACATGTCTTCATTTTCTCCAAATGTCACTCAGTGTGATATTCTGTTTGAAAATTATAATCATATAGACATAATATTAATAATGATCATTAGACAATGTCAGCCTTTTCTTTATAATAATCACTTCCTAATAAAAGCTACTATGTTTATATCCATTTGCTTTACCTGAAGAAATGGCACTTCCTCATTAATAGGATATATTTTGAATCATGAAATGATACGCTTGTGCCCAAAAGACTTTGTTGACTTGCATTTATAAAGAAATGAATAGCCTTTTAATAGAGATTATAGTGATAGAATCTTCTATCTGGCCCAGTCTCTACCAACACCAGGGTTCACGCCCAACTCACCACAAGATGCCCTTTCATCTGTCTGGTCTCCGCAGTCATCTTCCCTGTCACACAGCCACGCACTCGGAATGCAGCGCCCATTTCCGCAAGAAAACTGGTCCGACTGGCATGTCCTAGCTATGATGATCAATTAATTTACAAAGAATAAATTTACAGGCCTTTCCAACAGCATTAAGATAAATCATTCAATATCTTTTTAAATATATTATATTGCTTTACTAGATAAAACATTTTGAAAGTAATTTTTTATTTAACTTATGACAATGCCAGCTTGCTTGTCTTCTCTACAGTTTACATGTTTTGCCCTTCAATTAAAATTATTATTTAATTTTGTTCTGTCACATGCTTATGAATATATAGTTGAATTAAATTTCATCCAACTTTTAATTAAAAAATAATTTTTAATGGTGTTTGCCAATAACTCAAGAAAACTTTTGGTTGCCTCTCACATACCCCCTGCTGGAGAACTGCCCCACAACCCAGGCATATGTTGTGACTGGTAATCGAACCAGCAACCCTTTGCTTTGGAGTCCAGCACTTAATTTACTGAGCCACACCAACTGAGGCCAGAATTATCTATTTCATCTAACATTGTCAGTGTGTGTGTGTGTGTAAATGTATGCATGTATACATTTACATGTATGTGTGTGTATGTGTGTATATGTGTGTGTGTGTATATATATGTGTGTATGTGTATGTGTGTGTGTATATATGTGTGTGTGTGTGTATATATACACACACACACACACATATACGCACATATATATATTTTAAAATTTATTGATTTTTAAAGAGGGGAAGGGAGAAAGAGAGGAAAAGAAACGTCTATGTGTGGTTGCCACTTGAGTGCCCCCCCCACTGGAGACTTGGCCTACAACCCAGGCATGGGTTGGGACTGGAGACCCTTTGGTTAGCCATCTGGCGCTCAGTCCACTGAGACACACCAGTCATGGGCAATGCATTTATTTTTTTGATCTCTAAATGGTCCAACAGTACAGAGCAAGAATGTAGAATATATTTTTAAATAAAAACTTAACCCTAAGATGGATTTTTAACTCACTTTTAGTAAAATTATATAAAAATATATACATATATTTATTTATNGGTTGGCACTTGAGTGCCCCCCCACTGGAGACTTGGCCTACAACCCAGGCATGTGCCCTGATTGGGACTGGAGACCCTTTGGTTAGCCGTCTGGCGCTCAGTCCACTGAGACACACCAGTCATGGGCAATGCATTTATTTTTTTGATCTCTAAATGGTCCAACAGTACAGAATGCAGAATATATTTTTAAATAAAAACTTAACCCTAAGATGGATTTTTAACTCACTTTTAGTAAAATTATATAAAAATATATACATATATTTATTTATTTTAATTGTTGTTCAGATATAATTTTCTGTCTTTCACTCCCATCCCATCCCACCCCCATCCAGTACTCCCCACCTCCCTCCCATTTCCAACCCCACTTGTTACTGTCCATGTGTCCTTTATACTTGTTCCTGTAAACCCTTCCCCTTTGGCCCTGAAATTTCCTCCCCTCTTCCCTCTGGTCACTGTCAGCCTGTTCTCTATTTCAGTGTCTTTGGTTATATTTTGCTTGCTTGTTTGTTCTGTTGTTTAGGCTCCTGTTAAAGGTGAGATCATATGGTATTTAATTTTTAATAAAAGGTATTAATGAACTTTGCTTTGGGCTTTTTTTAAGAGATTCAGTGAACACACACGGAGCCTTGGTTTTTATGTCAGCCAAAGTCAGGTTATTAAAACTCTTCTATTAAGGGGTTGTGTTCTACAAGGATTTTGATTACCTTTTTCTATTGCAGTCAGGTTAACCTCTGAAAGCAGGAAGATCTAGATAGTTTCCCCGACTCTTTTCCCAGGCCTTAGGTTGTTACATAGTCATTTTGAAGTGTGTGATTTTCTTTTGTTTTCTTTTTGTCCTTCTGAACGACAAATTTGTGTTCATGAGTATTAATATCCCACCAATGCTTCCTTTTTAGTGGACAAGAGAGAGAGAAATGTTGGGAAGTGCATACTTAAACCTGTTCATATTTGGGTTAGATGAAGATGAGGCAGATGAGGAACAAAAGTCCATATATATGGACTTTTATGACTATTCTGTGATAATATTATTTAGATTACATGTGCATTGCCTCTTGTTTCCTAGGCTTGAGAATAATAAGGATGTGTTTTTTTTCTTCAAAACACACTGTTGACTTGGCTACTAATTATAGGTATAAAATAGAGTGGTTCAAAGCTAAGTCATCCAAATATAATAAAATAGGTTTCCATAAATCAGGTTTTTAAAGGTCATTTAAAATAATTTCTTGAAAGTTATATACTACGTGTTCTCTTTTAAGCGAAGTACATTTGCCATCTAAAGATGTATTAGTGACTACTTCAAAGATTACTCAAGAAAAACAAATGAAAAACTTAACGGCTTGGTTGAATATATTGGATTAGATATATCATTTCAATCCTCAGTGCCTATACTTAAGAATACCAGGAAAATTATTACACTATATATTTTTGCTTTGCTTATGTGGATAAGGGTCCTGAAATAAAACATTTTTATAATATTAGATTTATTCCTTTTTTACATATTATGCTTTATATTAATAGATTTTTAGTATCCCAACAAATATGTGTGTTACTGAGGCTTGCAATGTTGAGTTTCAAGTAGGATTAAATATTTCTATGTTGTCTCATTGGGCTAATTCTACAGGTCTTCTGTTGAATTATTCTAACATTAGATTAAGTCAAAAAAGCCCCTAGGTAATTTTAATAAAACTATGCTTACTTGAAAAAATATCTATATATTTGCTTTAGCCTAGAGAAGAAGGAAGATGTTGACATTAGTTTATCTGTTAGTAAGGAGAGAACATAGAAATATGAGAAAGATTAATACAACTTTACATGTCTCTGCGCTGTTCCACTGGCTGCAGAAAATACCTTTAACTTTTAAGAGGAATTTAATGAGAGGTATTTTTTAAATCATTTTTCTCTTCTCTCTTTCCTCTTCACTTTCCTTGTTCTTCCTTCCCTCCCTTTCTTTTTGTGTTATTCTCCTCTCCCTCTCTACCTCTTTTTTTTGCTCTCTCCACTTTTTCTTTCCTACATCATTCTTTTCCTTATTAATCCTCTACCTATTCTGTTTCTTCAGTATTTCTTTTTTTCTTGCTTTAAAGAGAGATATCATATATTCTTATCTTCATTAAATTCTAATTCACCCCATAGTAAGAATATGTTAATTTTTCTAATATACTTTAATTTGATGTTCTTATGCAACTGTATTCTATCCTGGTTTTGTAGGTTTAATTCTAGCAAAGTTTTCTCAGCCTGTTTTCTCTTGTTAAGAAAACTTTGGTAATTAGAAAGGACAATGAGAAAGAACTCTTAAAGCCTATCTCACAAAATCATCATGTTAAAAATATGTGTCATCTCATTAATTCTGAAGCTTGAAAAACTGTTATAAATTATTACTGCAGAGAATATTTACTGCTTTATCACTGAGAAGCAGTATGCCCTGGAAATATGTGAATTCATTGTCTGTTCTAATCTTAGAGAAAATGAGCTGCTTTGTTTACTAAGAAAATTGAAATGATTTCAGATAAGAAAGATGTTTCATTGCATAAATCTACAAGTACTGTCTGCCTATATGATATAATCACATTGACTAAATTAGCACTTTCTAATCACTTGATTTATATCAAGAAGATATAACCTCTACTTTTTCAGTTGTTGTTCCCATCAGATCTAAGTTAGTTTGGAGGTTAGATTAAGCAGAGCTGCACCCAAACACTCTAATTTGGTTGCAAATGCTGCTCTCATGAACAGGGAATTTACACTTCCTCAGTAGAATTACCTGGCAGAGAATCAGAAATTCATTGCTATAATGTGAATTTTTCTACCCATCACTAATTATGTTTCTTATATAACCATGTAGCAATGAGAAATCCCATAATACACAGGACCAATTTTAGGAGGAGAATAAAGTTGAAGACATTATTCCTAATTCTTGCCTTTGTTATATTTTAACCAGATCACTCTATTTAGACAAAACCTATGTTATATCAAAACATACTCTTTATCTGCCCTGGCTGGTATCACTCAGTGGATTAAGAGCCAACCTGTGAAACAAAGGGTCACCATTTCTATTTCCAATGAAGGCACATGTCTGGGTTGTAGGCCAGGTCCCAAGTAGAGGGCGCTCAAGAGACAACCACATGTTGATGTTTCTCTCCCTCTCTTTTTCTCTCCTTCTCCTCTGTCTAAATGTAATAAACAAAATCTTTTAAAAAATACTCTTTAGCTTATAAAACAAAGTCTGATTTTTTAAAATACATCAGATTTTCTTAATGCCACTATATCTGTCTAGTTTGAGGAGGATGTGAGAAAAACAGATTATGTAATCTAACCAAAATTCTGTGGTGTGAGAAAATGCTAGTCTGAAATTGCCTAGGCTTTAATCCAAGGATCATCATGGTTTCTGTGAGGAAAACCAGAATTTCAAATCTAACCACTTCGCATCTTTGGTTTGTGGGTCTCCCTCATAATTACACAAATCTAATTTTGTGTGTGTGTTGAGGGAGAAATACCAAGCTCGTTAGCTCTGATTTAACCCATTGTGTGTATGCTGTTTCCTCTTCCAGGCACACTCTCCAGTCTGCTACCCTTTCCTCACTTCACCCTCTTCATTCTATGCTGATCAATCCTTTCCTTTCTTCTAGTAAAATATTTCAATCACTCAGGAAATTATAGAAAGTACTATCAATAGCACCAGTTTGCCATCATAGAGCTCTATCAAATCTTCATATGTTTTTCTATATTTGCTACAGATTTTTACTTCATTTAAGAAAAAAAATAAAGTTACATTTGAAGTCCCCTATATAAATCTTTCCCAATCATATCCACTTTCTTTCTCTCTTTCTAGGGGTAATGGTTAGCCTTAACTTGTCTTTTTTTTTCATTTTTCTTGAATCCATTTTTCATGAATTCTATTTTTACCAATTTAGAAATCATTAAGCACATAGAATTGTTTTGTAGTTTTATACTTCATAGAAATGATGTTAAATTATTTATATTCAGCAACTTATTTTTTTTGTTTAAAATTATTTTTGCAAGACATTCTTGTTGATACTTCAGTTCCAGTTAATTCATTTTAATTATAAATAGCATTCCATTATATTAATATAACACAATATACCTAGCCATTCTCCCATTAATGAGCACTGAGTAGTTTTTCTATTTTCAGTGATGCCAACATAATGGCAATGGAATTCTTTTTTTAAAATATTTTTTTATTTAATTCTTGTTCAAGTACAGTTTTCTGTCTTGTCTCCTATATATTAGACTATAAACCTGAAACTGAAACTACAGACTTGAAAGCAATAACATGTGCAAATGCACTTGATTTGGCCAAACTGCTTTCCAATGTAGAAAATCACCAAGAGCATATTACAGTTTCTTTTTTTCCCACAATCTTGCCAATGCTTGGTTTTATCAAATAACATTTTTCCCTAATTAAGTGGCTTGAATTGTTATTTAAACAATATTCCTATGCTGTTTGAAAAGGTTTAACTTAGAAATCACTTCCTTCAGAAGCCTAAAGATAGCCCAACACTAAGTTGTTCTTATGTTCTCCCATGTGTTTCAACTGAGTATTTTGGATGCTGCAGGAGAATAGCCTGTTTGCTTGTACACTTTCTTTTCACCCCCTCTTCATTCTTAGCTTCTCAAGGAAAAGTATTGTGTATTTTTTCTCATCCTATCTCCTGTGCCATGATAAGCATTTATTAAATTAGTAAATTCATGAGGGAGAAATCCCAAAGGAACAAAATCAGAAATTAGGTTCCTGTAGGAAAGAATTTTCTTTTAGATATAAAGTCGTCATAATTCTAAAGCGACAGGACAGTGGATTTAATTAGAAAATAATGCCCCTGTGGGCATATGTATAGCTACATTGTATATAGCTACATTGAGAAATGTATAGAAATGACTCAGCCAGATAAATTATCTAATAACTTCACTACATTTTTCCAATATAATGAACTATGTGACCTATTTACTTATTTTAGTAATACAAAGTGGAAATACATTGTATCATGACAACATCCTTAGTTTTCAAGCTAAAGGCATATTTATTTTTCCCTTTGTTCTTTTTATTTAATTTCTTCAGCTGTACCATGATCAAAATACCTGGCATAAACACACTGACAAGAAGACTCAGTACTGAGTGGCAGTACTTAGAGTCCCACCATCACTTGAAGTGCCAGCAAGTTCTGCTGTTTCTAGTGAAGGACAGGCCTGAAAAGTCTCGGATATCTAATTAAGATTGATTGCTTTATTTGCTATCACACATAGTATTTTCACATCTACTACTAAAAGTAACTAGTCAATCAAAAATATTCCTTTAAAAATCATGTAGTAACAAGTAGATTTTTTAAATCTAATAGAAATAAGGGAGATGTAGAATTATAGAGTTAGCAATGCCTTTTTATTTTAAGTTCAAAGCAGATCTATCTGTTTAGGATGTAATAAAGTATAATCTCTGATTTGAATCTTAACCTGAAAAGAATAATAATTGCCCCAGCCTAGAAGGAGGTTTCATTCTAAATTGTAGTAATGTTGTAAGACAACCTGACCAAAGTTAAATTGATGATACTTAAAATTCTAGCTGATCTTCAGGATCATACAGTTTGATAAAAGGAGCAACTACTTCAGAGAAAGAACTCACAAATTGACTTTGCCCTAAATTCTTACCAAGGATGTCAATCAGGGCAAGTTCTTTCTCTCATGCCTTTCTCTGTGAGATGAAGGGACTGGAAGGCAGGTGCCTGGGGCCACTTGTCCTATCAGACTGCACTTTGTAAAATAGCCTTATCAGACACACAAAATACCTTGAAAATAATCAGCTATTCCATGATATTAGCCTAAGCTTTTAATCAAGGAGCAACAGAATAACTAGCTCATGGATTCTCAGCAAGTTGGTCACTATGGAAAAAACTGAAAATAAGATGGAGATTAGAATTATGGAAGGGCACTTGTTTTGCTGTTGTTATTGTTCTTTGAAAAGCTCTTTGGTAAAAGCTCTTTGGAAGCAATTTTTTATTAATTCATATTATTATAGAATTGAAAGAAATATGTGAGTAAATTAAAATACAATGAGGTACAAGTTTTTCTAGGGGAAAAAAGTGGAAAAACTGAGTTCAAACCAGGCTTTTTGACCTTGGAGTGCTTATAAGCTACCTCAAGAGTTTTCACTAATACATGATAATATTCATTTAGTAATGCTTATTCTAGGAAAGAGAAAGTGAGATGGTTGATACGTTTTGATGTTGTTGTGTATAGTTTTCGAAAAACATTTTACTGATTATATTACTATAAGGCATCAAATAAACTACTTCCTTTTCATCATTTAAAGCATCACTAGGCGGCTGCTGGTCAGTATCATTTTTTAACATTTACCTGACTAATAACAACCTTTCTGGTGCACTGTTACAACCTGTACCACAAACTGCATGTTCCTGTTCAACAAGAATCTGGCTAAGGATTCAAAAGTTTATTACGACGGGACACATAATGTGGAAATATAAATAAGCTTAGTAGTGGTGGGACTTCATGGGGAAAAAATCTCCTACCCCACATAAACAATGTGCCAGGAACAGAGAGAACTGTTCAAAATTCTGCATAAAATGCATACATTATTTTTCCAAGGTAAAAAGTAAACAACAAAAGTAACAACAGAGTTCTTCTCCTGAGTGGCTTATATCACCGCGTGCTAACCAACCTCAACCTCCACTGCCAAATCTGACTTAGCAGGGACAACTCTTGTCCAAGCAGTGTATCACCAGTTAGTCCATATGGACAGAGAAAGTGCCAGATTACTTTGGAAAGCAGAGGCATGCCCAGAGATTAAGTTAAAGATAATTATATTCTAGGTTTTGTGGCATCAAACACTGAATTTATTTACTACTCCAATAATCATATCAGCAGCACTAGTGAGCATTGACCTGCATTTTTATGGAGACTAACTTTGGAAGAGATTTATGTATGTCTCCAAGAAAATTTTTACCTGCACAGGTTTGATTGGATTCGTCTTCATTGCTCCCACAATCATTAGCTCCATCACAGAGCCATCTCTTGGGGATGCAGCGATTATTCTTGCATTGAAATTGATCATCAGGACAGCTATGATTGACTAGGGCAGGAGGTAGAGGGAGAAAAGAAGAAAGCTCAATGATATAAATTTAAACAGAGTTATGATTACTTTAAGTTAGTTATGGAAAAGTTACAGTAATTATTAGAGTACAATATATGTCAGCTATTTGATGCAGTGTCTTATTTATCAAAACTATTAATATTCCAGTCTCTGTTAAAATGCAATAATTTTATAGAAGACATCAAGTAATTAAATCTCATATAAAAGTAAATATATTTATTTTTCATGTGTTCACTAAAACCAACTGCATCATTAACTTTCATTTTCATTCCTTAACATAAAAGATTACTCAATTTCAATTTTTAACCAAGTTAAAACCAAGTTACTTTTAACTTAAAAGTAACCTCAAATTTTAATGTGAAATATAACAAATATGTATAATATTATCTAACAGTATATATCAATATATATATATATATAACAATAGATATTGTGCAATATATATATAGCAATATATATATCACACATTCACTTAAGTAATTCTTGGAATATTAAATAAGCCTACTTTTTTTTAATGCTTTATCCAGTGTTTCTTAGGACTGGAAGTAAAATCTGTCCTTAAAAGAAAGCATCACTTGTGACCTAGAATTGGCTCAGTATGAGATCCTGCATACACTATTCCAGTACCAAAACTGATTGCTATTAGTTTTCTTTCCTAGTACAAACAAATATGTAAGCACCAAATATACTGAGGACAAGACCAATTCTCATATGGGAAGCTGTGCACAGCTAAGAATTAAACCTCCCAATATCTAAGCACAACAGGAGGCCATCTTAAACTTAACCTTATGTGATTATTTTTCCTGCATTCCTGAGGCTAAGTTACTGACTGAGTTGGCATGTTCTTCAGTATTTGTTTCAAAACTCCAACATTCTTTTTGAAGTAATTTTTCTAAAGCCCAGTAGTTGCAGTTCTGTATAACAAAAATAAATTTTGGCATTAGTTCTACATAGAACTTTAAAGATAGTTCTTTTATCATGCTGATACATAAGAGATATAGGCCTTTCCAGTCAGTTTCTACAAAACACTATTTATTTATAGTAGCTTTGGTGGTAAACAGATTTTATCACTTTTTAAGGAAAATTTCTATTCATGTACATTTTAAATAAGGTGGAAAAACTTTATGCTTTCTGGAATTTAAGGATATTAATATTTTCTACTCACTTCAGGACTCTAGCAAGAATAGCAGCTTCTTAGAATAAACATTATCTGATATAAGAAAGGGTTAACATCTTAAAGTATCAATATTACATATAAACATTTCATTGAAGCTTGACCAAGGGCCTTTGCAATTTCCATCAGTCGTAGAAATAGGAGTTCAAAAAGGAGGAGCAAATATAATCCATAGTCTTGTGTTTTAGAGTTAGAAAGTTACAGGATAGAAAATAGAATGAAAACAGAATTCAGGGTCAGAGCTATGAGTACTTAAAATATACAGTGATCCTCGGATATAATTATATAGCTCTCGACACCAACCATGGAACCCCAGAAATACAATGCTGTTCAGAATTGCTAAAATGTTTAGAGATGCCATCATTCTGTTGGGAGGTGGCCAGAGATGTTCAATTTTTTGTTGCCCCATTTATTTAGACACCTATTCATTAATGTGCTAGGTACTGTGCTAAATTCAAAAGATACAACAAGGTCGCATGTCCCCTCATGAAGAAATCCATCTACTAGATGCACCATCTAAGTAAGCATATAATTACAGTGAGCTGCGGAAACTACCACAGTAAAAGAATACACAGATATTTACTCCAGTTCACCTATTTTGAGAAGGAGGCTTTTTCGGTGTTACAAAGACTTCTTTGTAGAATTAATTTAAAAATGATGGTGAATTTCATAACTAGAAACAGAGAAAAAATAATGCTTTTTTGAGATCTACTTGTAGTTCAGCTTGATAAGGACACAGAGGGTAAAATGTAAAGATGAGATATAACAAAGTGCCTTACACGTCAGTCAATGAATTTTAGAATTGAACTTATTGATTATATAGTTATTGAAATGTCAAGATTAGATTTCAGTATATACATATCACTCTGGAAGCCATATGGAAAGTGGGCTTTACTTAAAGCAGACATTCTGGTAGGAACAGCAGGGCGCTTGCTGAGTTAATCTAACACATGAACCTAATTTAGCCAGTAAAGACTGAGAAGAGAGAAAGATGCAAAAATAACTATTGAGGAGGTAAAAGAGATGATTTATTAATATAATTGAATATAGACTATGAGTAAATTAAAAGACTCCAGGAAAAACCAATGATGATGGAAGCTTGGGTGATGAGATAGAACATGATGAAATAAGAAAAAAGTACTGACAAAATGTTAACACTACCATTGATGATACACATGTAATACCCATTTATATTCACAAAGGAAACACTTTTCTTTGTGCAGTTGGTGAACAGAGCAATCTCACAGAAGCACAGAGCTGAAGGACGGAAGCATGGGTATTGTGACGAAATGTTTGTGGCTTGTGCTGGCACTGATTACTTAGGTAGCAATTAAGTGGGGAGCATTCACTAAAACCATGAATAAATAGAGTGAGTCAGAAGATAGGAGACAATTAATTTAATCAGTAAATAATACATCACTTGTGTAAAAGAAAAAGTAGGAAAATATACCTCTTACTCTTAGATAAAGATGCTCTTTTCACTCCCACACTTTTGCTTAATTTTATCAATTAGTATTTAACATTTTATTTGTAGATTTACACTTTATACTGTAGGTATTAATGAGTTTAAAAAATAAGAACTGCATAATCTTGTAGTCAGAGTCCATGTTTGGAAATTAAAAGATAAGTATTGCTATATTTATATTTTGGTGACAATTTATAAATATTATATATTTATACACAATTCAAAAATATTTTGAAAGTCCATGTTCTTGTGTTTTTGTACCAAAGCACGGATAATTTCATAGATGGATGCCCAGCCAACTTTGTTCATTCTTAATAATGAATCCTCAAAAAATTGTTTTTATATTATTGATTTTTAAAAAAAGGAAAATAGAGAATTGCCAATTAATCACAATTAGTTCAGCCACTTTAACTTGAAGTGTCTTTGACTGAAAAAAAAAAAAGTCAAATCAAGAGAGGAAAGATACATATGCCTGGCATCTACCCCTCTCTCATCATATAAAAATGTTATATATGTGTCAGAACCATTCAGGTAGTCATTTAATCATATATACTCTAAAAACAGTATTTAATGTGCTTCTCAAATTGTTTTCCTTCCATGTATGCAGAACATTTCATTATTCCTACAAAAACATGAAATTACTTCTATTGCAGCAAATGGTAGATAACTAAAAAGAAGCCAAAAGGAAGAATAATCAAAGCTTTAATTTCAATCTGAGTGCTGCATATGTGTTTCCTGCCATGTACTGAGCCAGTCAGGTTAGGTAATAACATGTTCCAAACCCACTTCTTGTCTCCTTGGATCTCTTTCAACGCTTACTTGCCAAGGAGCAATGGAACGGATTGTGACCCTCTGTACGAGGAATTCTGTCTTGAGAGAGTTTAAACTGATTTTCCACGTCTTTAAATTCAGAGATCCTAAGGACATTCTGACAATGGTATGGTGGCACTGACAGCACAGATAGGAAAGAAAAGGAAAGGACTCCTGGAGCAACCAAAACAACGATATTAAAGATGGGAAGAATGAGAAAGTCAGTGCTTCAAAACTATACAAAGAGGCAATCTACAGCCTAATCACCATGCAAAAGAATGACTGAGAAAAAGAAAAAAGTGCAATTTGACCCCAAAATATTTTTGGATTTTGATTAACTTTTTTCACAGTTTACACACTCAGAGAGTCAGGAAGACTTAACATTACTTGAAGGAGAACATACAGCAATTTTCTGAATCTTCATCACTTCCATCTAGACAATCGTCATCGCCGTCACATTTCCACCGAGCTTGGATACAGTGTCTGTTTTTGCAACGAAATTCTCCCACTTTACATATGTGAGGTAATACTTCTTCTGGGTTAACTAGGGTTAAAAAAATCCAAGGCATATAAACAATACTAGCTATATTGCGTTCACTAAAATGTAATTGTTGTTATAACTAAAAACTGATTCATTTCATTATATAGAATATATGAAAACATGATAGCATTGTAGTGACACCAATCTCTGGAAATGAGAACATTTTAAGTTCTTCTGACAATAATTGTTCTACTAAAAATTAAAAAAAAAAACACTCACCAAAATAGCAACAATAATAATAATATACTATGTTATATTAATATTTGTTTTGCAGTTTTACTTTGCTTTCATTCATAATCTCAGAGGACAGCATGGATAACTGTTTACTTTGTTGATCTGTAAGTGAGAGAGATACTCAAGTCTATTCAATACTCAAAGAAGTACTTAGTTAATCAAAACAATCACATTAAATATCTGAATTCTTCACAGTGTTTTCCTCCATATATTTCATGTCCTGTAATCAAATGTTAGGAATTCAGTTAATTGGAATTTATTCACAAATTGAAAGTGTTACTATTCTTCCTTTTTCTTTGAGTGAATTAAGTAGAGTCTAGAAAGAAAAGGGAACCTGTGACGATGGCTAAAGTAAAAGATTTATGTTTCACAGAATGAAAGGGCTTGGAATAATAA
Organism: Sturnira hondurensis; assembly: GCF_014824575.4. Taxonomy (NCBI): domain Eukaryota; kingdom Metazoa; phylum Chordata; class Mammalia; order Chiroptera; family Phyllostomidae; genus Sturnira; species Sturnira hondurensis. The sequence continues at coordinate 1,507,414 of NW_028088106.1, read as the reverse complement.
AGGTTGTTTTATTGATAGGAAGAACAAAAGCTGATCTTTATTCCCCAGTTCTAATATCTTTAAACTTTATTTTATATAACTGGTTTAGATGGATGAACTGTCACAAAATTATATATATTTAAGTAATAAGAGATAAGAAAAATGTGGCATTTGCAGAATATGTTGTGTTAGAAGCCTGTTAATCTTTGTATTGCCCCTGCTGAAACAAACAAACAAACAAACAAACAAGCAAATAAATAAAGGGAGGTGGAGTGTGACTCTGGGACCCTAACTGCAGAGAATCTGCTTCAGAAACGTATGCAGCAAGACATCAACGTGTAGGTTTGTGAGGCCAGAGAAAAAGTTGCCTTATTAATTCAGACTCCTATTTAAGGCTTTAAAGGCAAAAAATATGTAATATAGTAAATGAAATATAAAATTCAAATAAAAGAAGCCCTGTGTTTCTTCTGACCTCTATCTCTCAGACAGCAGACACTGTATGTAGGAACTGACAGTAACTTTTCCTCCACAAAATGCTATAGCAGTGATTTCTCTAACAATGTATTTCTGTGAGGTCACTGGAAAGTAACAGATTGTGTGGTGTGTGTGTTTTTAAATTTAAAAAAGGAAATGACAACAATATTCTCAAAGAGGGAAGATCACTGGGTCCCCTATTCAACCCTGAGGTACATTTTTATGGTAGCAACCGGGAGTGAGAACGGGAAACCAAAAGGAGATGAAAGTGTACAAGGGATAGGTCTGACCACTTCAGGCTTGAGCGTTTTCCTCAAAATCTGTAGAATTTACTACTAATAGCATGCATATATTTCCTTATTCTGAGTTTCAAGTCTGGCAAATTAGACACTAAGATCTTGAGGGTATTATAGATTCATTTTTCAAATCCATTTAAGTTCACTTTAGACTGGACACTTAATGGATCATAGTTTGATTAATTTCTTCACTATAATTATTAAGCCTAATACAGAGAGAAACTGTTGTCTCTCAGAGTTTGTATTAATTCTATTTATACAAGAAACCTGATTTGCGATGTGATCAGTTTCTTCTCCCATTTAAGTTCAGCTTTTTAAAAAAAGTATATTTTATTCATTATGTTACTACAAGTTGTCCCAATTTTCCCCCCTTCGCCCTCCTCCTCCTGGTACCCCCTTCCCTCCAGCAATCCACTGTTAGATCATGTCCTTGGTTTAAGCAAATAAGTCCACTGGCTTCTCCATTTCCTATACTATTCTTAACATCCCCTGTCTATTTTGTACCTACCATTTATGTTTTTTAATCCTTGTACTTTTTCCTCATTCTCTCCCTTTCCCCTCCCAGCTGATAATCCTCCAAATGATCTCCATATCTATGATTCTGTTCCTGTTCTGGGTGTTTGTTCAATATTTTTTTTTAAGCTTAATTTGTTGATAGCTGTGAATTTGTTGCCTTTTTAATGTTCATAGTTTTGATAGTCTTTTTAAAAATAAGTCCCTTTAACATTTCATGTAATAATGGCTTAGTGATGATGAACTCTTTCACATTTCCTTTGTCTAGGAAGCACTTTATCTGCTCTTCCACTCTAAATGATAGCTTTGCTGGATAGCGTAATCTAGGTTGTATGCCCTAGCTTCCAATTTTGAATTCTTCTTGCCTGTCCCTTCTTGCCTGCAAGGTTTTTTTTTTTTTTTTCCGAGAAATCAGATGAGGGTCTCATGGGAACTCCTTTGCAGATAACTCTCTGCCTTTCTCTTCCTGCTTTTAAGATTCTCTCTTCCTCTTTAACCCTTGGCATTTTAATTATGATGTATCTTGGTATGGTCCTCTTCAGGTCCAACTTGTTTGGAACTCTGTTCTTCCTGGACTTTTATGTCTATTTCATTCACTAAATTAGGGAAGTTTTCTTTCATTATTTTTTCAAATAGGTTTTCAATTTCTCGCTCTTCTTCTCCTTCTGGCATCTGTGTGATTCATATGCTGGCACATTTGCAGATGCCCCATAGTCTTATACTATCCTATTTTTTAAATATTCTTTTTTTCTGTTTGAATATTTATTTATTCTTTATATTCCAAATTGCTAAATTGAATCCTGGCCTTTTTCACTTCACTGTTGGTTCCCTGTAGATTTTTCTTTATTTCATTTAGTTTAACCTTTATGTTTTCCTCTGTGTTGTTGCCATATTCAATTAGTTCTTTAAGTGTTTTGAATTCAGCATCTGAGGTTGGCTATCTCTGTTTTCCTTAGTTATTTTTCTGGGGGATTGTTCTGTTCTTTAATTTAGGCTACATTTCTTTGCCCTCTCAATTTGGCAGCCTCCCTGTGTTTGTTTCTATGTATCAAGTAGAGCTTTTTTGACTCCCTGTCTTAGTAGTGTGGACTGTTATCAAAAACATACCTGTATATTATGTGGGGCAGAGCCTTAGGTAATTGCCAGGGTGGGACAGCCCACTTCACTGCTTTGTGACCCTGTGGGAGGCGGGGGGGCAGAGAGGAGAATGTGCCACTGCCTCGATTCTGGAGGTTTGCCCAGCACTCTCTCTATTTCCAGTCACTTCACCCACTCCCTGTATGCTACTGGTGCCCTTACAGGCATTATCCTGTTGTTGAATCACAGAGTGTGTGGATTTGTATACATTTTAAGACCTTGTGGGCCCTTTAAGTGGATTTTTCAGTAGTTTCATCTGCTGCTCCAACCCCCACTGGTTTTTATAGCCAGAAGTTATAGGGATTTATCTTTCTGGTGCTGAAACCCCAGGTTGCATGGTCTAGCTTGGGGCTGCGGTTGCTTGGGACACCTCCCAAAGTGTCCCTTCTAATTTTTATCTACCACACATGAACGTGGGGTCACCATGCCCATTCCCCTCTCTGTGCCACACTGCACCTCTCTACCCATCTCTTGGTGTTTGCCCCTCTTATCCATCAGGATGAATGTGGCTTCTTGAAACCTTTGGTTCTCAGACTTCTGTACAGTTAGATTTTCTGATAGTGATGTGTGTTACTTGTTTGGAGTTTTACTTGTAATTCTTGTGGTTGCACAAGAAAATAGCATGTCTGCCTATGCCTCCATCTTGACTGGAAGTCTCCCATTTAAGTTCAGCTTAAAGATTTTTTCTACTCCCTCTATAGTTTGTTTTAAAAAAAGAGTCAATTCTATTATTTTATATATTAAGGATTGAAAAACCCAAGAAACCATTGGTTCACTTCTGATAACAACCCACCAGTTTTATAAGTTTGGCATTTTTATGGTTACTTGAACAATAGTCCAAACCACATGAAAGATATCTCCATAAAAATGAAATTATAATTGCTTCTGAATAATTATATTTATATTAAAGAAGGGTAAAATATCTTGGAAATGATAGACTATCTCAGAAAAATAATATTTTAAAACTAAATATTTAAAACTAAACAAAATCAATCTAAACATAAGATCTTTAAATTTACATAGAGTTCAAGCATTTTTCAAGTGATTTTTAGATCATTATGAAATGAAAGCAAATAGGGAGATTTTCTAAGCTTGTTTTAAATATGGTTTAAAATATATGTACATAGTTGTTGGTTTTCGATATTTTCTAATACAAAGGTAGACATTTTCAAAAACAGGTGAGAACAATGTTTAAAGTTTTATTTTCATAAAAATATGAATAATTGCTTGGAAATTAGTAGTGCTAATATCTTGAGAAAATTTTATCTTTTTATGTTTGCAGTTTTAATATTGATCTATATCAATGTCATTAATATAGCTCAATATCACTGTAACAGTAACAGCAGTTAAGTATTGCTTATATGTGTAACAGCAAATACAATGAAACATATATGAGTATCTTTGACGTTCTTTAAGTTTGTCTAAAACTCCACTGAACTCTAATTTGTTGGATGAGAGACATTTCTCCATGGCAAATTTCCCTGTATGTCTTGTGTAAGCTTTCATTCTGGTTGTTTTTCAAGAATGCTTATATAGCTAACACCTAAGGCTATTAGCTATATAAGCTAGAATGCTGAGAAGATAGAGACAGTGCCTTCTTCTAGAGCAGAGAGCAGGTTTTTTTCTAAACCAGGAGGTAAAGATAATGTCTCCCTACAGACAAAGATTGGGCAGATTTTTCTGGCAGACTCTTAAGCTCTTCAGTTGTGGTATTGTACAAACCCACTGTATGTTCAGCACCCACCTGGTCCTGCCTGTGCTTTGTTCTCATATGACTGGAGGGTGGGATAAGACCAGGAAAACCAAAGTAACCATTACTCTTGCTGCCAGCTGTGCCATAAGTAATAAGACCCTTTGTGTCTGATCCAGAAATTGTGTGTGGCCTGTTAACATTTATGAAACCTGCTCTCTGGCTAACATGTTAGCTTTCAACTAGGATAATATCTCAGACCATTCATAATTCTTGACATAATAGTAGATAATTTCTATTTTGAGATACTGGGTTCTGATGTACAAAACATACATGCCTTATGTATGTTCTCCCAGAACATAAGGCATCATTAGTTGATGCTAGCCCTAACCCAAATTTTCCAGATATAATCAGTAGTTATATCAGAAAAAAACATTACTAGTGTTATCAGGTTTGTTTAGATTTGTAATTCATAATCTAAGGATGGTTATCTTAGAGCTAACTAAGAATAAACAATTATTGAAAACACTTAATATGATAGGGAATAATATGGGTAAAGCATAAGCTTAGACACACAGTGTGCAGATGATGTGTTATGGAGTTGCACACTTGAAACCTGTATGGTTTTATTAACCAACATTACCTCAATCAATTTAATACAATAACTTAAAAAATAAAATGAAGTATAAAAAAGAAAGCATCCATGTTCAAATATAGAACTATTTACATTATGAATATAAGAAAAGCATGATAAAAGTATTTTTGTTTTTCATTTAGAACTGAATGCAAGTTTCCTGGACATTAAGAAAAAACGTATTTTTTCCCAGCATTGGCGTACTGTGTGGAACTAGGTAACAATATCATGTGTATTAGCATCTCAGGCAATCTATCAGCTTTTGTGAAAACCAACAAGATTATGAAGCAAGTATATCTGAACAAGAGCATCTATAAAATTAGAATTCTTACACCTTGTACAAACTTCTTTGAATAAATTATTTTATGAATAATTTTTACATATCTAATGTTTCCCTTTGAGATTCTTCAATGTAGGAAGGACAATGTCACATACAGTAGAGAACAATGCTTAGAACAGAACCAAGTATAGAGTTGATCTTTTAATGTATTTGTTGCCTGACTTACCAGAATTAAGAGAGATGAACAATTCTACAACTAGCCATTATTATAGTGAAAGATTCTATCTCTGGGGACTGTATAAATACTTCAGGAAAAGTACAACTTCAACTGGTTCATCACTTAATGCTCTTTTTCCATCACCCAAGAATGTGGATGAAGTTACTTTATTTTAAAGGGCAAAAGATCAATATGTAGATAAAAAGAGAGAGTGGTAAAGTTCCTACCATGACCAACAAACTGAACAAATAGGAAAAATCCCATGTATGCCACTTTGTTTTAGTTCTTAATATGACTAAACTCATAAAGCACTCAGGCATTTGGTCACAGCCATCAGTAGCTTCCAGTATATGAACAAATGTCAGAATTGCAAACTTTGCTTCAGAGTTGTGCTTTGCACTGTGATTTTGAAAATTAATACAAAACCTGTAATTCTACTGCCAGGGTAATTTCTAGTAAAAATATCCTTGATTCAATGTTATCTCACTGTAAGAAAACTGACAAAGTAATAAATAATTCTCTAATCAAAATCAAAAATAGAATTACATGAATCATAACATGCCTGTCAAGCAACTGTATGTGCTCACATATCCTATGAGACCTGCTATTAGAATATAAAAATCAGTCCTACTTATTAGTAGGACTAATAAGGGGAGTACTGATTAGTAGGACTAATAAGTCCTCTTCAGTACACTATAAAGGGAAATATTGATTCTAGAATTAATTTGCTTTGGTAAAAAATTGGTAGAGTGATTGCTGGAGTTAATGTCCAGATCCTGATGAAGTAAAAAAAAGAACCCTGCTAATAAACTTCCATTTTATTTTAGTTTTGAACCATCTCAGATTCACAGTTCAGATCAGCAATAGGACTTAACACATATGTCTCTGACTTTGGTTTAAGAAGCTGTGCTGCCCATGGACAAGTGCCTACGACTCTCACTTTCAACCCAGTGTGGCAGTGTGTCCTAAAATGTTCTCGGCTCCTCTCTCAACTGATATTTTGCTGTTGAGTGTTATTGAAATTCTGATAACTTAGTCTAAAGCATTAGTCCCAGTATGTAAAACAAAATAAAGTTCTCCTCTTGTCCCTGTAAGTCTAATAACAGAACATGTTTGTTTACGTAATAAATTATTTTTGAGTTTGGGAAGTACAGAGATCCCAACTATCCCTTCTTTTTAACAGGAAGAGAGAAGAACCTGAAAAAAAAAAAAGCAATGTTAAGTTGTAGTTGTTGGATGCCTTTATATAAGCTTCCTAATATAGGACAGCAGCATGAAAACTGCTGCTATGGATTTGAATTTTTTCCTTTAGATCAAAGTAGGATGATCTTTCCTTAGGTAGAGGGGTCTTCGGAGCAGCCAGTACTTAATCTTTGTGAATTCCTATTCAGAGAAAGCCATAAATATTCATCTAGATGGTGCTTCTAAACTTTTTACTGCTTAAGCTTTTCACTCTGCATTCGATTGCATATATTCTAGAACATAAGACCTGTCGCAGTGTCCCAGCCATGGTGGAGTGTTGTTTCTGACAGAGGAACATATCTGGTGTTCCAGAAGGTAAGGAAGGTCTCAAAGTACCACTGTCACATAATTGTGCAATGCTACCCTTGGATGACCAATATTTTTGCAATGCTTAAGTTGCTCTCATAGGATTGAGAAAGTGCACATTTCTCATTTCTTTCAGGCCACTAAAGAGGCATTTAAAGAATTACTGTATTATTACTCTCCACAAAAGTATCCTGCTATTTTAAAAAAGTATCATTTTTAGGAGCTTCATTTACTTTGTTGAGATTATCCATTTGATTATTTATTAACTTTGTGTGTTGTGGTTTTCCCCACAAAGATGTCAAGATAAATTACAAAATTAACTTAATCATTGATCAGCTAGCTTTTACACATGCTTCTCCAGGGCAGGAGGTTCCAAGTTATGATGTTATACCTGGCCTCACTTTTAATTGTGAGGAAATTTGACCATAACACACATACTTCATAGGGACAAAGAATGTACCCTACTCACACTCTTGATTCCTTCTAGGCATGGCTTTAGAATTCATCCTTAATCAATCATATAGAATGCCTATGGTTTTCTGCTGGGTGAATGACTATTCTGGCATTGCTGTATGCTGCAAGTTTATTGAGAAATAACCAGTGGTGTTTTTAATTCTGGCCTGACCATCTGCCAATGGGTTTGTGTTCATTTGCTGTCAATTCAATGAGGATGACCAAAACTGAGACAATCGTATCTCAAAGGTTGCAATATATATTTATATTTTGTTCTTTAGACCAGATTACTGAGTTAATCCAGTTGGGGCCAGTTCACAAAACTATAAACTAGCCTGAATAAATGAGAACCCAGAAGAATCAGCATTAATGACACATTAGTTATACATTGGTATTTGTTTTGCATTATATTCTGCAACCAGAATCTTTATTTGTAGTCCTTTCATACATTAATTTCCTCATCTGCAAACTAAGACTAATGTATACTGGTACTTTTAAAACCTTTACAATTAAATGAATAGGAACTGGAATAATTTACATAAAACAGTTTGAGTTATTCACAAAAATTATTTACTATATTGTTTCTGTGAGTTTTTCTTAATACATTTGAAAGAAACCTAGAGAAGCTGCATGTCATATTAAAGATATAGAATTTTTAATAGCCAAATGCAACAATTTCTTACATTATAACTCACCCATTTTTGTTAATTTATCATTGTTTAGTGTAGCAAGTATAGATGAAATGATTTTCTTTTTTATCCCCTCTGATTACATTGGATTATTTCTATACAAATAACAGTGATCAACATATTTTTATATAAAACATCAATATATGAATAGACCAACCCAGAAGAAATTCATATGTTTTTAATGGGGCATAAGAAAGTAAGAAATATATTTTGGAGGCCAATGATCCAGATAATTGTGATTCACAAAATTAAAATTAAAGAAATAATTAGAAAATTGCAAGCTTAAAAAGCCACCTAGATATTAGTACCTGATATATATATACCTCCAACTTCTCACTGTAAAAACAAAGATGAAGGGGAAAAACTCACAAAGCCCTGAAAATTCAGCATCTTGATCATTCTACTGCCATTATTTTAAAGGAGTTTTGCAAAATCAATAGGACTAGATTTAAATATTCGATCAGAAGCCTTTGTAAGTGATACCACTAGAAATTTGGCATGCTTATCTATCTTCAGGTGGGAGAGATACCCTTCGCTGCTGCAATGCTGACCATCAGGTGTGGGCCTACTAAAAGAGGAGATACTTACAGTGCTACTTTCCACCCCTGAGAGGAAGTCCAGGGGAGGCAAAGGCAGGGTGAGACCTGACAGAGGTCCACAAACCTTACTGTGTCTGTGTGCGCATGTGCAATCCATCAGCTCATAATGTCAGAATCATTCAGCTGGGATAGCAAACAACCTCATTTATACCAGAAGAGTACCTATATATGAATCTATAATAGAAATTTAAAAAATAAACTAAGAAATGTACACATAAACCATAATTGCATCTGAATAATTAAGATAACATTTAGCCAAGCAGGCAACTGGACAGACTTTATGTTGTTCAAAGCAATGCTTAGTCCCTGTCTATTGTCAAATTATGGGTCTTGATAGATCTCTTCTAAAAATAAATATAAAACAACAAAATAGGAATTGTAAACAATACTGCAGAACAAAGGAAGGACAGCGATCTGCTGACTCAAAGAAAGTGTGCCTCAGAATTTTTGTCTGCAGGAATTGTCTTATGGGCAACTTTTTAAAAATCCTACTAATAATGGAAAAAAATTGCAGAATGGTAAAATTCATATTTATACTTTGAAGTGTATTATCCAAAAACATAATTTTAAACTGTTTCTAGAGTTTTGAGGAAAATGTTTGTTTAGCCAAGAACTGATATCTGAAAGAATAACTATTCACATGTAAAGGCAAAAAATGGCATATTTGGAATATACACAACTCCACAGTGTACACTCTTTATATTCTTTGAGAAGTCACTTCAAGATATGCTACATTTACCATGCATAACAGTGCAAATTAACAAATAAATGATGGGAAGTAAAAGTTTGAGTACAACTAGGAAAGCACTGATCCAGGTGTAAAAGAAAATATTGTAAAATTTATCAATAAACTAACTATGAATGTCAAAACATTTCTATAAAGAGACTTGATGTTTGATAATTAAAAATAATGTTCCTTATCAGAAATTCAAACTATAATAAGGACTGAAATTGAGGAAGATCAATAGAATAGTATAAAGGAAATTAGAGTCTTCATCTCTTTAAAGTCTTCTGTTACTAGTAACAGTAACAGAATTTAAAACCGATAGTATTATTTCAAATGCTTTAAGAGGACATAAAAATCGATCATGGAGTGTACAGTAAAATACAGACAGAATTATAAATATAATCAAACATACAAATAGCATATAATAATGAATCAGAAATAATACCAAACATCAAGTATGAAAAAAGATAAATGGCTTAAAATCAGCCATTAAAAATTAGGTTTACAGTAGGGAAAGGAAGAAAAAGTGGGAACAACTGTAATAGCATAAATAATAAAAAATGTAGTAAGATGCTTATTCTCATACTAAGTAAAAAGAAAATATAAATTAATATGATAAAAAATTTAAAGTACAAGTAATTAAGAGTTCAGTGTCCAAAATGAAATAACTTGTGGTCTAAATTTCCAATTTTCCATTTACTAACTAGGTAAACTTTGAAAGTTTATTAATCCTGAATCTAAATTCTAAATCATAAAACAAAATAGTAATTTCATCTTCCTTATATTATTAATGTCAGGCCTAGTGGGAATCATAAAAATACATTAGAAAATGCCACATGCAGTGTAAGAATTAAATAAATGAACCTGTCATTCTTATTAGTAGTAGAAAATAATAACTTTCCAGAGATATATAATTACAAGGAATTGAATCAAAACGTTTTAGTAGTTTATCACTGACTAATGGTGTTATGGGTAGATTTTTCACATATCTTTTAAAAGATATTCTCAAATATTACTTCATTTTCGGGCAGGGTTGGGAATATAAGACAGAAACCTGTACTTGAACAAGAATTAAATAAAAATTATATTTAAAAAATATTACTTCATTTTAAGTCATATTTTAGAAATCCTTTATGCACATTTTTTCTTCTTCAGAAGAAAAGAGAATTTGCAGATAAGCTGAAGTCTTCTTTATTGCACTTATTTCTCCTTTTGCTTCCCCAGAGACAATTATTATAACTGAGAGAAAAAATACGTGATATTTATTTAATAACTTGCTATGGTTGATGTTATGTGTCAGCTTATTAGGCAACAGAATACCCAGATGGTTGGTCCAACATTGTTCCATGAGAGAGTTTTAGATGAGGTTAACATTTCAATCAGTAGACTAAGTTAAAGCACATTGCCCTTCCTAACACTGGGGGCCCTTGTCCACTCAGTTAAAGGCCTGATAAGTAAGAGAAATTCTTCCAGTCTGACTTGAACTGGGACATTTTTTTCCCTTGCCTTCACTCAAACTTAACCATTGATTCTTTCTGAGTCTTGGGTCTACGCAAATTCATACTAGAGCTACACCACTGGTTCTCCTGCGATTTCAGCTTGCTGACGCCAGATACTGGGACTCATTACTCCACATATCCTGCTAGTCCTATTTCCTTGAGGAATCATGAGTAACGCACAATTCAAGGTTAAATCATTGCAGAAACATTTATACAGTCCTCAACATACTTGGAGCATTGTGACTCCTGTTGTTCTTAAGGGACGTGATATATATGTAGAAAGGACAAATTTCAAAAAGGGTCACATTTGATTAACAAAATGAGTAAACTGAGGAAGGTCAGCAAAAGTTAACAGTTGCTTTAATCCAGTTCAATCAATCCAGTTAACTCAATATTTTGATAAAGCCTAGACATTCCACAAAAGTCTCTTTTTTTACCTCCTTCCTTGCCCTTTACCAGCAAATCTATATGATTTAGTTTACAAAGCTATTTAAAGAAATTTGAGATCTATGTTATGCGTCAACCTATCATCGCTATAACCAACAACCAACTACACATTTTTAGTTAAACTACTGATGTCAAGGTTCCCTACATATTTCATAAAATACTGTCTTCTGTGACATTTAATTACTTCTATTCTTTTGCTAAACTATATGCAGCCATGGCAGGATACTCTGCAAAACATCACAACTATCATTCTTCATCGGTACATTAGAAATTAATCATCTGTAGTCTAAAAGGAATCATACCTAAGTACTTACCTGTGTTTCTTTTTCCAAGTTTGATTTTAATCCCTTTGGTTTCATCTACGTCTGGTCTTCGAAAAGACATAAAAATAATGAGTGTGACAAGAAGGGACACTTACATGTGCAAGTTGTTCCGTTTTCATCTAAAAGTTGATTATTGGCACAAGCACATACCCGGCCTCCCGGAATGGCCAAGCACAGCGTGCTGCAGCCCCCGTTGTTTACTCGACACATGTTGTCACCTGCAGGGGGGTCCATGACATGTGTCAGAGAGCTCCGATTCCACCCAAGGTTAGCCCGTGATTTCTAGGAGACGTGTATAGGCATAAACATCTACATATATATATATTACATATTCATTACTATGTAATTAATTAATTAATTTGTTAGTTAATTGAAGTCCTCAGGACTTCTGCTGAAATTCAGAAATGTTTAAAAATATACGATGTGCTAGTAGCTGAGAGGGCTTTTCATGTTGGTGGTAGGAGGCAGAGATCTATGTGCAGCTGGGCTGCAGGGAGAGGGAAAATAGAGAAAAGGGATGGCATCTGTCTAGGAGAGTTTCCCAGGTTAGGAAGTCTGAGTTTTTTAGAAAGTAGACCTAAGTGCAAGTAGACCACCTGCACTTAGAATGTGGCTTTGGATCTCAAGTGAACACAAAGCAAACAAGCTTGTGGAGGGGAAAGGCATTGTTCACTCCAGAGCAATGAATGCATTGCATGCCAGTGCAGTGAGGATTCCTAGGAACACTGGCTATCAGTGAAGCCTTGAAAAGGAGACGCATGGCCTTGCTGGTGTCAGGAGACTGCACAACACTTGGGGAAAAGTGTTGTCCCAGTAGCCTAAACAGCAGAGACACTGATGAGGTGTGCACAGACATTGCCAAGCAGGCACTGGGGGGAATCCATGTCCATGCTCATACAGGAGACGCCCTTGGAGATTCAGCTGCAACTGAGGGAAAATTTTGAAGAGGCTGGAGATTCTGTTTTTAAAGATGTAGGTAAGAGTAAATCAAATTTAGGTAATCATCATTTTGATGCCATTATTTCTGTAAGTCGGACAAGTAAGGAGAAACTTACATATTTTCTTAAGGTACATATGTGTAGAATAGGTGCAAAGAGCTCCACAACACTAGCAACCCCAGTGGCTATTCTAGGTGCCAGAGTCATTTTACACAGTGTTGCATTTTTTAGATGTATCAATAAATAGCATTTTGATACTATCAGAAGATATTACTCAAACATGGAATATAAAGAGCTTTTAATTACTCAGATACATACAATAAAATAATACAATCATTAAAACTGTATTGGCAGTTAAAGAGTGAGTGCCAGCACTGTGATTAAAGTGACATGCTAGGTTATTACACTGTGAACCTCAGGAGTTAGAAGTGCTTCACAGAGATTGTTAAGAAATGAATTAAAAAGATTTGAAGTGTTTCTACGTGCAACAAATATTGCAATGTTTAACTTGTCCCTATAGATTATCAATCATCACGTGCTCAAAGATCAAAGGAAGTAGCCTAAGATACACAAGTATATCTTTTCATTATAATAAGTGTAGTCTATATGTATTACGCATACAAATGATGTCATATACTCTTATCTCTCATAAAGAAAGAGAAAGAAAAAGTACAAGGTTATAAGAGGATACCTTATTCTATTCCAAGAACAGTGATATATACTACTTAAGAATTTTGTTTTCTATTCAATTGCAACTATTTATCCTTAGAAAAAACAGTTAACATGATAGCATATACCCAAAGTTTATGTGCCACTAATTATATTTCTAATTATTTATTAATATCTGATGTTCCAAAGATGCAATGAGAAACACTGAGAGAAAATTATAACATGGTAAGATAACACATCCGTATTTAAACATATGACTGTCTTTTGCTTCATAATCTAGCTATTTTGATGAATGTAGTAAAATATAATGAAAATTTAAATCCTAAGTGGGTCATCTATTTCAATGTCTATTGACTGAGTAAGAGATGTTGATCAGGCATCATTTCCATACTGTATCATCGATTCAAAAGATTTGAGCACTTCCTTAGCCATGAAGACTGCCCAGAAAACTCAAACTGATTATTTCACCTAAATTAATGGAAAGCAGCCAATCAATTTAGCCAAACACATTCTGTCAGTAAGACAGTGCATAATGATTCTACAGTAGAAATTGTATAAAGAGTTTAATAATCAGGGATAAATTCTCATTTTAGTATCCTTTTAATTACAAATTTTTAAAAATCGCTGTCCATCCAAACAATAGCCCTAAGCAATTATAGGTCAATGATGCTGTCTGAGATACCTCAGGACTGTTGGAATACAATCCTCATACTATTATCAGAGTTGTGCACTTACTGTACATAATTGTGACACCTCACTCTTTTGAATATTTATTTAAAGTGTTTATATACAAGGAACTTTAAAGATATATGCCTTCAGATTGAGAAGTAGTAAGGGAAAATTTATTAATTTAAAATACAAGGACAGTTCTGTCTTACTTTTTGTAACAAATATTTATCCTTCACAGAAATTTTATGGAGAAAGCATTTGTTCTCTTTCTTAAACTTTTACGATGTGTCCAAACTTTAAGGGAAATTTGTCAGGATACAGATTTAAACCGGAGTCCATTTTAGAGTAAGCTGGGGCATTTATCATCCCATGTGTCGCTTTTAATTGGTGGACTTTTAAAAGAAAGTGAAGATTGTGAAAACATCACGGAATTTGACTACAGGGAGTTTAGCAATGACATTCAAGATGAATAACTTCTAAAGAGAATGAAAATAGAAAATGTGATTGTATATTGATTGTTGAAATAAAATCCAGGAAACTAATGAGTGTAGAATCACAGGGAACAACAACCCTGCCAGCGAGATACCACAGGGGGTGAGGAGGGCTGTTCCTGCTCATATCTTGCCTCCCGTTTAGTGGAGACAAGTGACAATGGGGGAGGCTGTCAGGACTGAGGTGACTGTAGCAGAAAATATTGCCATATGATCTATGCAAACTGTTGCTCTATGTTTTATTTTGTTTACAACTATAGTTTATACCATCTCAAAAATTTCATTTTTATTTTTAAGGATAATTTTATATTTTATTAGCTATTATAGTTCATGTACTTCCCACTTTGTGTACTTTCATGATTTTATGAAATTATATTTGTATCCTAATGAGGCAATTTTAATATGGTAGAAAAAATGAAATTCTTGATTGAGACAGTTTGCTTTTAACATCCCTCTTTTAGCTGAAATATGACCTATCTTCAAAAAACTCTTGTTGCTAGGTAACTTCCTATTGATAACATGTGTATTGAAAAACTCAGGATATAATCTTTCTCCCTAAATGTATTAAACCATATACTTATGAGATGTCCACAAAAAATGTCTCCTTATTATAAAAGGAACAATGCCTTTACATTCATAACAAAATATCTAGTACATAATTTACAAATGGCTTTCTCTGGTTAATACCTAAGTTTTAAGTCATGCTATTTGTGGGTAGCATAAATAACAATAACTCAGATAAAACAGAATATTTCTGATTTCAATAAGACATGAATATCATGGTAGTTTATTTTACTTTTATACCATTTAAATTAATTAAAGTTATTTAAATATATATCACACTAATCAGACAACATATACTAAGATACTGTTGAAAATGTAATCTTCTTATATAATGTATTTTAAATATGTTCCTACAATATTCCTTTCCCAATAAGGCTTTTCTATCTGCTCATGACAGTTAATTTTTGAAAACATTTTTTTCTTTAACAGACCAGTGAAAATGACATCAGAAAGAAAGTATTTGGAGAAAACCTTGAACTTCATGCATATAAAATTCTGAAGACTTGATTGACTTTTGTGTGGCTAGATACCTTTTATCACAAGATTTCAGCCAAGGCTGTCAAATAGAACTTTTTGTAACTACTGTGAATTTTATTTTATGTGAAACTCAGAAGCAATGTTATCTGGTTTTTAATACCTTGTTGCTTTTGTGGGTCATAAATCTGAAGTCCAAACAGGGGTGGTCTTTCCCGCCTCAGTAATGTCACCTCATTAGTTATCAAATCTAGTTGAAAAATGGAACCATTCATATAATCCGTCCAGAACACGTAATTCCCATGATGTGACAGTCCAAAGGGATGGTTCAACTCTTTCCCACTGTAAACAATCTGTAAAATGTAAACACATTGTGAAAATTCAGAACTCGCCTCCAGAAACAGCTAAATATATACACAATATGGTATTCAAATAAGTACAGCAGATTAGGTAGATCACTATCTACCTAATATCATAATTCAGTATTTTCTTTCAGTATATTTGCAAAATGGATTTCACAGTGTGAGCATCTTCTCTTTGTAGAACTTATTTGAAGGAGGCCATTTAAAGTTCATTTATTTGAACTTTGTCATATTTGGCTTTACACATATGGTTAAGAAATGCTAACATTAAAATAAATTTGCTTTCATTCTTCCCTGTGTCTTTTCTTTGTAATATTTCAGATTTATATCCTGGGATAGAAATTGATCTGAGTAATTAGTGTTATTATGTCTGAGGCAAGGGGCCGATAAAGCCCAGAATTTATTTATAAAAATATTGTGTATTTCTTACTAAATGTTTAAACTTCAGTCACCTTCAAAGTACTCTCAATTTAATGTAATACACCTACTGAGCCTTTTTTCCATTGTTGACAACAGTTTTTGACCTCATTAATGTTGATGTCTTTTAGTGTTTCTGCTGGTTTTTGTCTCACCTCTTCCATGTTGGCCAAACGTTTCCCTTTGAGCACTTTTTTTTAAATCCCGGGAAACAAAAATTACTGGTTCTGAGCAAGATCAGGTGAATAGGGAGGGTGGGGCACAGGGATGATGCCATTTTTGGTCAAAGACTGCTGAACATTCAGCACAGTGTGGGCCAGGGTGCTTATAAATCACCCATCACGATATGGGCAAATGCATTGAAGGAGTCTTCAAAAAACCTTCACTGAAGCCTAACACAGCCTCTCACAACAATGCCAGCTGGTACTCTGATATAGATGGGCTTCTAGAACACTCACTTACAGGGGAAAGCCTATACTACAAAGGGCCTGCCCTCAAGAAGATAATTCCAATTGTTTTGGGGTTCCTCCTTTTGTGTTGCCATATTGCTCATCCAACAGTCAAAGATAGAACATAGTATCAAGGCATTGGAGTGAAAGGGAGCTTCCTGCTTCATTGAGTAAATGCAAATTAAGTAGGAGATGATAGGGAGGAAGATAAAGATTTTACTTTTGAACATAGAAAAAAGTACTAATAGTAAATGAAAAGATTTACTGGCTAATTTCAGTTTTTATTACTTGGTATATTCTTTATATTGCAGTTTTATATTTTTGTTTTTAAATGGAGCAATTGTGTTTTGAGTCCTGTTTCACAGGTAGGGTTATAGAGGGGAAAAAAAGGAATAATACTTGCAATAATGATAATACTTTTCACCATGTATGAAAAGGATTGTATACAATATAAAAAAAGCATTTTGTGCTCACTCTATTTAATATTAGAGAACTGAGGAAGTTATTCAAATAATGTGGGGTTAGCAATTTAATTTTTCTCCTTTCATCTGGTTTCTTCAAAACAAATTTTTATATATTGAATAAATGAGACAGTTTCTCTTTTTTTTCCTCACCTCCATGACAGCTAAAATGCGCTGGCCATTAAAATATCTATACTGTGTACATGTCAACATCTTCAAAGGAATCATAGGTGTTTGTTTAGCATCTGTGAACTTTGTGACATAAGGTTAAATGCCAGTAAATTTTACTCATTTGGAAAAAAAATATTTAAAGCATTATTAGAGTGAATCAGTGAATGAAATAATCTTAACTGACTAGTATACTATTTATTTCTTAAGCATAATTCATAAAGAATAGGCTTAGTCAATTGTGAAGTTTTTCTTTCCAAAAACAAAAACAAGAAGAAGAAGAAGAAAGTGCACTATCAAAGAAAGCACTTTGGTAATTTGGAATATTTCACTTTTTCATTATTTAACTAAATAGTCAAAGTTATTCCATAATGTCCTACATGCTTAGGTAATTATAATACAAAATATAGAGGTGGTGCTTTTCCAACGCTGGCTGTCACACAGTCAACTACATGCCTAATTTAACCCAGACTTTCAGAATCATTTCACAATAACTCTATCAAGAGAAGCAAGAAGAAGTGGATTCATATCAACAAGCTCAAAGCTCAGTTTATTCTTATGATTCAATTTCAAAGTCATGAATTTCTTTATTCAAATAGATGCATTATAATTAATTTTTCATAATATATAGGCTAAATTTCAGCCAAAATTTTAAAGATATTTGAAAAGAACTGGGTTTCTTGGTCATAGAAAACTCATCACTCACGCAGAAAAAGCTGCATTTTAAAACAACTCTAATATCCTAAGAACTGCTTCAGAAAAATCTCATGAATGCTGACACATCACCATGAGCTGGGCTCATTCTCCAAAGCACAGTGCCAGCTGCACCACTTAATGCTTAGCCTCCTACAGAGACTACTGGCAGCCACCTCAGAAGGGTACAGATAAACTTAAAAGTATTCTTAACACAACACAACAACACTCCATGAAAAAAGAAGCCTGTGGATTAAAACCAGCAGCATTTGTCTTTTACCTTCCTGTGAGTTCCATTCAAAAACACTTTTTCAATATGATCATAATAAGCATCACACCAGTATAAGGTGTTGGTATGAAAGTCCAGAGTTAAACCATTTGGCCACAGCATCTTCGAAGTCACAAAAATCTGCCGATTGAAGCCATCCATCCAGGCCTTCTCGATCCTTCCCACGCTGTCATCTATTTCATCTTCCTCCCAGTCTGTCCAATACATCCAACTAAGACATTACAAACAAGAGCACACACATGTTATTTCAACCAGCCACTGTATAGAGAGACACTTCCTTCGATGTGGCACCTTCACAGAATCTAGTTACATTTGGATGTCCTCCTATCTAAATGCACATCTGCCAATGGGAGGATGCAGCTCTCAGGTACCAAAGGAAGTAAAGATGTGTTCAGTGGAGCCAGTTTGTTTGGACATGGTGCAGAAAATCCACTACTCCACTTACTGGCCTCAGGGATTAATTAAACTAACAGTAAATGCCAAATATTTCTTTGTCACTGATACCAAGTTTAGAATATTTTTGAGGTATTACTGAGTATTTTTAAAAATTGTTCACTTCATAAAACGTATAACTAATTATGTAATTTAAAAGCAGGTTGACTAACATGAAAATTCATAGAACAACCAGTTAATGATCAAATTGACTTTATTTAATCTCAGATAAATTATTTTTTTTAAGACAGGGAGTGGGGAATGGAAAACTGTACTTGAACAATAATTAAATTTAAAATTTTTTTGAAAAGACAGGCAATTGGATTGCCTTTGATCTGAAAGGTATGATCATACTACCTTTTTTTGGCCAGGTCTAATTTGTCATCCCGATGCAAATAACCTATGCTTTATTCCTGCTTATTATTATGTCAAAACTCACAGAAGATGATTTAGCTGTACAAGAGTTTATTAATAGTGGGTTTACTGACCGTAAGATTTTGAGCTTTAATTTCTATCTCAAACAAAGGCATCTGCCTTTAATAACAAATCATTTTGTGTAAGCTATACAGTGGGAGAGGAGGCCTTGAGCTAATGCTTCAATTCCCTCATGAATGAGAATAAGATCCTCCATTTACATCATTTTGGGGTCATGTGAAAATGCCTGAGTTATTAATTAAAGTGTAGGTTTTAATTCAGTAACCTCATAAACAACTTTATAAAGTGCTGAAGCTTTCCTAAGTTGCTTACTCTAGAAATAAATGCCGTTATTAGATTTTCTGCCTCCGTATTCTGTGGACCCTGAAGAATGTCTGAGGTAATCTCAGATAAATCTGTATCCATGACTAATAATCCTACAGTGCTCTAAACAGGCGGATCTGGGAAAACTGAGGCTGAAACACCACCTATAACTTCATGCCAACAAAGCTTTTAAAAAAGCTTTTCTTAACAGTCTGCAATTATGTCGATATACCGTTTAGACCTGAGGAAGTATATTGAAACTGGTGAATTTTATTAAGTCAAAATACATTTTAATCCGAGAAATAAACATAATAATACACTTATCTTGTACCCTGTGTATTCTTCAAGTGTTTTTCTTTTTTAATTGGGACAAATTAGGAATAAACAGAAGAGTCATTCTCTTTATTTTAATACTATACTAATTAGGTATAACTACTCAACTTAAATTACATAAATCAACTATGTACAAGGGAAACATGAAACTTTTTTCTCCCTGTTGATACTTTCCTAGAATCTTAAATACAGTAAATCAATGTACTTTTATTCTTGTTGCTAATTTATAACTTGCTAAAAGTTGCAATTTTCTTTCCCTCCAGTTTTCTTTTGAACAAAGCAACTTTTTTGTTTGTTTGCTTGTTTGTTTGATTGTCTCTAACTCAAATCACAAATGCATGTGCACATGAGGAATAATTCTGGATATTCTAAACACACTTTGTACTGTTCTATACTTAAATAACAATTTTGCGATATGGTGTATTACTGAGATTATTTTATTCAAACAAAATAAAAAAGAAACATTGAAATAAGAGATGACAATCTGACAGAGCCTGTATTTTATCATCTACCCACTTTGTTATCTGAGAAAAGTTATATTGTAAAGCCTTATCATCAATATCAAACTTGAAAATTCTTTAAAATAGAAAATATAAACTATAAAATAAATAGGAACAAATATAAATATTTTATAGGTAGAATTTGGGTAGCCATCAAATCCAATTTACCTGACCTTATGCTAATAAGGAAAGAAAAATATTTTTCTAATTTCTATAGCCTGTTCAAATAAAAATTTTTATAGATTATCCTTAGCTTCTCCATCAAAATAGACTCTTTCCTTCATCCTTCAGTAACTATTTTGGTTATCTTACAGTATTTATTGAATTTATGCCTTGCATTGCATTTAATAGTTCTGCATATCTGAGCATCCAGTTGAACACCAAAATAATTAAAGGCAAGGATTCTTTCTTCTTCATATTTTTACCCTGTAACACTAAGTTTGACTTTGTTGACATTAACCATATCCCAAAATTAAATTGTATTATCTGCTGGTCAATTCTAGAAATATTTACATCATTAATAACTTCTCTGTCATAGAAGTGAAACACATTCTACTGTTGAAAAATTGATTTGGTTATTGACATAATATGTGGGTGTTAATTATTAACTGAGATATAGATGCACTGACCAGGGGAGTCAAACTCATTTTCAGTGGGGGCCACACCAGCCTCGAGGTTGCCTTCAAAAGGCCAGATGTAATTTTAGGACTGTATAATATAACTGTAACTACCACTTTATAGTTAAGCGAGAGCTTGGTGCTGCCACCTGGTAGAAACAAGGTGCTGGGCCAGATAAAACAAGGTGGAGGGCCGGGTTCAGCTCGGGCCTTGTGTTTTCCACCTGTGCACTAGATTTTCTTTTGAGGGGGAAATATGCACTCAGCTTCGGACATAGATCGTATAGATACTATTTTGAGAAGTGAGAACTGGTACTGTAGGTTTCTAAGTTATTGATACAAATAATGAAATGTGGAATCATTACGAGGAGGAAGTTCATCTGCACTGGTCAGCTCAGGAATACTGTCATGCCAACTGATTTCTCCTCCAGCTTTATCCCCATTTCTATAACTGTTGGAGACTACAATCCTATTCTTTCGGTCTCAGTCCTCACCTTTCCATTCCTATCCCAAATGCTACAGTTGGCCTTTCATCCCTTTTCAAAGGGAACTCTTAATGGGATGGTTACCACATACCTGTCACACAGCTACACTTGTCTTCCTAAGTCATGAATGGAAATCTGTGAGTTTTATCTTCAAAACCCTTCAATTATTCTTTTGTCAGCAAAAGAAATTCAAACTTTTAATCATAACATTGAAGATTTTTGCTTAGTTCTGGTTTCATCTCCTACTGTGTTCCTTCACATACCCTCTGCTCTAGCTTTAAGGAAGTTATCTCACCTCAGAACTGCCACTGACTTTGCTTCCTCTAAACCGCAGGTGGCAAACCCCAGGCCGGCAGGCTGAATCCAGCCCTCCACCTTGTTTCTACCCCATGGCAGCGCCGAGCTCTCACTTAACTGTTAAGGAGTAGGTACATTCATACAGTCCTAAAATTACATTGAGCCTTTTGATGGCAACTGCAAGGTAGATGTAGCCCCCGGTGAAAGTGAGTTTGACACCCTTGCAAACAATTACTATTACTGTCCCTTCAGAACAGTGACTAACCTTATGACTGTGCACCCCAAACCCCTGGGACCTACCTTATAAAGTTGGGAAATCTATTCATCCACAAAGCTTTATTATGTATTAAAATGTCAATGATTTCTAATATGTATGTATATGTATATATGTACATATATATATATAGTTTTATATATATATATATAAAATTTATTTTTTAGGTAATTTTGTGCATGTGTGTCCTGAGGACAATTATCATCTTACTGATTTCTATTGATCTGTATGGTAGTTAATAAAAATATAATTTAATAGAAAATGAATTATTCACTGACCCTATNTTCTTTCGGTCTCAGTCCTCACCTTTCCATTCCTATCCCAAATGCTACAGTTGGCCTTTCATCCCTTTTCAAAGGGAACTCTTAATGGGATGGTTACCACATACCTGTCACACAGCTACACTTGTCTTCCTAAGTCATGAATGGAAATCTGTGAGTTTTATCTTCAAAACCCTTCAATTATTCTTTTGTCAGCAAAAGAAATCCAAACTTTTAATCATAACATTGAAGATTTTTGCTTAGTTCTGGTTTCATCTCCTCCTGTGTTCCTTCACATACCCTCTGCTCTAGCTTTAAGGAAGTCATCTCACCTCAGAACTGCCACTGACTTTGCTTCCTCTAAACCGCAGGTGGCAAACCCCAGGCCTACAGGCTGAATCCAGCCCTCCACCTTGTTTCTACCCGATGCCAGCGCCGAGCTCTCACTTAACTGTTAAGGAGTAGGTACATTCATACAGTCCTAAAATTACATTGAGCCTTTTGACGGCAACTGCCAGGCTGATGTGGCCCCAGGTGAAAATGAGTTTGACACCCTTGCAAACAATTACTATTACTGTCCCTCCAGAACAGTGACTAACCTTATGACTGTGCACCCCAAACCCCTGGGACCTACCTTATAAAGTTGGGAAAGCTATTCATCCACAAAGCTTTATTATGTATTAAAATGTCAATGATTTCTAATATATATATATATATATATATATATATATATATATATAATTTATTTTTAGGTAATTTTGTGCATGTGTGTCCTGAGGACAATTATCATCTTACTGATTTCTATTGATCTGTATGGTAGTTAATAAAAATATAATTTAATAAAAAATGAATTATTTACTGACCCTATAATTGGTTATGAAGCTTTCAATAAAGTTCATTTCTGAAATGCATCATAGTTTTGTTAACAGGCAATCACAGATTTTCTCCTTCTGTGTACAGCTGTATGTAGGTATTATGGTAGAAGAAATGTAAATAAATCATTTTATTGAAATGTTTTGCTTAAAGTTATATTACACTATTTTAAATATAATTTCTTAACTAAAGTTTCTTCCTCATTTAAAAAATTGTCAAACATACAATAAAGATCAAAATAAAACACATAATAAATATTTTAAAGAACTATATTCAAATCAAACAACTTTTTGGATGATTAAATTCAAATAGTTCCATGTCTATTTCTACTTTCTTCCTATCCATTATTCACAGAATAGTAACATTAGTATTTTGATAGAAGTATGCTTATATTACTTTTCTATTTTACCCCTGCACTGAAGACGAAGTACAAAGCTCTTATTACAGTGGACAAGGGCCTGCTTTTCTTTCCAATTGCATCTCAGTTCTTTTCCCCGTTGAAAAGAACTGCATTCCAACCCCATTGTTTTCACATAGTTTCTCTGACACTCAACCTCTGCCCAACTTACGATCTTCAAATGTACCATTCTCTTGATGTAACATACACTTTCCCTTACTTTCCATGGCTGATTCATTCTCTACAGCTTAGTTGCAGCTTGCACGATGCCTCCTTAAAGAGGCCTTTCAGCAAATCTATTTAAATAGGTTTCTATCACTAGTTCCCATCATGTTAACCTTTTCGTTTTCCTTCATCTCTTTCTTCCACAGAAATTGTATTAGCTGCTCATTCAATACTAATTTATTATTCTATACCCCACTCCTAACCTTGCAGATGACACAAGATGCTTCATGAGGGTTAAGGTTATGCCTATTTTTTTTTAACCACTATATACCTGATGCAGAGCTCTGCTCTGGTATATTGAGAAGGGAAAAAGATATGCACACACACACATATATTCATGCACATGTGTATCGGTTTTATAGGTCAGTGCACAAGAATAGTATTCTATTTGAAAATCTGTAGGATAGAAGAAATATTACAGTTATTATTTGTAGAGATGGAGATACCACCTTAATAAAAAGAAAATGTCATATCACTCAGAACTTCCCCCAAATACT
This sequence comes from Sturnira hondurensis, assembly GCF_014824575.4. Taxonomy (NCBI): domain Eukaryota; kingdom Metazoa; phylum Chordata; class Mammalia; order Chiroptera; family Phyllostomidae; genus Sturnira; species Sturnira hondurensis. The sequence continues at coordinate 1,483,337 of NW_028088106.1, read as the reverse complement.
ATAAACTATGTCAATTCTATAGGTTTCAAATATAAGTTGAATGCCTTCCTACTAGGGAAATATTAAAAGTTATTCCTGAATTTGAAGAGAAAGATGGAATTAGCAGTCTCTGAATGTCCTTCAAAATCATACGATTCTACAATCTCCTTATTTGTGTCATCTTCCTGAGTACCACAAAGACCCTGTAACCCTACCAGAAAATATTTTTGTCTAACAGAATACTGAGAAAGTAGACACTGTTTTAAGACACATTTAAAATACCTTGCTTAAAGGGGAATTAGACAGTATGGAATAAATATTTTTCTTTTAAAATTAATATTGGCTTGTTTTAAAGGTCTGATAAATGACTTGATTTAAAAGACCAGGAATAGAGCAGATAATTGCAGAATCTACACATAAAATCACTGATGTTGCCTTATAATCATGTCTCACAGAAATACAATAAAATTCACTATTTTGGTGTCAATCTGTGAAAAAGCACCTTGGTTTTATTCTCAACACAAATTATTCTAGGAAAAGTAAGTGGTGATTTCAGCTGATAAGGGAGTCACATTCTTCCTACTCAAGTAGGGATTTTTTGTACCCATGTAGTAAGCTATGAAGAATACTCATTTTGTGATGTTGCTTTTAAACAATGAAGGGGATAAAAACCACATATAAAAGCTGTACATGTAAAAGATACAATCTACTCAATCTGAGATTCTGTTAGGAATTTTTACACTTCTTTGATATTCCTATATGCACAGTATTGTTTGTGTATAGGTCATAGCTCTGAATAAAAATAAAGGAAAATATATTCACAGGAATTGTATAACATATTCCATCTTAAAAAATAGGACATGCTATAAAATTCTGTCACTATATGAAAAATATGGTTATGTCTACAATTATGTGATTACCAACCTAGATTAGTAAAAAGTAGCATAGTGGCTATGAGTAGAGTCTTGGAGATAGGCAACTAGAGTTTAAATACCTAGTTCATAAAAATTGAAATAAAATAAATATCTACTCAGTCCCTTAATAATTGAAGAGTTTTTGAAGATCAGTTAGCAATTTCTTTTTTGTAAAATAATGATGACGTTAGCAACTAATTCCAAAAATTGTTGTGAGGATGACAGAAGAGGAGCATATTAACCTAGTCAACAAAATGTCTGGCCTACAATGAATGTACAAAAAACTTGGCTATTTTTTTTCCATGTGTGGGTTCCACTTTAGTACAAATTCACATACTTGCTTTGGTTACTTTTGAATACATTAAATTTCAATAGCCCTTAAAAGTTAAATTGATTGGTTCTCTTATTTAATTGATTATTTATCTTGGTGTCAGGCTGTCTAAAATGGAGAATTATGGGCCTGTTTGAATAAATCAAGGAAATATATACTTTATACAGCTAATTTATTTATTTCAGTTCAATATATTTTGACATGTTTATTTAGCATATTTTCTGGAAGAGAAAGTCACTAAATAAGTATTTTTTTTCCAATCAGATAACTCAGGTGTGTATTCACCCATGAATTTAAATAAAACTTTTACCTGAAATATGTAAAAAATAAATTTAATATATTTTTCTTATATAAAGCTGAAGAATATTTTATACCCATTAACAGGATCCACCACAATGCCCCTAGGATGGGACATTTCTCCCTCTAGGAGAGTCTTCCGACTCTGAGAAGCCTTTTCCAGCCTGGCCACATTAATGGTTTTCCTATAGCCATCGTTTGTCCAGTAAAGGTTATTTCCAATCCAGTCCACAGCAATACCCTCCACGTTATCCAGATCTGTAAAGGCAATAAAAAGAGAGGAACCAAATTTTCAGTATTGTCAATGGCTTATGTTCTACTTACTAAAAAGTTTAATTCAAAAAGAAAATAATTCTTTATAGCGAGATTTTTGCAAGTATTATTGTTCCAGAGAATATTTTTCAATTTTATTCTGAGTGCCATTTTATGTGAATGACAGACCCTCTTTCAATATATTTTATGTGAAACAGTGAATTTCAGGAAAGAAATAAAATAAAAGTGATGAGAGCAAAAGGTGAAATAATTCACAGAACAAAAATAGACTGATACTGACTTTTCAGGAAAAAAATCAAGTAATGTGAACAAGTAATATGTTCTGAACATATGTTAAAACTTGCAATATTTAATTTGAGCAATCAAAAGAATATGAATGTCCTCTTGCCAAGAAATATGCAGGTTCAGCAGATGCAAGCCTTTGAAAGCCCTGAGTAGGCTCTCATTATGGAAATGTATGAACAATGAATTGCAAAGAGCACTGAAACATGTCTATATATTCTAGACTTGTTTTAAAAGGGCACAATTGCAGGTTTCTATAAGATATAGGTAGTAATAATTCAAGGGGGTCTTACAAATATATAATCTTATGAGTTAATCTAATTCAATCACTTTACAGAAGAGGAAACTTTATCACTTTAAAGTGAAGGTTTATGGTCTATTATCACACAAGAGGTGGTAGAATGGACATCAAAGTCCAGCTCACATGATCTTCAATGTAGAGACCTTGAAAACCACCATGCTCCTATGGGGAGTACTGCCCTCATGTGTCCCACTCTGTGAACTACCCTCCAACCTCTCCACCACAGTGTAATGATAGTTCCATTCCTTTATTGCATGAGCAATTACTGTGAACTCCTTTTCTTCTTTCAAAACCAAGGAAGCCTCCTTCTTCTAGTTCTCGAGGAGGTAGAGAACTGGAACTTACTGGGCGAACCCAGAGGTAATAGTGCATTAGAGACAGAGCTGAGTTTGGAGACAGTAGAGGCCCTACTGGGGAGCTACATGGCATTTCCTCACATACAGGTGCGGTGCGTATTTGCTACTATCATGTTTTTTAATCACAGCCCCCCTGACCTGGGGAAAAGATTTGCTTTTGTAACCTTTTTTGCTAATCAATATGTGTGCTGACTCAAAATGACTAATACAACATGTGACTTGATCTAACTGAAAATTCCATTATAGTGAATCAGATATATTCTCAATTTCACTAAGCTGTCTGCTTCATTACCATCCAATCTGAGTAATTTTCACAGGTTAATTGTGCCTATGCTTTTTAAAAAAGTTTAATTTTCTCTTTACTTTATTGACACTTAATTTTATGAGCACTTTCCTGCTTTGGCATAATGGAAAGAACAATAGTAGTATGCTCTTTTCTACTTGTTATAGACAGTAGCTGACTTTTATTTTGTTAGTTGATTTTCAAAAGCTGTGTTATATTTGAATTCTACTGCAGCATGGAAATTTCCTTCCTCAGTAACCTTCTTATTTTTACAATTCTTCCTTTCGACATGTGGCTTAAAACTTTTTACATTTTTTATATTAAGCAGTTGCAATATCATCTGGATTGAAATTTTGTTTCTGACATTTAGGTAAGCAACTCAGTCACACTGATCTTTAATTTCTCCATTTCTGAAGTGAGGATAATAACACCTGCTCCATAGTGTGATAATAAAGGGTAAATTAGTTATTGCATGTAAAATAGCCAGCATACTGACTGCAATACTGTAAATTCTCCATGTTCGTTTTTATTAATGCATCAACTAAAAATAAAACAATACAAAGCCTGTGTCTTTTCCTCATGGGTGCTACTTAATAGAAATAGACATGATGTTTTTCTTTTAAAATAATCGTTTAATAATATTTCTTGCATTTTGACCAGTGACCAACTTTAACTAGAAATTGCATATGCAGAGCCAGTTATGAATAAACAGTAAAAGCGGAATGACATTGAATTAGAAAAAGTAGAATGTAGTAGAATGCAGGTTCTGGAATCATACTGCCCAGGCTATGCCACTCACTATACTATTTATTTCTTTAAGAGAACAAATTTCTTAGCCTTTCTGTCTTCAGTTTCCTGATCTTTAAGATGGGTGAAATATTTCCTTACTCACCCAAGGACATACATGACTATTCAAACGCAAGACAGGTGTTTGATAAAGAGAAATTTGCTAGAGTATATTTTGTTACTGCCTTTGGATAGAGTTCAAGTATTCTACATTCCAAAATTCATAGCATTGTTTCAAGAATTAAATAAATTAACATTTATTTAATGTTAATGTAAAATTATTAAAATAATGGTTGGCACATAGTAAACATATTTAAATGTTGTTATTAATATTATTTCTAGAGTATCATAATTATAATAACCTTCCCTTTATCTCCCCATCTAGTCTACTAAGATAGCAATGAAATAATTCGCCTAGAGGTTTTTTTTTAAATGTTGCTGATTTTATGTTTGTTTTGCTTGTATTTATTTATTCTGGGAAGAATGAAACTGAATACAAATTTTAAAGAAACTTACAAAAGAGTCTATGTGGAAATTGGGAATCATTTCAGGCAGTTATTAACAGGGCCTGGAAAAATTTTCTTTCTTATACCTTATATAAGGTGTAAGAGAAGCCTAAACACTCAATGAATCCTTTCCTCGATAAATTATACATTGATAAAGGAAGGAACCTGCCTCCATATCTTGTAGCATTTGCCTTTAACTAACTTTTAACTTAGATGGAATGCTAAGGTATATAGAGTGTTTGTTTTGTGTACATTTGATTTTTCATTCAAGAAAGTTTGGTTGGGGCCCACCTGAAACTATTATAAAATGACCAACATCCTTCAACAAGGTAATGAGGACATGCAGAGCTTTATGGCACTCGAATTTCAGAAAACATTGGTGACCACCGAAATACTAATTACTAGCCCAAAGAAACACATGACTATTCAAAAAAAAAAAAAAAAAAAACAAGGAATGTGTTTGATAACTATGGGGAAAGTTCAAGTATTATACATTTGAAAATCAACATTTACTGCTTATTGTTATTATTATTTTTACATATCTAAGAGTAAATAAAGAGTATGAATGTTTTTTGAATCTGGTAAAAATCTTGAGGTTTCACAAAATAACCATTTCATTTATCAACAAACAAGAATGCAACATGTTTGTACTTCTATTTTTTAAAATAGAAAATTGCAGTAGACAATAGTTTCTTGTAATTTTTTAGATTATGTGTTTATGTTACATTCCAGGTGAAAAAAATGAGACATTCATATAATTCATGTTAAAAAATGACTTTTTCATGCACTCTGTAAATATTTAACATTAACATATTTTTCTTAAGTTAGTAAAATCTTACTTTTATAAGCATTGCTGTATAAAAATGACTTTTATAAATGAACATAATGTATAAATGTAAGTTAAAAAGTATACATGTCATCAAAAGCTAGACTTTTCACTTCAGTGAAGAAGAATTCTGTAAAGTATCAATGTTATTTCCTACAACTGATGCCTACCATTAAGGAAATAAGAATAAATAAGAAATTATAATAAAATTTATGTAAATTAAAAGGGATAAGTATATAATTATTTAAATCAAATAAATATAACTTATTTAAAGACAAAATAAATATATATGATTATTTTAATTTATTGATTTTAGAGAGTGAGAAAACCCATTGTCATTACACTTATTTATGCATTCATTGGTTAATTCTTGCATGTGCCCTGACCAGTGTATACTTGGACAATGGGGCAACCAATTGAGCTATCCAGCCAGGGATGATTTATTTACTTAAAGACAAAACAAATAAATAAGACAGAAAAGTAATTTAAGTTAATTTAATCCCTTGGATTAGATAAAATCAGTATTTTTTTAAGTGTGAAGAAAAACCTATTTTTAAAACTAAAACATTATTATTGGTCAGTCTGACTTTTAAATGTTACACATGTATAGAAAAGAAGATAATTAAAATTTAGTTTTTATTTTATTTTAACCCTCCCCCAAAGAAATGCTTATCAATTTTAGAGATGGGGTGGAGAGGGAGAGGGAGAGAAACACAAATCGAAACCCACAACATGCAGACAAATACCTGCACTGGGATTCAAACCCATGACCTTTCAGTTTAGAGTACGATACTTCAACCAACTAAGCCTAAGTGAGGGCACAAATTAAAGTTGTATATATTACAAATGAAATTTTCTACTTTTAAAAATGGGTCCAAGGTTTTAAAAACTAAACAGAAAGGCTGAGGATGGGAGCAGTGGTCTTAGTTTTGTTAAGGCGTATAACCGGCATATCCAGAGTAATCCATAAGTCTTAATGCTTTACAAAAGAATTTGTTTAACATAATAAGGAATTAATTGGAAAGTAATTGTCATAATAAAAATGCAAGGCCTACACTTCTCTAATGTATCCAAGTCTTTCTATCCTTAGCCTGAACATTATTTTTATGAATTGGAAGGAAGAATTATAAAAGTGTCTTCATGAGTGCAAGGTACAGACACATGCCTTAAATAACTGGGTGTGCAGCCTCCATGTAGACATGCCAAGGGCCAGGGATGTGGCACGTACCTCAGAGTCAGCACTTGGACAACTTCCTTGCCTCATACTCACAAAATTCTCAACTCATGAGCATCCGGTCTAAGTAAATTAAGCTGATTTAATTAACTTAGCCATGTGGCAGTAACATTTGCTGGCTGAATTTTTGATCCAATGAGGTTACAGAAGTCTTTGATCAGACTAGTATTCTATATCATCTGTCCATGGTGTATTGTCTATTTTGATTTGGGGGGGAGGTAATACAGATTGTCTATGAAATTGAAATATTTCTTTTTTGATGCAGTGATGAGCATATGTAAGAGTAAAGAGAGTACTACAGTATGCATTATAGCCACCAAAAAATTGTTCTAAAGTGATGATCAAAATGAGAGTTTTCAAGCACTGTTAAGAACTGAGATTTAACCTTACTTTCAAGCCAGTTTACCTCATTATGGTTTCATGGATGATGACAGACGATGCAAGACTTGGATGTCAGATATCAAGGACCTTATCGCCCATGACAGAACAAGGATCGCTATAAGCAGATTGGTGTCTGTTCCCTTATTTCAAAGTCCCAGGGAAGTGACTGAGTGAGGTCCATGTGGATGCCTTCATGAAGTGAGTTTCATTAGGACAGAGGGATTCTGAACTTAGGAAGCCCCAGTCTCCCATAGTGGGCGATAAGAAGGCCTGCCCTCTGCACTGGAGGGATACTCCAACTCTTCTTCCAAGGCTCTTTCCTGTACTAGCATTCTGTGATCATACTTCAGAATAAAAGGCAGTAAGTGCCTCACTTTAAGATATGCAGAAATCTCCATGTAAGGGATCCATGGAGATCTGCCTCCCTAGGAAAGCTCCCCAAAAGTTCTAATTTGGTCATCTTTAACAAATAACAATATATAGAACACACACATAAGTGTACAAATATGACCTCAAATTATAGTCCTTTCTGGGTTCCAGGATATTGTTCAAAATGTGACTCACTAGATTTGTACTACCACACCTTAAATCATATTGTTCAGTGAGTCACATGTAATGGTTAGTTTTGTGACTTAATTTGGCTAGGCTACAGCACACAGATATTTGTATAAGCATCAGTCTAGATATGGCTGAGAAGGTATTTTTAGATGATATTAACATATAAATCAGTACACTTTGAATAAAGCAGATGACTCTCCATGATGAGGGTTACTCTCATCAATCACTTGAAGGCTTTAAGGGAAAACAGGCTGAGGTTTTCTTTGGAAGAAGTAATCTAGCTTTAGACCCTCTTTAAATTTTAGCTGTAATATCAGCACTTCCCTGGATCTACCACTGGCTGACCTACCCTCTAGATTTTGGACTTACCATCCACCACGATTATCTAGGATAATTCTTTAAAATATATCTCTGTCTTGCTCTCTCTCTCTGTACGAATCCTACAGGTTCTGTTTTTGGGGAGAACCCTGACTAATACACCATCACCCTTCCTGTAACCTGAAATGACTTTGCTGAATGTTCTGAAAGGAAGAAATATACTTCATACTTATTCTTTTCAGGGAAACAATGCAAGGTACATACTATGAAGGGCAGAGTAGCTTCCAATTTAAGAAATCTCCCACAAATATGCAATGAGTATAGAGCTCATTTTACAATACTCCACTCCAAAGCTTTGCCATAAATCATAATTGTATTGAAGATATTTTTAATATTTTTACTTTCTGTATATTATGATGTACTGATATCTTTAAAAAAAAAAACACTTTGCATCAGGCATGATGGTTGGGGAGACTTCCCTTCTTAGAAGTAGCCAATTCTTCAGGATAACAAAGGGTCCAGCCAAAGAGGGAACATGCCTTTGATTTGCAAACTAACCAATTCAGAGTCTTACCTCTTCTCTGTAGTCCTTATACCCCAGAGGACTAGAGAAAGCAATATTCCTCTGTATTAATCACCCCAGAGTCAGGTACAAGACAACTTGTAACCATCCCTGTAGTTTAAAAACTAATGGAATTATTCAAACTAGCCAAAACTACCCTGTTTATACTGTCCTGTCTTGCTTTTTCCTCAGAAACTTTAATAAAAACTCTGGTCTAATGCTTTCCCTTCACATAGTCTTTTGCTTCCTGACCAACCTGGTGTCTTTTCCTCATGGTCCTGTGTGATGTGCTGTACCTTCCTTTTCTAGGACCTGTGAATATAATATGCTTTGTTTTCCTGAGCCTTCCTCTGTTTCCACTTGTGGTCACATCTGACTAACCATCCCATGAAAAAATACAAAATATGAGTCTTCATTTTGACTGGGAAAATAAAGTAATTTCCATTAATGTCCTTTAACTACCCAATGCTGCCTATTTATTGAGAGAACAGAGCAAAAACTGTTTCAACTTCTGAAGGCAAAATATCACAGCTACTCTTGCATATTTCCTTTAGTCATATGAAGTATGTTAGAATTTATTAAAATAAAAATACTTTGGAACTTGTTGCTTTAATATAAAATTACTCAATCTCTTTCATATTAGATGAAAAGACAACTCTATTAGAAATCATGTTTTGTTATATTTTTAATGTTTCTTTTTTTTTGCACTTGATCATTTAAACACTCAAACACATCACTTCAATCGATAATTTTCACTGAAGTTTTTAAACAAGGTTACACACACTTTGCTTAAGCATCATGTTTAGTAAAATACAAGATCATAAATTTCAAGTTGAGCTTAAAAGCCAGAGGCTGTAATCTTCATTGTTTTATCATTACCACAAATAATAAATGTGTTACCCACGTAAACACCCTGCTAAAGCTTACCTTGCTATTCTACATTAAATAAAAGAGAAGGATACTTGTTTCAGACTCATATTAATAACCAGAGAGAAAAATAATATGAAAATGCATGTATGGATAATGTATAAATATAAGAAAGCAAGTTAAGCTGTTAATATAGTAATTGATCTAAAAAAACCCTTCTATAAAGATGAAAGAAAATGCACAGTTTCAGTCCTTCTTTGTTCTCAGATAGCTTTACAAAACTAAAGCAGTGAGCCACAGAAAGATATAATAATAAAACTGGACAGAAATCTAGTTATAAAGTCAGTATTTTAGCCCAAATGAGTGTGGCTCAGTTGGTTGGTCTTTGTCCCACACAACAAAATGGTGTTGGTTCAATTCCCAGTCAGGAAATATGTGATGAATCTCTTACATATCAACATTTCTCTCCTCTTTTTCTCTCTCTCCTTTCCTCTTTCTCTAAAAATAAATAACTAGAATCTTTTAAAAAAATCAGTATTTTAGAGACAAAAAAGCTAAAGACTCATGTAATGTAATGTTGGCAACTAATGAAATAAAACTCCAGAAAAAGTGAAGTGATTCACAAAGACCCACATTTAGTTAGTAGTCAATATAGTAACATTGGAAATTTGACTCATGTTCCAATATATCTATGTACTTCATATTAAATTTTGATCTCTAGAACTGTAAAAGTAAAATCATAAACAGCAGCAAGAGTCAAAGAAAGTTAACATAGGGAATGATTCATTAGAAAAGAGTGGGACATAAAAGAGGAGAAGGGATTGGAATTAGGTAACTAAGGTCACTGAAGGAAAGGATGTTATACCAACTTTATAATAAAAAACTATTATTCTCAATAAACGATAGCTTTATTTCCTTACTAAATATGTGTGATAGCTAAGAATATAGTGATTCAACAAATGGGTATATGAAGGAAAGTCAAATATTAAAATCAAATGTAAGGAAAAACGGGGGTACTGTAATCATTTTCAAGATATATGAGAATGAGAAGACATAACTATTAAATTAATTATGAAGAAACTGGTAAAATTTGAGAAAAGTCTCAAAAGTAGTAGTATATCAAGATGATTTAGGAGTCTGTATGAAGAGCATTGTTGACAGAAGATGGTGGCAAGGTAGGTGGGAGCAAGCCCAGCTCTCCCTGTGCCCGGCTGGAACACCTAGCCAGTTGTCTGAGAAACAGAGGAAATAGCCAACAAAATCTCTGTGTATATGAAGTTTGGAGGCCAAAACTGCAGAGGACATTGAAAAACAGACAGTGAGGACATTGCCCTGGGACCGTAAGTTCCCCGGGATCTGCGAGGGGACCAGGACTGCTGTGCCCCCGGCCCAGCACCTGCTACAGACTATGGAGAGGAGAGTTGGATCACCAGCTCCCTCCCCTACCAGAGCAGGGAGGGCAGCCCAACACCAGGAGGGACCTGGGTGCTGGGACTTGCTGGGGGGAGTAGAGAGGAAGTGGGAGACACACAGAGGTTGTACACATCTACTGGGACTGTGAACGCTGGCACCAGAGAAATTGGGGTGCCCAGTGACAGCTGGAGAAGGGAGAAGTTGGGCTATGTTGCACCATGACTCGGATAGTCTCCAGACTGCTTGGAAAGATGGGCTGTGTGAAAAGCCAGGCACTTGTTAAGAATAGTGGGCAGCTGCTTCCTAAGGAACTCTCAAAAGTGGCTGGCTTGCCCTGAGGGTGATTTCAGCTGTGCACGCCCAGTGACTGACTGGCCAAGTGTGGAACTCTGCCGCCCAGTTTGTCTCATGCTGTGTGCAGCTGAGTGGCTGATTTGAGCTTGGCAGCTCACAGAGGACCTGGGCCATAGGCTGAGAAACTGAACATTGCGGCCCAAACCTGGTCCCCATCCTCTCAAAACCATAGAAAGGGAGAAAAGTGAAGCCCAGTCCCCCTCTTCCTATGGCATCAGAAGACCAGCGGAACTCGTTGAATGGTTTAAAGTCAGCAGCAGGCTTATTATTTTTTTCTTTTTGGTTTCTCTCTTTTTTTTCCTTTTTCCCCCCCAAGTGAAACAATAAGACATGAAATGATGAAGGGTCCAGAGACAGATTGAAAGGGGAGCACAAGGCTAACCCCCAAAACTGAAAAACTGAGACAAATGTCACCTTGCTATTCCACACAGCCAACATTTTATTGTTTATGCGTATTATTATTTTTTTCATTATTTTTTCCACTTGTATTTTATTAGTATTTTTTATTCCTCTTCCTTATGTATAGTTTTTCTCATTTTATTTTTCTGTTTAATTGCACTGTTGGACTGCTTTTTTCTTATTCTCTCTTTATTGTATTTTAATTTTCCTTCTTTCACTTCACCTGTGTTCCAATAACACACAGCTCTTGATTGGGTACTTTCTATTCTGGTTATCCAAATCATATATTTCTTGCCATATTGTTTTTATTCCAGCACTATTGTAAATAATTGTTGTTCCATACAATTGTACATACTATACAGCAATTCTCCAGGATCTTAGCCCACTTCACTTTACTCCTGATCATTATTATTGTTGTTGTTAACTCTATTCCCTCTTACACTATGCCTACTTTCTACCCTTCAGTCTCACTATGTCTCATCATCTATCCTTGCACAAACAGTCTGTTTTCTGGATTCAGCTCATAATCATCCTCCCTTCTAATGGGAGTCTTATGTCTCTTTCACCTTTTATAAAAAGTGGCTAGTTGGGTGAAATATCACAGTTAATGCAATGCTTATCCAAAGAGTCTCCTATCTCTTCTCTGCTTGATGGTACTTTAAATCTCATAAAATACTCGCCTGCTGTCTTAATCCATTTTGCCTACCCCCTGCCACTGGTCACATGCAAGAACAGGTTGGAGCTGCAAACATCAGTATACTTCCTGGGGGTGAAACCACCAACAAAGGAACCATCAAAATGTAAAAACCCATGTACAATGAGAGCCCACACAAAGAGAAGAAAGGGCAAGCCTAGAGGGTCCAGACAAGGAGATCAAAGAGACCACACTGCTGAAACCCACAGAATTCCTATTATAGTTCTCCCTATAAAAATAGCTAACAAAGTGAAATGGGGGTGGACCAGAAGGAAGAAAGAAATGACCAAACAGGAAAAAGTGAAGTTACAAGAACTCAAAAAAATGAGGAGAGGATTAGGAACCTCCAGGACATCTTTAAACGTTCCAACATCCGAATTATAGGGGTACCAGAAAGGGAAAAGAAACAGCCCCAAATGGAAAACTTATTTGAACAAATAATAGAGGAGAACTTCCTCAGTTTGGCAAAGGAAATAGACTTCCAGGAAATCCAAGAAGCTCAGAGAGTTGAACCCAAGAAGGAACAAGCTCCAAGAAGTTGGACCCAAGAAGGAACACACCAAGGCACATCATAATTACATTACCCAAGATGAAAATGAAGGAGAGAATCCTAGATGCAGCAAGAGATAAGGGCACCTACAAAGGAGTTCCCATCAGACTGTCAGCAGATTTCTCAAAAGAGACCTTACAGGCAAGAAGGAGCTGGAAAGAACTATTCCAAGTCATGAAATCCAAAGACCTACAGCCAAGATTGCTCTATCCAGCAAAGCTTTCACTTAGAATGGAAGGGCAGATAAAGTGCTTCTCAGATAAGATGAGATTCAAGGAGTTCATCACCACCGAGCCCTTATTATATGAAATGTTAAAGGGACTTATATAAGAAAAAGATCAAAAATATGAACAGCAAAAGGACAGCAAACTCACAGTTATTCACAACCACACCTAAAACAAAAGCAAACCAAGAGGACAGCTAGATCAGGAGCGGAACCATAGATGAAGAACACATGGAGGGTTAGCAATAGGGGAGTGGGAGGAGGAGAAGAGGGGAGAAGATACAGAAAATAAGTAGCATAGATGGTAGGTAAAAAATAGATAAGGGGGGGAGGGCAAGAATAGTAGGGGAAATATAGAATCTAAAGAACTTGACACACGTGGTCATAAACTAAAGGGGGAGAATGGTCAGGGAGGTGGTGTGCAGGGTAGAGGGGATTGAAGGGGGGGAATAGAACAACTGTAATGGTATAACCAATAAAATATATTAAAAAATAAATAAATAAAAATAAAATTTATTTAATTGTTCAAGTACAGTTTTCTGTCTTTTACTCCAATTCCAGCCCACCTCCCCATACTCCCCACTCCCCTCCTATTTCCACTCCCCCTTAGTTGCTTTCCATGTGTCCTCTATACTAGTTTCTCTAAATTCTTCCCCTTTTCCCCTGAAATTCCCTCCCCTCTACCCTCTGGAAATTAAGTTGTATATGAACGCATTACATTTTGTAAAAGAATAATCAGATATTTATTAAGAGATAATCACTATGGAGAGCTTATTAATCTTCTAAAACATTTAATATACTTACATAAATAGGATTATTGTACCTGTAAAAAATATTTTTGACTCATTCTATTTATGTTTCTCTTGGAGACTTATTCATAGTAGTATATGTAGCTCTACTGTACGCAGTTTAACTCCTACTCAGGATTACTCATGCCAAAAAAGGCATCATTCCTGTTTTAATGAGCATTTGTTTCTAATTTTTTTGTTATTAGAACTAATGATTCTTTTTGCATAAAAAAATACAGTCTAAGAGTAATAGATAACCAATAGAGCAATGTTGGGCTGCTATTGTGTACAATTTCATTTTGATAGATATTACAAAATAATTTTTTAAAACAACTGTAACAATTAACACTTTTCCCAACAGTATAAAATATTTTATTTTCTTATGTCACTAATAGTACATATTACCAATCTTTTATTTTTTCAATCTGATAAAGATGGTAAAATTGACCTTACCATTTGAATTTACATTTTCAGGATTAGTATGATATTGAGAAACTCTCCATGTACCTAAATAGAAAATTTTCATTCTTCTGTTAAATGCCTTGACAAATATTTTTAAATGTTTTTCTGACATTGCCTTTATTCTGTAAAATAATGTATTTTTCTATATACTGAGAATATTTTTCCTAGTTTATCTTCTATGTTTTCACTTGCTTATGATGTTCTTTGATGTAATAATATTTTTAGAGAAGAGTCTATTCAGGTTCTTTGCCCATTTTTTAATTGTTTTTTTTTTTTTTTTAGTTTGTTTTTTGGGGGAGCGTTGGTATTGAGTCTTATAAGGATTTTGTAAATTTTGGATATTAATACCTTATCATATGTATCAGCAAATACATTCTCCAGTCTGTGGTGGTTGTTTTATTTTGTCAAAGATTTCCTTTGATGTGCAAAAACTTTTTATCTGATGTAGTCCCACTTTTTTGTTATTTATTATTTTCTTTGCCCAAGGACATATTCAATATGTGAGAAAAAATATTGCTTCAAGCAATGTTTGAGATTTTATTACCTATGTTTTCTTCTGTGATTCTTACGGTTTCCAGCCTAACACTGATAGCTTTGATCCATTTTGAATTTCTTCTTGTACATGGTATTAAAATGTGGACTAGCTACATTTTTCTGCATGTATCTGTCCAATTTTCAAAATACTATATAGATTAAATCATCTTTAACCCATTGTATGCGCTTGCTTCCTCTGTCAAATATTTGTTGATCATGAATGTGTGATTTGTTTTCTGGGTTCCCTGTTATGTTCCATTGACATCTGCACATTTTTGTATGCCAGTACCATGCTGTTTTGATTACTATGGCTTTGTAGTATAAATTAATAATAGGACAGAAAGAAGAACAATGCTGTTCTTCTTTCTCAAGATCACTGCTGCATTTTGGGGCCTTTAGTGGTTCCATATAAATTTTTGAAACAATTTTGTGAAATACATCATTGGTATTGTTATAGGAATTGCATTGTGTCTATAGATTGCTTTGGGTGGTATGGACATTTTAATGGTGTTAATTCTAGTTATCCATTAACATGGTATGTGCTTATACTTATTTGTATCTTCTTTAAATTCTCCCTTTAGTGTCTTATAATTTTCTTTCTTTATTTAAAGATCTTATTTATTTATTTTTTACACAGGGGGAGGGAGAGAGAAAGAGAGAAAAAGTGGGAGAGAAACATCAATGTGTTGTTGCCTCTCATGCACACCCCAATGGGGACCTGGCCTGCAACCCATGCATGTGCCCTGACTGGGTATCAAACCAGTGACCCTTTAGTTTGCAGGCCAGCACTCAATCCACTGAGCCATACTGGCCAAGGCATTTTTTTAATTTTATGAGTACAGATCTTTTACATCCTTAGTTTGATTTGCTCCTAGGTATTTTATTGAAGCAATCGTAAATGGAATTGTTTTCTTGATTTCCCTTTCTGATAAGTTCATTATTGGCATATAAAAATGGAATTGATCCCTGGCTGGTGTAGCTCAGTGGATCGAGTGCGGGCCTGTGAACCACACAATCGCGGTTTGATTCTCAGCCAGGGCACATGCCTGGGTTGCAGGCCAGGTTCCAGCAGGGGACACACAAGAAGCAACCATACATTGATATTTCTCTCCCTCTCCCCTTCCCTTCCCCTCTAAAAATAAATAAATAAATAATCTTTAAAAAGTCGAATTGATTTCTGGATATTAATTGTGTATCTTGCTACTTTACTGCATTCATTTATCAGTTCTAGAGTTTCCTTAGTATAATCTTTAGGGTTCTCTATGCACAGTATCATATCACCTGCAAATAAAGACAGTTTTACTTTTAACTTCTGAATTTGGGTGCCTTTTATTTTCTTCTTCCTGATATTTATGGCTAGCACTTCTAGTACTATGATGAATGAGAGAGGTAAAAACAGACATATAGATGGCCAATAGATATATAAAAAGATGTTCAGTGTCACTAATCATCACAAAAATGCAAATTAAAAACACAATGAGATATCACCTCATATGTATTAGAATGGCTATCATCAATAAATCAACAAACAAGCCCTCAGAGGCAGCCAAATAGGGACTATAGAAAGCAGAGAATGTGGAGGAATGGGAACCCTTTTTGAGCTGTTGGTGGGAATACTTCTTGGTACAGCCACTGTGGAAAGCAGTATGAAGATACACTCAAAAATTAAAATTGGAAATGCCATTTGACCCAGTGATTCCACTTCTGGGAATGTATTAAAAGAATCTGGACATACCAATTCAAAAAAAGATAAGCACCTCTTTGTTCATTGCAGCATTATTTACAATATGCTGGCAATGGAGGCAGCCGGAGTGTCCATCAATAGATGAGTGGATAACACAATTATGGGGCATTTACACAATGGAATACTACTAAGCTATAAAAAAGAATAAACTTTTGCCCTTTGTGACAGCATGAATGGAACTGGAGAGTTCCATGAGTGGAACTTAAATAAGCCAGTCAGAGAAAGACAAATACCATACAACTTCACTTGTATGTTGAATCTAATGAACAAACTGAACTAATGAGCAAAATAAAGATAGAGTCATAGATAGTGAGCAAGCTGACAGCTCAGGGGGTGGGTGGTTAGGGTGTGAAAGAACTGAGGGAAAAGGAAAAAGGACTTATGGACATGGGCTAAAATTTGGTGATTGTGGAGGAGGAGGGAACTTTAAGGGGGATAAATAGAAATAAAAAAGATACAGTAAAACATTTTAAACATTTTTAAATATTATATACATGTACATATAATTTATTTAACAGCTTCCAGAGTTTGTGTCTTGCTTAAGATATTCAAGTCCCAATACACTAAAAAAATTATATTTTTTTCTAAATTTGATATTTCTTGTTCACTTTAAGCTTTACTTTTCTAATATTTTTGAGGTAAAATTTTAACTTCATCCTTTTTCTCCTAAATGAATAGACAATTCCCAATCTGTTATTTGTTATTGTTTCTGAGGGGTATATTTAATGCTTGGGGAATGAATTAAATTGGACCCACTATTTTTAGTTCACTTAATTATCAAATTGGTTTGACATTTGCTGTAATGCATTTTTTCATCTCCTTTACTTTTTATTAGAACCATAGAGTTCTCCTTTTTGACTCTTATATTTAAAGCTTATGCTTATGTTGTTTTAGACTATAGTTTCTTGTGCTCTAGTCAGCCTAGTTTAGTCCACATTCTGGATAGGAAGTTATTATTTCTGATTACTGATGATACACTTCTTAATTTTTCAATACTGTCATAAATTTATTTTGTTAAAATATTTTTCAATAATTTTTGTGGATACAGAAGTCAATCTCAGGTTAAATTATTTGCTTAGTTTTATGCTAAATCCTTTGCCTAATTTGTAATCTGACATACATTCAACTAGAAAGCAAACTTTTTGAGAATGACAATTTTTATTTTTAGATGAATATCTTACCTACTTTGTGGAAGATGTTTGACAATTAAATTATGTTTCATACAAGTATTGAATGGGAATCTTAACAACAAATACAGATCAGTTTCAGAAATAACCCTTATTCATATCATCTTGTACCATATATTTAATAAGAGATTTTTTCCTGATAATGTAATATATTAACTAATTTTTCTTTTTGCAAATAAAAAGTCTCACCACTTTACTTATTAAAATACAGAATGAGCTTATTAAAAGTAGAAAACATGTTTTTGCAATAAGTGAAAATTTTTAATGTCTAATCTGTGGATGTTTAACAGCATCATAAGGAATGTACCTGCATTCATAAATAATACTAGTTGTTTCTAAAATCTGAGTCTAGTACTAAAGTGAAGGTGGCAAAAACAGCTTTGAAAATTTTCAATTTATTTATTTATTTATTTATTTATTTATTTATTTATTTATTTCAAGTACAGTTTTCTGCCTTTTACTCCCATCCCAGCCCAACCCCCAGCCCTTCCTACCTCCCTCCTGTTCCCACCCTATTTCAATATTTTTAAAAAATGTTCTTCAAATTCCTATTTGCATTACTGAATCACAGACATGCAGAGTTGGGATTCCTTTGGAATGTACAGAGCCAAAAAATAATATTTAAACACAAAACAATAAGAGAAGGCCCTTAACCTTGAAATGTTGTGGTTTTGGCAGTAAATAGGAGACAGATGCAATTACCATTAAAGTAAATATATTTTAAAAACTAAAATTATAAAGATTATTAAAATGAAGTATGATTTATGTGAGAGTTTAGAATTTTTGTAAAACCCTGAAACAATAGATTCCTTTCATTTAGTTCATAGGAGAGATATTAGAAGCATATCAGGAAGCCTAAGAGAGACTCCTGTGTGTCTCTCTCACAGACATGAAACTCACCTTGTTCCCCAGGCTTCTATCATGTAAAGAAAAATTTTAAATCACTGGGGAAGGGGAAGAAGACCTTTTTATTCCCAGATGTAAGACAAAGATCCACCGCTTATGTGGAAGGTATAAAAACAAAAACCAAATGCCCCTAGAAAGGAGGCAGGAAACCTCCTTCCTATTCCCCCATGGTAAGGTGAACTGCAAAGATTAAGTTGCCATTGAAGGAGGAGTAGAAGCCAAAGCCATGTGACCTTGAGGGAGGGGTAAGAAACACCCATAGCTCCACCACAAGTTTGCTATTCATAACAAGCAACACTGGTCTAATGCTTGGAGATGAGTAAGAAAATCTACTGCCACTGGTCTAAAACAAATGTACATAAAAGCTTTGGGAAGAGTAGAAAAAATAGCCATTTTCTCCTAAAGGAGATATAGGGAACGTGCAGAATCTTGAATTGATTTAAAAAAGAAAAAGAAAGATATTTGCTACCAGGGGGGTAGAGCAGATGATTATCTTCTGAGCCAAGCTTCTCTCATATAAATGGTGGATGTTGGCTGCTTAGGAAGAAAAGATACAGAAAGATCTATCTCCAAAGCCCAAAGCCCTGACATACAGACTCTATGTCAGAGACTAGACCAAGATATTGAAAAAACCCTCTTCTGCCACCATGAACCTCCCACTTGGTGACAGATAATAACTCTCTATCATTGTGGGGTGGCAAGGGTAGAGAGAGATGCCCCCAGAGACAGCCATACAGACACTACAGAAACCAGAGTGATGAGCAGGCGCCACACAAAGCACAAGGTCCTGTCAGCCCATCACTGAAGGGGCTAAAAGCTTTGATTCACCACAGATAACTATAATAAGAACAAAATCCACATCCAGCCCAATTACTGAATAAATTGACCAAACTCTCCACAATAATATATGACAGAAAAAATGTGTTTATTCTCCAGGCATAAATTTTACTTATTTAAATCTATAAAGTTTTTCTACATATAGTATTTGATATCCAGTAAATATTTATGACATATACAGAAAGAAAGAAAAAAAAACAAACAACTCAGTAAGATAAACTGGTCAATAAAAGAGGTATTGCTGTTCACAGAATAAAACCTGATATGACCTTTATGTGGAAACCTTTAAATTAAAAGAATGAGGTACCAACATCCACCTACTAGAATGCTCATATGAAAAAGACTGGTGGTAACATATGCTGGAGAGAGGGCGGAACAACTGGAACTCTCTAATCTTGATGTTGGGAAAGGTAAAGGACCCAGTCACTCTGAAAGTGAGTTTGAATAGATTGAAGAGCATGGCTATGCATAAAGCTATGCATACACTTACCATATTACCAAGTGATCCACTTTTAGAAATGAGAACCCATGCCCCCCAAATATATTATATGTACATGTTTATAATATCTTTCTTCAGCCTCGACAAAACATCAAACAATACAAATGAACATCAAGTGGTAAATGAATTTTAAAAAGTGGTATATTCATACAATACACTATGCCACCCCCACCCCAGAAAAGGAAAGATTAGCTGATATATTTAACAACATGGAGGAATCCAAAGCATTATCTAGGTGCATCAAGCTAAAATCAAAGGCTATGCACTATATAATTAATTTTTCAGACATTTCAGGAAAATGTAAAACTATAGAAAGAAAACTTGGATCAGAACTGAAATCAGTGGTTATTAGAAAAACTACAGAACTTTCGGGAGGGGGGGAGCTAGAAATATTCCAACTTGACTGTGTGGTGGTTACTCAAGTGAGCACATTGCACTACTCCTTTAAAAAGATGAATCTTATTGTATGTAAATTATATTGCAATAAATCTGATTTTTAAAAATAAAATTGTAAAAGCAGCTAGAGTTTATCAGAAGAAAACTGCCAGAAAATCGAACTCTATGGAGGTATAAGCACCAAGGAGTTAAAGCAGAAATATTCATGCAGGCTGGTAGAAGGGGCAGAGACAGATAGTCAGGGTGGAGAGGACATGCAGTAAGGTGGCAGCTGGTGGGCATGGTGGTTGCACATTTTCATGCAGATAAACTGGGAGGAACGACTGGGGAGTGAAAAAGACCACACAGCCCAGGGTTAAGGCACAGAGAAATAAACCCTCAAAACCTCTGGCCATAAAAACCAGTGGGGTTGCAGCAGCAGGAGCAACTCTCAGCCTCATAGGAGAGTTCGTTGGAGAGACCCATGGGGTCCTAGAATGTAGAAAAACCCAGGGACCCAGGAATCAGCACCAGAAGGGCCCAATTTGCTTGTGGGTAGTAGAGGAAGTGATTGAAAGCCTGCCAAGAGCAGAGCAAGTGACATTGTTCCCTCTCTGACCCCTCCCCCACATACAGCACCTCAAGGTTGCCCCTTCTTGAATACCTAAAGCTCCAACTCTTACATTATAACAGGTGCATTGAGACAAAGAAATATGGTTCAAATGAAAGAACAGATCAAAACTCCAAAAATGAACTAAGCAATGAAGAGATAGCCAACCTATCAGATTCAGAGTTTAAAATACTGGTAATCAGGATGCTCACAGAAATGACTGAGTATGGTTGTGAAATAGAGGAAGAAGTGAAGGGTATGCAAAGTGAAATAAAGAAAAATATACAGAGAACCAACAGTAAAGAGAAAGAACCCAGGACTCAAATCAGTGATTTGGAGCAGAGGAAGAAATAAACATTCAACCAGAACAGAATGAAAAAACAAGAATGCAAAAAATGAGGAGAGACTTCAGAACCTTTGGAACAACTTTATTATACATTCCAGCACCTGAATCATAGGTGTGCAAGTAGGAAAAGAGGAAGAACAAGAAATTGAAAGCTTGTTTGAAAAATAAATAATGAAGGACAACCTTTCTAATCTGGTGAAGGACATAGACTTCCAGGAAGTCCAGGAAAATCACAGAGTCCCAAGGAAGTTGGACCCAAGGAAGCCCACACCAAGGTACACCATAATTACATTACCTAAGATGAAAGATAAGGAGAGAATCTTAAAAGCAACAAGAGAAAAGGAGACAGTTACCTACAAAGGAGTTCCCATTAGACTATCAGCTGATTTCTCAAAAAAAAAAAAAACAAAACCCAAAAAACATACATGCAAGAAGGGACTGGAAAGAACTATTTGAAGTCATGAGAGGCAAAGACCTGCATCCTAGATTACTCTATCGAGCAAAGTTATCATTTAGAATGGTAGGGGTAGATAAAGTGTTTACCAGATAAGGCCAAGTTAGAGAAGTACATTATCACAAATTCTTATTATATTACACATTAGAGGAATTTATCTAAGAAAAAGAAGATGATCAAAACTGTGAACAGTAAAATGACAACAAGCTCACAACTATCAACATCTGAACCTAAAAACAAAACAAAACATAATGAAAAACCCCACTAAGCACACAACTATAATAGAACAGAACCACAGAAATGGTAATCACATGGAAGGTTATGAGTTGGGGGTGGGAAAGGGAGAATGGAAGAAAAAGGTACAGAGTAGGCACAAGGTAAACAGGGGGAGGTTAAGAATTGTATAGGAGGAAATGGAGAAGCCAAAGAACTTATATGTATGACCCATGGACACAAACTGTGGGGAGGGGGAAATGTTGTAGGGTGATGAGGTGGTACTGGAAGGAGAGGAGAAAAAAATTGGGACAACTGTAATAGCATTGGGACAACTGATGGAGCTTCCATGGAACCGCAGGGAGATCTTTGAATTGAATTCTCTATAGTTGCTTTTCCAAATGTGTAAAACCCCTGAGAAAGTTTCCCACCTGAAAAAGCTAAAGTGGATTCTGGTGGCAGAATAGTGGTGGCTGATTTGTAGTATTTCTGCATTCCCACAGTTTATGGGGGCAGATTTGCAAATAATTTTGTGAACAAAATTTGGATCACACTGGAGAAAATGCTGGCATAGGGATGCCTTCCATCTAGTACAACAATTTTGCCCAGCTGGGTAGAGGGTCTCACACACTAAGAGGATGAATATGAACTGATTATTTAGGGATGCAAAGTCAGAGCATAGAGTGGCATGTACCTCGACTAGGGGAAATTAAATTAGAGAGATCCAGCAGAAATCTTCACAAAATCTTGCTTATGCACACACAGACCCACCCCCCCACACATATATCCATACTCATCAAGATAGTAAATTTTAAACTGTCAGGTGCACAGAAGCCACTTTACAATGGGACCAGTTCACGTAAGAGCTTTGTTACCTCGTATCACTCCTTACAACTTTAACCCTCTTACCTCTTCCCACCACTGCTAAGAAGTGAGTGAACATCGGAAACTGACTAGCAAGCTTGGAGGAAGATAAATGCAAGACAGAGAAAAAGAAAGAACCAGGTTTCCCTTCCTTTTCTTTTCAAGGGTTCTAGCTAAAAGATGGCACAAGTGGGGAGTGTGGAAAATTTGATTAGACATTACATTTAGAATTATAGTGTGTGTGTGTGTGTGTGTGTGTGTGACACACACATAATATCCATATACACATACATATAGTGAATTGAGTATTCTAATTGCCAAATCAAGGTGTGTTTCTGACTTAAAGTGACTAAGAGGTCAGCCAGTACCCCAATTGCAAGCAGAAAGAATTGGGATTTCACCAGGCTTTACTGTGGGGAAAGAAAGTTTACTCCACTGAACGAATCTTTAAAGTCAGTGGGAAATAAAATAAAGCTATACTTTAGATAGGTCAGAGTGACATTTTTCAATATTCTTGTTACACAAACAGTGACTGAGCACTTCTCTGAAATCCTTTCATAATGGCTGGATTCATGGGAACTTGCTCAGCTTACATTGTGTATATTACCTAGCTCCACAGTTTGACCTAGAATTTCCTGCTTTAGAATACTGAAAACAAAGAAATAATAACCAAAAAGGATTTATCAAACTATTTAAATCAAAATTTGTATTATTCTAGCAATGGTACAATTATAGTTACTGTTCAAAAGAGTAGTACTAGGTGAATAAAAGAATCCCAAGTGAATGTAAAATAACAAAGATTGTGTAATGCTAAAAATAATTAAGCAACTGGGTTGACTGCATTTTCTTTATTTAAGTTTATGCTAAAAGCTATAAATTTGTATAAAATGTACAAAAATCTTACCAATAAGAATATTTATTAATATAAAATTATATTTGTAATAATGCTTCAATTGTACTTTGGGGGTTACCAAGTATTTTCACATTGTGCCTTTTGACCTTATGAGCAATTTAACATTACCACTATAAAAACATTTAGGGAGGTTTCTAGAGCTGTCCTGAACTCGTGTGTGTGTGTAGTATGCTGTGTGTGTCAATGCATATACATGTATGTATGTATGCCTGTGTTGGATGAAAACAAATAAAGGGAAATTGCCTTCTCTATGTTTGCTAAGATCCATCAGCTACATGGCTTGTTCCATTTTTATGATTCAATATATTTCAGAACCCAGATTTCAATCTTTTTATATCCTTGTCAACTTTTCAGGCAAATAATACATATATATTGGCTTAAAGTTTGTTTAATATTTCATATATTTTATGAGAAAAATAAAAAGTATGAGAAATATCCATTTACAAACTGACCCACAAAGTTGAACCTATGTTTCAGGACTCAAATTTCCAGTAAATTACAGGAAAACATAATACTGATAGTCAACAAGAGTCAGCACATGCTAATAGGCTGCATAACCTTGCTACTCAGCAGAACAATAGCCATTAGATTCTCAGGACCTGCAAACACAAATCTCTTCTCAACAGTTTTAATTAGGAAATGTCTCATGACTGACAAATGTATTCATTATTTCCCTTAATGGTTGGTCAGAGTCTACATCTCTCAAAAGAGTTTTAGGCATTTTTATGATAAAGTTCAAAGCTAAAATAAGAAAAAACAAGATTGATATTCACATATAATCTAACAGCAGACTAAAAGTTCGTTCTTTTTAAACTTTTTAATTTTATTTATTTATTTTTTAGAGAAAGGGAAGGGGAAGGAGAAAGAGTGGGAGAGAAACATCAATGTGTGATTGCTTCTCATGTGTCCCCTACTGGGGATCTGGACTGCAACCCAGGCATGTGCTCTGACTGGGAATTGAACCTGCGACCCTTTGCTTCACAGGCCCCTGATCAATCCACTGAGCTACACTAGCTGGGGCCTAAAAGTTTGTTCTTAATTTTAAAATGCTTTACAAGGCATAATACTTGAAGTTCTTAGGAACTTTCTAACATCATTTGTTAGTGATAGCTCGTGGTGTTTGGCCACTGTAAAACTCAATCTTCGTGAGACACCAGAAATTTTGTGAGACACTTTGTGAGACACGGGTGAGCTACAATGGTTAATTCACTAAAATCCTAGAACAAATGGTGATCTTCAGGTTCAGAAAATTACACTATTGTAATGTTGGTGTCATTTGGGAACAAATTACATCCTGTCTTAGAACTACTGGTTAGAGTAGAGGTCTGGGAATATTTCTGGAGGTTTAAAGTAGGTTTTAAATTAGTGGTTATGTGCATGTATGTGTGTGTGTGTGTGTGTGTGTGTGTGTGTGTGTGTGTTGTGGTAGCAGTGAGAGTTCTGTAGAATTACAATGATGAATTATCAAATAAAAATTTGTGGCTCATGCATAACACTACACATCTCAAACATAACAAAATTACTGTTGTATTCTAAAACTTAAGGTGGGAGTAGGGGTATGCTGGGGATGGAAGTGAGAAAAGAATAGGGCTTGGCCCTTCAGGTGCTAGACAAGCAATCTCATAAAAATGAAATTACTCTTTGGTCATATATCAACAAATTAACTTTAAATGCTATTTAGAGAATATGTTTGGTATAAAAATACTGGTTCTCCTTTCCTGGCTATACTTCTATTCATAACATAAAAAAGGGGGCATATCTTGTATCCTGTCCAAAGATGGTCAGTTTTCCCTGTAATATACTTTTAGTTAAAAGAAGACTCTGGGATGTGGAAATCAAATTGAGCCCAATCAAATTGGGCCCAGCCTAAGGAGCATATAAGATCAGTATAGCAAAATTGTTGAGAGTACAGGCTTTGTGTTCATCTGTGGCAATTGTAACCAATTACCAGCAACTTGGTGACCTCAAGTCTCCAGTATAATTGAAGGATCTATTGAAACTACAGTTTTCTGTTTTGGCTGCAGGCTCAAGTCTCCAGTATAATTGAAGGATCTATTGAAACTACAGTTTTCTGTTTTGGCTGCAGGCATTAGTGTTCAAACTCAGAACAAAAGTGCTTTATGAGTGTTGTTTTAAAACACTTTAAAAATATGGAACAATATAAAAATTATTTTCACATGCCTTCTATTTGGATATATGTATCCCAGAAGCACTAATTTATATGGTTTAAAAACAAATACTGCACTAATAGAATACAGGCCTAGTAAATTGAATAGTAAGCTATCATTTTATGTTTTTCCCTTCTGCTGAAGATTATGATATATACTACTATGAAAAATAAATCTTGGACAAGACATCAAGAAGATAAAAGTGAATTCAATCTTATAAAGAGCATCTGCTTTGTTATTTATGAGACAGTAACAATTATATCTGGCAAGAATGGCTGATTTAAATTCCCTGATCACTTAGAATAGACTCCCCTACTGTTGATGTTTTGTTTTACGTGGTATCATAGTATCCTACTTTATTTTCTTTATATAGTTTGTCATTATGTGCTTTATTTATCTGTTTATTTATCTGCCTCTTACTGTTTGAGTGTAAACCAAATATGAACCTTGGTCCTATTTACTACAGCATTGCTATCATATAGAACAGCACTAGGTCCACAGAAAGCATTCAATAAATATTTATTGACTGGAAAAATAAACAAATCAAATAAATAATTAGAAAAATAAAGCATAAATTTCACAAAAATTTTGGCAAAATCCTAGAGAGTGAAAAATGCAAATTGGTAATTTATTTTTTTACTTATAGAGGTTTATGTTTATTTAATCACTAATATGTTTTTATTTTACAGATAATTCCAGTATTTATTTGGATATATGTAAGTACTTCAAATGGACAATCTTCCTTATTTAGTTAACTACTATTTTAGCTCACAAGAGTCCACAAAGACTATAGGATCTACCATATTTAGAAGGTTGTCAATAAATCTTTGAAACAAAAAACTCAAAAATTAAATGTAGATTGGTCTTTTATTGAAATGCTATTTTAATTATTTTCATTTATAGAAAATACCTGAGCTCATACAGATGTCCAAAATATTTGTTTTATTTACAAACAAAATTTTTATAGCCTGTAATGATTCAAACTATACAAATTTATCTAAGACTGAGAATTTCTGCCAAACCTAAAGAATTATTTGTCAGACTGTAACAGGGTACAGGCAAGGGGGAGCCCAAATAGAGATTTGTAATGAGGTTCAGAATTCAAGGTGTCCAGGAAATATTAGAAAAAATATATATACATAGAATGTCCTCACCCCAGCAGTTTGAGCTGGGGGATGGGACACATGGAGCAGGGTCATTCAGAGATGGTTTGTATAGCAACAGCTTTCCAGCTAACTTTTGGCATGGTCATTTAACACATCTATAACCTTTAACCAGTTTCATGGATATGTTAAATAGCTGTGGCCATGCTTTGAACCAGAGGGATGGAAGTGACTTCCACCCAAGATGTAACTGGGAAGCAACTCCCCCTGGTTACAGAGCCTGCATGAGAATTTGGAGATGATTGGCTCCGTGCCATGAGGCCACACCCGTCCAGACTTACTATAGCAGCCCAGTAAAGCTGGAAGAATACAGGAATTCTGGCAGGTATAACTGATTGTTAGAGGAGTTGGAAATGGGGCTGCAGAGGAAGATTGCCACTGGGATTTAAACCCAGGTACAGCAGGCTTACCATGGGGGGAACCATGGGGCTTTGGCAGAGTGGAGACCCCACAGCTATGGCAGAGGTTGGGACCACACAGCTTTGAGGTGCTTCCTTTTGCCACATGGCTTAAGAAGCAGGAGAGACTTTGCCTGGAAGTAAAAGGGGGAAAGGACTCTTGCTAGTGGGCCATGAGAAGGTGCCACATGGTTTTGGATTAACTGGAGATTATGGTGGCGACACAGCTGATGGTGCCTGGAGCCTGAATCACAGACTTCTACTTCTTTTCCTGAGATATGGTACCCTGGACTGGGCAGAGGGAGAAGGAAGGACTGTGTATATCTGTGGGTATTCTAAAGGACTTTAGTATTTTAATGAAGACATTAAGTAATTACTCTAAGTCTGTATAATTTTTAAATAAATAATTCATTTTCTTTACACCAATCTCTGGCATTGAAAGACATCTTTCCCCTAGCGGCAGGCAAGGCGAACCTAGTAGGTGGGGGGTACATCCAGAAAAAAGAGGGATCCTTTCAGTAATAGTATATTGTATGCCCCACCCTGAGGCTGTGACAAAACCAGCATTGCCTCTCAGTCTTCAGGTTGGATGTAGACAGTCTAGCTAACTGAATACATACACAGTGAAGTTGATTTTACTGATTCCAAGAATCACAAATTGTCATTTGCCAAACATAAGTTGTTTTTCAACATGGTAATCTTATATCAGAATACCTATTGTTAATCTTCTTACTGGGAAGAAAAAATATAAACTAATAAAAATGCATTAATGTCTCTGTATAGAAATGTCAAAATGTTAATAGATTTCAATTGTAGAAATTTACAAAATGTTCTTATAACTTTCATACTGCCAAAGCAAAACTATACAAGTGTGCTTGGAACTGGAGCAGCTATTAGAGTTGATTTCTGTTGCTCTGGTGGAATGCAAAAAACCACGCATGTCACTGGTAAGTATGGTTGTCAAAGTTAGGACTATTGGCTAAATCTTTCAGACACAACACTGGAACTGACAGTTTTTAAAAATAAACCAAGAATCATCTAAATTATATTTCAGTCCCTGTTAAAAATGTGTAGGTCAAAATTAGACCAATCCAAATATATCTACTACTTAGAAAGTACATGCAAGTTCATTGTCCTAAAATTGTCAAGTCCCAATCAACTGATAGCACACCATAGCAAAAAACAGGCAGGCAGTCTCTGCCACATCCAATTTAACATAAAAATCTTAACTCTAATTGGGCAGCAAAAGACAAAAGCAGGCATATTGTTCATTACAGCACTTCATTTGTCACTCGTGGAAATTGTACATTCTATCATTAAAGGTTTGATTTAAAGTGAACATGAGTGAACAGAAAATCTTTCATGCTGCCCTGATTTCCTTTAAAGGATAAGAGACCACCATTCATTTATCCATCATGCTGTAAATGATGCTAGTCTGTCTCTCTACTTTTATTTCCTCTCCTTCACTCTGATTCATTCTGCACTCCACTATAAGATTGATTCTCCTAAAATATCATTTAATTCACATTATTCTTTGCCTTAAAATTGTTTCCTATCTCTCACTCCTTCAGGAATTATATCCAAGACCCTGCACTTAACCTTGAAGTTATTTTATTATGCCACCTTTCACATCTACTCTGTTACTATTAAATGTAAACCAATCTCCTGTAGAAATCCACTTAATGTTCCCCTCATCCTCTTTCTGGAGATTGTGCTTTTGTTCTGTTTTCATGGAGTACCTCTCACTCCTACTTAACATTCCTCCTTTAATATCCATTTAAAATAATATCTCCTCCACAAAAAAGTTTGTTGAGTATACCCACATAAAGAAATATCTTCCCTCCTATGGGTTCTCCTTACATGGATGTTCTTTTCTAAAATTTTATTTTAATGTAATGTATAGGAGATACTTTGTTAATAAAATTATATAGGTTTCAGGTATACAAGTCTGTGATACATAATTTGTACCCTGTACTGTGTACTTATCACCCCAGTTGTCTCTTTCCATCATCAATTATTCCCTCTTTACCTTCTTCCTCCCCACACAGACATTCTTCATTAGTCGTATATTTCCTTGGGCTATCTTTGAACTTAAGTTAAATACTTCAAACTCTTTATATTTTTTGCATGTTTATATTATCTACCAAAGAGGATTATGGATTTCTTGAACACAATAACTATTTCCTAAAATCTCTTTAATCTATTATGATAGCTAGCACAGTGTCCTTCAAAAAATAAGGTTACAATTAATGTTCACTAATAAAGGACTTCTAAAACATTTGAGAAATAAACAGATTGTATATATGAGGAAACTGAGCTCTGTAATCATTAGTTAACATGCTAATGTGACGAGCAGCCACTCGTAGGTTTGGTTTGCTCGATTATTAAATGTCTTTTCTATTTGTTCCAGAACTATATTCTTTTGTTACCTGTTGGTTGTTCCTAAGCAAATTAATTCCTGGAATCCACTGCCTTCAATTATATATATATATATAAAATCTTGCATGCATGTTTATATCTGTAAACAAAATAAGCATAAAACCTAAAGATTCTTTACATGTACTGATATTTCAAAGGCAATTTTATAGAACTGAATTTTAATGATGTATAAAGTAAGAAACAATATGCAAGATTTGTGATCACAATGGAGACATTAATATTATTTTTAAGTATATTTTATTGATTATGCTGTTATAGTTGTCCCACTTTTTTTCTTCCCTTTATTCCTTTCTTCCCCGAACCCTCTTCCCACCAGCACTCCCCTTGTTAAGTTCATGTCCATGGATCATATATATAAGTTCTTTGGCTTCTCCATTCCCTACACTATTCTTAAACTCCCCCTGTCTATTTTGTTTCTACAACTTATGCTTCTTTTTCCCTGTACCTTTCTCCCCTTCTCCCCACTCCCCTCTGGGTATCACGGAAGTGACTGAAAGCTGGCCAAGAGCCAAGGAAGTAGCATTGTTCTCTCTCTGACCCCCCCCCCATACAGGTTCACAACACACTGACTGTTCGTTGCCCCACCCTGGCAAATACCTAAGCTTCTGCCCCTTCCAACATAACAGGTGAATTGAGACAAAGAAATATGGCCCAAATGAAAGAACAAATTAAAATTCCAAAAAAAGAACTAAGGAATGAAGAGATAATCAACCTATCAGATGCAGAGTTCAAAACATTGGTAATCAAGATGCTTACAGAAATGGCTGAGTATGGTTGCAAACTAGAGGAAGAAGTGAATGCTATGAAAAGTGAGATAAAGGAAAATGCACAGGAAACCAACAGTGAAGGGAAGGAACCCAGGACTCAAATCAATGATTTGGAGCATCAGGAAGATATAAACATTCGACCTGAAAAGAATGAAAAAACAAGAATTCAAAAAAAAAAAAATGAGGAGAGACTTTAGAACCTCTGGGACAACTTTAAATGTTCCAGAATCTGAATCATAGGGGTGCCACACAGAGAAGAGGAAGAGTAAGAAATGTAAAACTTAGTTGAGCAAATAATGAAGGAGAACTTCCCCAATCTGGTGAAGGAAATAGACTACCAGAAGTCCAGGAAGCTCAAAGAGTCCCAAAAAAGTTGGGCCCAAGGAAGAACATACCAAGGCACATCATAATTATATTATTCAAGGTGAAAGATGAGAGAATATTAAGAACAGCAAGAGAAAAGGAGACAGTTACCTACAAAGGAGTTTCATAAGACTATCAGCTGATTTCTCAAAAGAAACTTTGCAGGCAAGAAAGGGCTGAAAAGAAGTATTCCAAGTCACGGAAGGCAAGGAAATACATCCAAGATTATTCTATCCAGCAAAACTTTCATTTAGAATGAAAAGGCAGATAAGGTACTTCCCAGATGAGGTCAAGTTAAAGGAGTTCATCATCACCAAGCCCTTATTATATGAAATGTTAATGGGACTTATCTAAGAAAATAAGATCAAAACTGTGAACAGTAAAATGACAACAAGCTCACAACTATCAACAACTGAACCTAAAAAAATAAAAACAAAAACAAACTAAGCAAACTGGAACAAGGACATTAATATTCTTAATGCACTTTGAGTGATGTAATCAATATTCTAATAAGAATGAAATTTTACAAGTACCTCATGTCCTGCTAAAATCTTATGTTCTGCTATATAGAACTATAAACATAGAATTTTAAATCTATATTTTTCCATGAAAGTGGATAAATCATTGAATTTAATTTTTGTGATATTTAAAATGTAATGGATAATTTCAAGTTCAATTTTATAATGAAGATTTTAAAATGCTAGAATGTGAAGTATATGTAGAAGTAACATTACTTAAAAATATTAAATTAAGAAATATTTTTAGGTCATCAGTGAATTGGGCTCTGGTTAAAGTCAGTTTGACATACATTAGATTTATCTCATTAAAGTGCTTTATCTCTAGGCAGTCAGATGTTAACGTTGCGCATTATCACTTACCATCTTTCAGGATGGTTTCTCGCTCTGTGCCATCTATCTTCTGTCGGCCAATTAGGAAACTGGTGGTGTCAGCAAAGTAGATATAATTGGTTTCTGCGTGAAAATCTAAAGCACGAGGGTTTACCAGATTTTCTATGGGGATCATGTATTCATCAGCTATTTTGGTATTCAAGTCCATTCCTCTAACAATTCCTGGGCGTCCTTTTCCGTAAAAAAGAAACAACTCATTCTTGGGTTCTGCAGAATGAAGATTACAAACATAAACAAGTGACGCTGCCTAATCTTCTTTACACTGCATAATGCCATGGTTTAATTAACTGGGACAATTAACATTTTTAAAATTCAATACCAAAAATTAAACTCTAAAATATGCCAACTGTATCTTGATTCAAGAAAGCCAGTTAATTGTATTACTTTAATTAAAACAGAAATTACCTCTGAATGAGTTTTATTTAGTTAATTATTCTTTTCTCTGGAACTGTCAGTATAGCAAAAAACATGAAAAAATATTGGAAAACTTGTCATTGTAAAATGATCATTTATCATAACATCCAACACATTTAATTTTACAAATCATTACAATCTATCTAGCACATTTTGTACCTACTGTAGAATTCATTATGTTAGACAATACTAAAACTTCAGAATATATAAAACATTCCTCTCCTCATTTTGAATCTATAGACTGTCAGAAGCAAACAAAAGAATGAAATAATATCACAATTTGCATGTGAATATATCAGTTATCTAAGTATGTGATTTATTTTTTTAAGTAATTAAATTAAATGCCAGACATGGCATCCATTTTTTCTTCACATCTCAGTTAGGATGTTAGAGGTCAATGCGAGTAACTCTGATGTACAACCTAGCCGTTACCAAAAAGAAAAAAGAAAAGAAAAAAAAAGAAAAGCAAAGGCCCCCCAAAACCTGTCTTCTGGGTTAAAATGCCAAAATCAAGTTAGGTTTATCACAGAGTAGACTAATTCCTTCAGACTTTTATGTAAAAATATATGCAATATTCTCCAATTGCTAATTTAACGTATATAATTTTGAAAGAATTACTTTATATGAAAGGAGAAACGTACAATTTTCCTATTGAAAACTGACTCAATTGTGTTTGAATAACCATATCATGAGATTTTTAGTAAAATATCTACATTATAGAAAATTTGAAAGAAAAAACTAACAACTGATAAGCGCAACACCCTCAATATAAACTATATCAATATTCATATTTTCTATCATTTTATTAGAATTATTGAATATCAAATGTATGCTAATAAATTTTATAACATTTATATATAGAGAGAATAAAAATAGGACAAATTTCACTTGTCTATCATGGATCTTAAGAATATTTCAAGAACATTGGAAGGCATGCAGATACCTCAATCCCATACTAAATACACTCATATTCTGAATATTATGTTTATCATGTATTTTTAAAAGTTTTATATATGTGCTGTATATATTTCTCAAGTAGATTGTTTATCTTTACATTTATGATTTATATGTGTGAATTATTCTGTGAATTAATTTTTTCTTTTTGCATTCTTGGACATCACCCATGGTTGTTGTAGTCATTGTACATTCATTTTCACCACTGTAGTTTATTCCTTTGTATGATTATACAAATTTCATTTATTTAGCTAATTTTCTTATACACAGTTTCTTATACAGAACAGGTTACTCCATTTTTATATTTTACTTTCATTATTGAATCTTAGTATCAAAATTATGTTCTATGTTGATTATTTGAAGTCCTAGTTTCTTTTGGTATAAGTATGATACATGATAATTTGTCAAACCATTCCTCAGTTGGTTTTATCTTTTTATTATAATAATACTGAGATAAGTATTTTTTTAATATACCATTTTATACATTTTCTTAGATAATCTCTTAGTACACATTTCTAGGGATAAACTTATTGGGTAAAGAATATTTGAATTCCTCTTCATCATTGCTGTCATAGCCTCTCAGTGTCTATTTTTTATTTTATTCTTTAAAAATTTTTTTAAAATTTATTTTTAGAAAGAGAGGATGGTAAAGAGAAAAAGAGGGAGAGAAACATCAATGTATGGTTGCCTTTCACAGGCCTCCATTGGGGACCTGGTCTGCAACCCAGGTATGTTCCCTCACTGGGAATTGAACAGCGATGCTGGTTCATAGGCCAGCATTCAATACAATGAGCCACTCAGCCAGGTCTTTTTAAAATAACATTTTCTTATTTAAAAGTAGCATATATTAATTTGAAAACTAATATTCTTGAGTATTTCTGAGCAACTTTATATGCATAGATAGATAACTTTCTTTATAAAAAATAGAGATATGCTACATGTGTATTTTAGTACATAATTCTTAAAAATCTAATGATATTTCTGTCCAGTTGGTGTGGCTCAGTGGACTGAGCACCATCCTATGAATCAAATGGTAGCTGGTTTGATTCCTAGTGAGGGCACATGCCTGGGTTGCAGGCCAGTTCCCAGCAGAGGATGCACGAAAGGCAACCATACATTGATATTTCTCTCCCTCTCACTTTCCCTTACCCTCTAAAGATAAATAAATAAAATCTTTAAAATATATATATAATGATATTTTGTGTCATTAAAAAGTCTTCAAAACATTATTTTCAATGACAGCATCATGTTCCCTACCTGAGAGACAATATAATATAGTCAGCTGCTTAGATATTTATATTGTCAGATATTTATAACAATGGTTAAAGGATATTTATATAGTTAGATATTTATATTGTTTCTGCTTTTTATTTTTATTATAAGTACACTTACAATGAATTTCTTTAATCAAAAGTGGGGTAACTTGTTAAAGGATGGTCTGGGTTTTATTTGTTTTGTATATATTCATGTCTTTACAATAGTTATAACAATTTATAATGCAATTATCAATGCATAAGAATGCTGGTTTTACCATATGCATTTTTGCTAACATTTACTTTTGATTTTATTTTTAATAAATGTTTTAATTGATCATTAGTAAACCTGGTATTTCTTTGTTTCAATGCATGTGTGTATGTACCTGTGTGCATGTATACTTTTAAATACGAATGGTGACCATTTCTCATGGTTTTAAAAATAATTTTTAATTTATTCTGCCCTGGCTGGTCTAGTTCAGTGGATTGAGCATGAGTCTGTGAAGTCAAGTGTTGCTGGTTCGATTTCCAGTCAGGGCACATGCTTGGGTTGCAGGCCAGATCCCCAGTAGGGGACACATGAAAGGCAACCACACATTGATGTTTCTCTCCTGATCTTTCTCCTTCTCTTCCCCCCTCTCTAAAAATAAATAAAAATATTAAAAATAATTTTAAGTCATTCAATAGATAGTTTGAAGATCTTTCAGTGTGTTTGCATGTACTACACAAAACTTAAAAGTAACAAGTACATTCCACAGACTCACAAAAAACATGCTTCTAAAATCAAATGCATTTGCTCAAGTTTGAAATAAGAAAATGACGACACTTTTGCTGCTTTTTTGGTGCTCTTCTAATAGAGAAATTGAGTTTTTCCATATTGATATTCCTCCGTGTATATCAAGATGCAAGAAAGAGGGTGTCTTGTATTGTTTCGTTTTGTTTTGTTTACCAGTAGGGTACTATCAGTTGTGACAAATTTCTGGAGCTAATACTTGTGGTGCAACCTTCCTAATCACTGGATCCCAAGTAAAAGATTCCTTTGCCATTGATGGCTTCCTGATGGCATGGCTTCTGATTTGGGCAAATGTTCCAGCTCTAAGCCAGGTTAGTTTGATGGTGTTTTGAGGAACGTTCTGAAGACCATTCTCAAAGCTGCTGATTCAGGCTTTTCAATAATTTTGCAAATACCTTTTTGCATTTGACCTTTTCTGTTAAAATACCTAGAATTCTTTCTGTTAATAAAATATACCCTGGTTGACACTAAATTACAGATAATTGAAGTTTATGCAACTCTGATTTTATGTTTTTTTCACACATGTGTGCATATATGTATATACATGTTTATGTATAATTGTGCATGATTGTATTTTTATATAACATCCATCATTCCCCAAGTGGTAATTGGGACAGTTTAAAGCCTGGTTATATGTGCAAACACACAAACACACACAAAAATACTTTCATCTGAGAATTTTGACACAGTATCCTCAATTATCCAGAGAAGCTCTTGAACATGAGATTTGCTACATATATTCCCAGCATTTAATATAAAGTTAAAAATAAAATCAAAATACTAAAATGCATATATTTTATAATAGTTGAGTTTCTTGGTTCTTGATAAGAAATTATCCACAGTATTAATTAATGTTTAAACTTCAAATTATAAAGTGTTTAGTGGTTTTAATTCATAGTCCCTAGCAAGCACATGACAAGAACATAGAAAAGATAGCAGGGCAGTGACCAAAGAGAGAGAACTGACAGAAATAAAAAGCTATTGCTATGACAAAATGAAGATAAAATTGGCCTTGTAAAAAGCAGCTTAACTTTAAAAATTATAGTATTTGTGGACATTTAAAAACCAATAATAGTCTCCACATGGACACCATTTCTAAAAGGGCCATTCTACTATATGTGAGTGTAAAGGCTCCAAAGTTAAGTCCTTAACTTTTGTGCAAAAAGTTAAACTTATGAAAATCATTTATATAAAAATTGTACTAGCTTATTTAAATCAATGACACTTAAATGACTCTAGCATACTTCAAGAATAAAAGAAAGATATACCTATTAACATTCTTGGGATAAAATTGTTTAAAACATTAACTAGCAAAGCTTCATTTACCCAAACATTAAATAGTAAAATGAATATTACTCCCCAGTGATACTCGATAAAATGAAACATTACTCTATGTAAATTTCTGTTGGACTAAACAACCCACCCATTACTAGGAGAAGCATCTTGGTGCAGATAAGAAAAAATCTAACCAATGATTTAAGCTCATCAGAGCAAAAACATTCTTTAAGAAAAAAAGAAAAGGGTCTTCCTATAAATCTTTCCTAAAGTATGTTTCCTGAAGATCCCTGAATTTGGTCATTCTACAGCCCAATCAGCTTTCTCATTCATATTGTCACACACACACAAGCACTAAATACTAAATTTGAGAAAAGGGACTGCCACATATCTGAAGGCATATTTCACTTGATGAAGACTTATGTTATTACTGATGTCAATACTGCTAATTAATACTAAAAAACCTATTCTGAAGTAGTAGCTGCTGGGAAAATGTTTGATTTTGACAACATACTTTTGCATGACCTGCCATCACTTCCCAAGTTGAAGCCAGTCCTGCAGCGACAGGTCCGTGCTTTGTAACTGCTGCTGAGCAGACAGATGTGTGAACATCCCCCGGGCATTCCATATGGATCCACTTCACATGCATGGCTTCTGACTACAACAAATAAAAAACAGCAAGCTTAAAATTCTCCAAAGACAAGATAATTATGTGCATCAGTATATGGAATGTTTTTACACTACTGGAAGGAGAATCCTAAGGGGGAAATCTAAATATCAAACTATTAAGTGCCAGAAACCCCACAGAAGAGAGGTATGGATTTGCAAAAATCCTCCTATGACTACATTTAAAAAGCAGTTCTGAGAGATAATGTGCTTTTATATTAATTTAAAACATTTAAATGTAAGCAAAATAAATGAACATTGTTTCAGTGCATGCTTGTTATACTTTTTAAAAATATGCATTTATTTCAAATATTAAAGTAATATAAAATAGCCCAGTTTGGGTAATTAAACAAAGAGAAGATTTCCTTATAATGATTCATTATATGGTTATCTAATCTCAACAAAATATAATTCAGTGATTATCATTACTGAGAGGGGCTAAGACATTTTTTTTTTCAATTGCAGGTCCATTGCCAATTTTGAGAACTGTATTACACAGTAAATTGTGCATGTGTGCCTGTACCTATCAAAAGGATGAGGCTGAGTTGGCATGAAAGATTGAGGATTAGAAGGCCATTTTCTGAGTATAGAAGTTAAAGAAGAAAAATAGAAGAGAAGTGGCATATGGGGAGGATAAGAAACAGAATGATGAGTCAAAAAGAAAGGGTTATGAGAGTTACTCACAAAGGAATGTCCATAAAGCTATCAGCTGATTTCTGAAAAGAAACCTTACAGGCAAGAAGGGGCTGGGAAGAAGTACTCAAAGTCATGAAAGGCAAGGACCTACATCCAAGACTGCTCTATTCAGCAAAGCTATCATTTAGAATGGAAGGGCAGATAAAAGTGCTTTCCAGATAAGGTCAAGTTAAAGGAGTTCATTATCACCAAGTCCTTATTATATGAAATGTTAAAGGGCCTTATCTAAGAAAAAGATCGAAACTAGGAACAGTAAAATGACAACAACCTCACAACTATCAACAAGTCAACCTAAAAAAAAAAAAAAGGAAAAACAACGAAAACAAAAACTAATAAGCAAACAAGTAGAATGGGAACAGAGTCAGAGAAATGGACATCACATGGAGGGTTTTCAGTGGGGAAGGGAAGGGAGGAATTTGGGGAAAAGGCACAGGGAAGAAGAAGCATAATTAGTAGGCATAAAATAGGTGGGGAGAGGTCAGAAATGGTAGAGGAAACAGAATTCAAAGAACTTTTATGTACAACCTATGGACACGAACTAGGGGGATGCTGGGGGGTTGGGAGCTACAGGGATGAGGGGGGATAAAGGGGGGAAATTGGGAAAACTATAATAGTATAATCAATAAAATATACTTAAAAAATAAAGCATACCAAATAAAAATACATAAAAAATAAAACCAAAAAAAGAGAAAGGGTTGTAGTAGGAATAATGTCAGTAAGATTTTATGTCTCATTGTAATTATACTAATTTTTTGATCACCAATTACTTAAAATTGCAATGAACAACATGGCAATCTTCTTTTAATAATAATACTGTTACACTTTTAAAAATTGTGCCACATTATTTTCTGCTTTCCTTATTCTCTAAATGAAAAGATGAGTGAGATGCACTTTCGTTTTTTTTCTACCAGGAGGGTTGCTTTTATTTTTCAGTTTCATGCCATTTTTATCCTAGATCGTCTTCTGTTACCTACATTGCAATTCTCCACCTTCTCACCATCATTACTTTTGTTCTCTCCATTGGATCATGCCCATGAGCATACAAGTAAGCCATTATTTATGCATGTTGGGGGGAGCTTTTTTAATCATAATTCCAACAGTAATTTTTCAATTAGCTCCCCATTTCTCTGCTTCCCAGTACATCTACAATTCTCAAAGTTATCTACACTCATTTTTTACGATTCCTTTCTTTCCTGTCTCTCATAAATCCATTCATATCCAGACATTCACTTTACCACAGAGTTGCTCCTCAATCTGCATGAGCTGAATTTATGCGGTTGAATCTAATGACCAATTGAATTTATCAAGCTTCTCTGTCTCCTTTTTGATCTTTCCTATTTTCTTTGACTTATTATTGGAGTGTTCCAGTATCCATTATTTGAGCTTCTGCTCTCCTCCACCTCTAGTTACTTTCTTGGTAATCACATCTGTTTTCATGGCCTTAAATGTCATCTATGAGCCAATGACTCCCAAATTGGTATCTCTACCTCGGACTTCCCCTGGACCACAGACTCACCTCCTTGATATTTCTACTTGAATTTATAATAGACATCTGAAATAACATGAAAACTATATTTCTTTTCTTTGCCCTCAAATCTTTTCCATACTTGGTCAAATAATTTAATTACGCTAATTGCTTAGCCCAAGATATTATCATCAATCCTGACTCTTATTTATTTATTTATACATTTTTATTTATTTACTCTCACCTGAATATTTTTTTCATTGCTTTTAGAGATAGAGAAACATCTATGTCAGAGACAAATATCAACTGGTTGTTGATGTTTCTCACGTGTCATGTCCAGACCTGAGATCCTATGTGCCCTGATGGGGAATCAAACCTACAATTTAGGTATGTGCCCTTACTGGAATTGAACCTACAACCCTTCGGTTACAGGATGATGCTCTAACCAATTGAGGTACACTGGCCAGGGTACCCTTGACTCTTTTTAAATCTATACCTTGCATCCAATTCATAAGAAACTCCTGTTTGCTCTACCTTCAAATATATCCTAAATTTAATTACTTCTCATCATTCACTGTTACCATCTTGGTCCAGTCCACCATCTCTTCAATCCTCCACCTTTGCTACTCACCCCTGTCTGTTGTCAACACAGTAATCATACCAATTCTTTAAAAAGTCAGTCAGATCACAAGAATTCTCTGATTCTTTCTAAGGTTTCCCCATCTCACAAAAAGTATAAGCAAAGTTTTTTTTACAATTGTCTACAGGGCCCTACTTGTTATATTTTGATTGTCTTCCTTAATTTCTCCAATTTCAGTTCTACTTCTCTTTCATTTATTTACTCTTCCCCAGATGCCTGGGTCTCTGTGCTGCTCTTTGAACAATCTAAGTACGCTGTTCCTCATGGTCATTGTGCTTGCTCATCTCTTCCTGCCTCTCTCCTTCAATTATTTTAAGTCTCCATTCAATTTTAGGTTTTCAATGGAACTTTCTCTGACCTTTCGTTATCAAATTATAAACTGCCCCCCATCCTTCACACTCCTTGTACTCTTTATCTAATTAATTTCCCAAATGTTAATGTTTAGATAATTCTAAATTAGCACTATTTTGAAACACAATGAGATGATGGGAATTTTGGGTGGTGGTTTCAACACTGTACATTATTTGGTATGTGGTTGAGCCTAAATTGTTTTTATTAAAGAGAATCATTAATCTACTATACAAAATAACTAGTTTGTGTTACTGAGAAGTATTTAGAAACATTGCCATCTTATCATTAAAATTATTTTTAATAGACATGTTAAAAACAGACTGTTAAGTCAAAAGACCCCAATGATTGCAATAAAACTGAACTGATACTGCAAGAAAATCATGCGATTTAAAATTTACCTCCAATATAATACCAAAAAATAATTCTTAGCATTTTAGTATCTGGGTTTCCTATCTAAATGCATGTTGATTGAAAGCTCCTTGCTAAATGTAAATCTAGCTATCATTTCAATTCTATGGTGGTAGAAACCGTTTACCAGCAACTGAACAATTTGTGATTTAGTCTTGTGAAAGAAGCTCTATTTCATTTTGTCAAGCAGCTATAAAGCAGACATTCCCTTTTGTTAATCAAAATAGAGAATTTATAACTCACCCACTTTAACATCATACAAAGGCACAAGGACTATGTCTCCATTCTATTCATCATTATGAAGGCTGTGAAGAAGTTTGGTCTCTTACCTATTGGTTGAGTTCTTTTTTGATAGATTCGAATTTCTCGAGCATTTTTCATTTTAATTAGTGAATGAATATCTGTGGCATTAAATCGATTTATCCTTATGATATTGAAGTTATCAGAAGTGGTTGCATATAAATAGTCCTCAAACACAGTTATACCATAAAGTTGTCTGACCTATAAAGAGGGGTAAACATAACTATGATTTTTAATCATGCTGCTTTCAACTGGAAAGAAACACTGATTGCTATTTACGACTGTGGGCAATTCCCAGAGTAGGAAAGTAAGCGTATTATTGCTTATTTTCTCTCAACGAATTCAACATTTCACTAATTTAAAAATTTACTCTGTAATAGCGGATAAAGCAGTTACAAATGCATGGTAGAAAATTTTATTCATGTTTCATTAGAAAACATATTCAGTAGCTACTTTTCAAAAGCTAGCAAGAACAAAACTTTTAAGTGTATTCATTAATATGCTTATAGCACTGTTACATAACATTTGAGATATATTTATGGTCTGCTTGTTCATATAGTCATGGATATGTAGAATCTGCAAAAGCCTAGCTCTGTCTGGGAAAGAACTGAGGCTCAAGTACCTTTGAAAATTTGTTTTAAAAGAAAAAATCCAATTTAAAAAATATAAATTATATTTTGATTAATACTTGCCCAAATGGAAAACACTACAGGATGAAATTACATATTCAGAATAATTGTAAATAAAATGTCAGCATTTTACTAAGAAATTGCATTCACATTTTTAAAGCCTATTCATAATGAACATGGAAGTGTTTGCTTGAGAATAACAATGCTAATTGCTATCTCTGGCACTTTCATAGTAAAAATCTCTTCCTTGGTAGAGGTCTTGGTGATTGTGTGAAGAATAGACATCTTGAAGTCATGGAAAGCATCCAGCAGAGCAGAGAAAGAATGGCTACACTGCTTTTCTCATTAGAGGCACATGCCAGGCACATTGCCTTTGGGTAGTCCTTATTTTATACTTAATTTAAAATGGTTCTGGTCCAGGGTACAATTTAGCTGTCAATTGATTTGCTGTAGATATTTTGATAAAAGAGCATTTGTCACTGTATTTTGACATTTTATTGTACTTTCAGAGCACTGTTAGTATATATTTGGAGTTAAGAGAATTTGAGAGTGTATGCATAGTTTGTTAAAAATTTCATAGAAGCAAATGAAATTTTTAAATTTTAATCAAATAATCTTATAAATTCTATAGCAAGCCAAATGATTAAGCAAAATCATTTGGTTTGTTATCTCTCAAGCATATATGATTCATCATTACCATTTCTGATCATCTCTAAAAGAAGACTGGTTTCACATGTTGTTTTTACATCATACCTCATTTCTTCCTGTCTATGCTAAAAATGAAAGAGTGGAATTAATGAGGAGGATCATTTGATGTTAAAACCTAAATAGTCTTTTTTATGTTAGTGTTATTCCTTGGTAATTTTATATTTGTGTGTGTGAGCACACATGTATTTACCAATATCATTTTCAATACAGCTGACATCATATTAACTAAATATACTTATGGCCCAATTTTCTTAGAAATTCTTTTTTTTTCTTAGGAAAATAACAAACAAACTGAACTCTTCTATTACTATTAATATCATGGATGTTTTGCTCAAAGTTTTGTTCCCATTCATCTGAAATTCTATGGTTGCGATAGACCGACATTACACTACATTACTTAACAACACACATCCCAGGAGAGAAAGCAATGTTACAAAGCGGGGAATTGGTCAGGGTAGAAAATATATTCACACAGTAGAGATCAAATTTTACTTGCTGCCTCACTGCTGCCTGCAGAAGGGTCTGTTCCCCATAAAGGAAGTATATTGCTTTCTGTTTTGTTAACTACCTGCAACAGAGGTGGGAAGAGCTTGGAGTGGTGAATGGATTGTTCTGCCTCCAGCCCAAATACTTAAAAAAACTTATCTGTTGGATTAGTACTTAGTGCATGACCATCAAAACACAGGCAATACAAAGAAAAAAAAATAAGTAAATAATTAAAAATCTCAGATATTTAAAAACTAATTAGTCTTGGGGAAAATTGTTTGAATTCCTTATTCTTGCTTAGAATTTTAATTATGTATAGATAAAAGAGAAGTTCCATCATAATCACTTCAGAGATTAGGTCCTAGGGCCACCAAAGAAATCATGGATTTTCGGACAGTTGAAAGTGAGAAATATCTGGCCTCACTTCTAATACTGCATGCTTTATTTTTTTAACCACCCAGATTAGTGCATTTGTTTATTTCCCTAGGAAAGTGAAAGAATTTCATTGTCAAAGCAGATTAGAAAGGAAAAGTAACTTTAAGGAATAATTATAGAATATCCTTAGTTTGTATTGCAAAAGAAAGCAAAGACATTTACATATTTCATTTCCATAGAATAAGAATCTCTCATGAAATTAGTGTAAACACTGAGGTAAAATTTAATTTAAAAAGCTACTCTAGTGAATAAAGCCAATGTCCACTTAGAGATTTCCTTTGATGTGTTTACTGTTATTCGAAAAAAAAATCATCATTCAGCAAGGGAAAAACTATAGAGATGGGAAAATTTTTGAATTCTGTGAGAAGTTTGTCACAGAATTCTTCTTTTAGGAATTACTTGAATGTATCGAAAGGCAAAATTTAAACCAACCTATTAAAATAACAAAGATGCTTTTGTAAACTGGAATTTGTTTTTGTAAGCAAAGTATTGCCAGTGCCACTGGGGCAAATCATAGTTCAGTTCTTCTTATAGGCAAACCAGATAAATTAATTTTTAGTAAGCTGGTAGTAATATCTGTCTTATTCTAGTATTTTCCTTTTTTTACTGGCATAGCAGTTTTGTTTTTGTTTGTTTGATGTTCTTATTTTTGTTGGTTTTTGTTTTGTGTGCTTTATTTTTAATAGAGGAAAGGAAAAAATGAGAAGCATCTCCAATACATAGAATGCATTGTAAAAAGAACATCTCTCATGTAGGAAATACATCACAATTTTTATGATCCACTGCTGTTGACTTTATAAGAAATTTTCAACACTGAGATTTTGGGTCTTCCTCTTAGTATAATACAATACATTTTATTACCTTAGCCACATTTTCTTACAAAACTATACTTACTTGTCTGCCTTGAATAATAGTATGTCTGTTTTTTCCTTGATAGTCCGTGACTTCCACATACTCCAAGTAAAGATCTACCCAATAAACCAATTTGTTGACTAGGTCCAGTGCCAGTGCAGCTGGCTGCTCTGTCTTTGAATCAATTATCCTTGTTCTGTTGATCCCGTCCATGTCACATCGCTCCACTTTGGCTACATTCCCATAGTCAGTAAAGAAAAGTTTTCTGTTGAAAGTATAATAAATGTTAAAGTCAAGAAGGGATAAAACCATATTCAGTAGAACCATCTGTAAAAAGCAGAACTTTTTCTTCTAATTTATTTCAGTGGTTACATCTGTTAGCTTCCCATAACCATTTCCATGTACTATCGCTCATAAACAGAGAAATCTGTTAATGGATATTGCAGGGCA
The DNA here is from genome assembly GCF_014824575.4 of Sturnira hondurensis. Taxonomy (NCBI): domain Eukaryota; kingdom Metazoa; phylum Chordata; class Mammalia; order Chiroptera; family Phyllostomidae; genus Sturnira; species Sturnira hondurensis. Next base: position 1,438,937 of record NW_028088106.1, on the reverse strand, counting down.
TAAGGGAGCAGGTTAACCAACAACTGTAAAATTCCCCAAAAATGAATGATTATGGTGGGTTTATTTTCACATTAGGGGAAATGTTTCTTTAAGCTTCATAGAGCCCAAACACACAGCACAGAAAATGCATGCAGCTTATTCGGTGCAGGCTTCAGAAGAGAGCCAAGTCACCAGGCCAGGGCATGTGAGCTATCAGGCTTTATCTTCCCCCCCTTCTTTTCAAATGGCCTAGTGATGTCTGTTTCCTGTAAAAGCTATAACATGGATCTCAACGATGCTATGATTGGTAGTGAATCACAAACCTGTAATGGAAGTAAGCAGATGGAAAAACAAATGTGTTGTTTGTAGAAATAGAAATAAAATATAAATAGCCCTTCCAAACCAATCCCAAATTCTTCAAAATATTCCCCAAACACCCTATTTCATGAAGGAAATGTGGGCCATCTCTCCTCATTTTCTTCTTATATATCTAGAAGACTGAAAACTATGTTGATCTCTGAAACCAAAAAAAATTTTTTCATGAAACACTAACAGTATCTGTCATCAGAGGTTTAAATACCTCCAACACTTCAGTGTCTAATATTTGATTAGCATTCACTGTTTGGTAAACAGAAATCAATTTCAATTAGCCTGACAATATTTTAACATGATTACCTACTCATGAGACAAAATTATATTTGTAAATAGAGGACTATTTGCTCTGATTTAAATATAATCTCAAGAATAATCTGATTGACAGTGACTGAGCAACATTAAGATTACCTAGAGTATAGAATACTTGATTTTATAAACTTGATGAATTAGTTTCTGGTTACAACATATTTGCATTATCTAACAGTATGGAGTATCTTTCAAGCTAAAAAGCATTATTTAACTTTAATTTCTCTCTTTCTGCTGAGGGAGGCTTTGACTAACTTTTAAACATCAATGCCTAAGCAGCAAAGCCAGATTTTATTATGAGTATATATTTCATCTAATGTCCTTGGAAGATCAATTGATCACAATGAGTTAAAATTATTTTTCAAGTGACACTCTTCAGGTGAAGAACTTTTTATTCTAGTGAGTAATAAGTAAGAGAACATACAGTGTTATGTTTTATTGTCATGCAAAAGGTTCAAACCTCTGCTCCTGAGCTGGTCTCTCAGATGTCGCTCTCTCTCTTATCTTTCTCTCTCTCTCTTATCTTTCTCTCTCTCTCCCTTTCACTCTTGCTCTCTCTTCCTGCTTCCATTTTGCATTTCCCTTTTCTTCACTTGTGAATTAATTTGCTCATAGCTGTCTCAAGTGAAGTTGCTATAAAGGTTACCAGTTTCTCACTCCCTTTCTGTAGTGCACTGCCCACTATTCGTGTTATACAAAACTCTCTTTCTCACCTCATACCAAAATGCCTTTCCTTTTAAAGTTTCCTTTTTTGACTTGTCCATTCACAGAACTGAAAAACTGATGGTGTGCAGGTAGTCTAGCTTGGGCATACAGAGTTGGAGGTTCTGGGTCACTATGTATAGACTATACATAGACAGTGATATGAAGCAGGTGATTATAAATATCTACATGGTATTGAAGAGAAAAGATGACTCAGGAGAGATAGATTTCTCTGAAGTCATCTTGAGATGACTTAATTATATGGAAAAAAAGAGAAGAATGCCAAGACAAGAACCCTGGAGGCATATTATTGGAGAAAAAAGAGCAAATAAGTAAGATCAGAGGCTGTGGTCAAAGAAATAATACAGAATTTTATAGAAGCTTAAGAGAGAAAAGTTTGAGGATAAAGGATCGGGGTGGCTGGCTGGGCCAATCACTTCACAAAATACGTGGCAAAAGAAGAAAGAATATTGATCAAGAAGATGACATTGAATTTGATATTTGTTGAAATAAAAAAAATTTACTTTTCTTTGATAATTTTAATTGTAGAAGAAGAGTGGACCAGTTGAAGATGAAGGAAGTCAGAAAAATGTAAATTATTTTTTCAAGATTTTCAGAGATATTGACATACTATTACAGGAATGATGCACACAGTTCTTATACTTATCCAAGCTCATAACTAAACTGGTTGAATAAGTTTCAATCAAAGTATGGGGGAAAAGTATAAATACACAATTAATCAAAATGTTACTGTTTTAATGAAAGTATAAATTCAAAATAACAGGAGAAGTTTGGGTATGTGAAGTAGCACCAAACTACAAGAGGCAATAAAGAAATCCCTAGCAGATAACAGAGTAACTAGTGCCCAGTGGAAACATAAAAGAGTTTTACACTAAAATAGAACCTTTATACCAATTGAACCTTCCCAGAATTCAGAATACCGACTCTGATGAGCTGGGTCCACTTATAAATAAAATGCAATAAATGGCAGAGTTCTCTGAGAGAATAGCATTAAAACCAAAACACTGAAAGCAATAGGTCCCCATAGTCACATGATGATGTAGATGTTTTTCTGTTTGCTCATTTTAATATTGTTTAATTTTATTTTAAAATGTCCTACTACTGCTACAGAGAAATGCTTTATTCCTGGGGCATTCTTTTATTGAGGCATTATAATAAATAACTGTATTATTATTAATAAACAAAAGCTAAAGTTTTAAGTGATCTAATCTCTATATTTTATTTGTGATGAAAATGTAGCTTGGCTAAAAATCACTTTTCTTTCACATAAATTTTTTCCAAATCTTAAAAATAGTAAATAGTGCTCTGCGAACCCCATTATCTCATTGACCCTTACAATTACCTGGGAGACAGAAGGGGCAGATTATTTTTATTTCACAGATGAGCAGTCTCAATGGCTTACATGGTAAGTCATTGCCAGAGCCATAATGCAAATGTTGGTTTGTCATGCCTTTTGCTTTTAGTCCACTATTTTGAATCATTTCAAACTTACAGAAAAGTTGTAAGAATAGAATGGACGCCTACACCCTTCACCTAGATTCACCATTGTTTACCTTCTGTCCCTCTGGCTGTTTCCAGTACTGTCTGAACCTCTTGACAGTAAATTATAGACATTTTGGCCCTTTACATCTAAAAACTTCAGGCTGCATCTGTTAAGTACAAGGCCATTATCATACATAACCACAGCACCTGTATCAAAATCAATACTTTTAACACTGATATGATACATGGTTTTTATTCATTTTTTGCCTGTGGACCCATAATGTTCTATACAGTAAAAATTCCTCCTTTTTCCTGACTCAAAACCCAATGCAGCATCATGTATTGTATTTAATTGTCTTCTCTCTCTACACACCTTTAATCTTAAACAGTTCTTTAGCTTTCCTAAAGATTGTTCATGATGTTATCATTTCTATAGGGTAAATACCAGTTGCTTTGAAGAATATTCTTACCTTGAGTTTTCTTGAATTTTCATAATTAGATTACATTATTCTTTTAAAACTACAATGCAATAATTTTTACTTTATTGCTATTGCTCCTGGGCTTAGAAACCATGGGTAAGTCTCTACCCCAGAAATCCCATAAAATTAAACACAGATGGTAGCTTGGAATTGCATTTACTCTTATACATTTTTTTTCTGAACGCTTAACTCTGTTAACTTCAGGATTTTCAGTCACCCTTTCAGCAACTCTTCTCTCCAGGAACAAGGATTTATGCTGCTTCTAGTACTGCAGCGCCCCAAGTGCAGAACTCTGCCTGTGGATGGCAAAACCGTTCCCACATCTGTCTTGTGCCCCATTCCCTCAGATTGCAATACTGACATGTCTTCTCTCCCTGTTCTTTCTTTCTTGTGGTATCAATAGCTTTATTCTCTAGTATCAGGGAGAAACTAAATTGAGATTGTTATTCTCTCATTCTTCACTTATCTTTTGTCATTCCATTCAATTCCAATTAACAAAAAGAAATAAAACTATATTCTAACTACTCTTTCTTTTTCTTTTAAGATTTTATTTATTTGTCTTTAGAGGGGAAGGAAAGGAGAGGGGGAGAGAAATATCAATGTGTGGTTGCCTCTCATTCATCCTCTGCCGGGAACTGGCCTGCAACCCAGGCATGTGCCCTGACTGGGAATCAAACAGTGTTTGTTTGGTTCACAGGCCTGCGCTCAATCCACTGAGCTACACCAGCCAGGACACTCTCTTTCTATTTCTAAGACATGTTTAACTATTAGTTCATAAAGAACAGACACATTTCTTTAAAATATGCAATTATGCATCCAGTTCATTGTTCTTATAATTCAACATCTATAGCAAATAAGAATTTATCATTTTGGCTTCCTAATTTTATTAGATATGGAAAACTGATTTTACACAACTTTTCATTGTTCATATAATTAGCCCTCTTTTACTATACATATACCAGACTTTATACAGTTTCAGATAGTAGGAAACTTTGGGTTTTGTTGGCAAACTTGCTTGACATAAATCAAAAGTAGCACAGGGAGCACTCACAGACAATGATAAAGCACTGTGCTTACGGAGTTCTGGCTCCAATCACCCCAACGCTTCCAGGCAAACCAATTGTTACATACACCGATCTCTTAAAACAGGCATTTTTCTACCTGACTAAAATAAGATTTAACTTTTGCTACAGATATTCATCTTAAATGATGAACTTTGGTACTTCAGTACTTCGTCAAAAAGAACTAAAGAGAATTTAAACACGGCAAAGTCCAGTCCATGTATTTCAAGTCCACAGTCAACCCTGGTATTGTGTCACAATTCTTACCCCTAAAATCTTGCTTATAGCTTAACAATGAAATTCTGTACCATTCATTTTAACCATTTAAAAGTAAGTTTATATAACAAGATAGTAGTGAGGAAGTAGATGAGAGAAGAGTGAGACAAAACTAGAGGGCCATATATGAACAGACTTTTATAAAATAAGCCATTGCAAACCTTTTATGTTTATTAATCATACGATGGTATAGATAACTGTATTTCTTACAGTTACTTGTTGAATTTTATTTGTTTGCAGTTTTTGCTTTCATTGTTTAAAAAATCTCTTGACTTGGTTCTCAGCTCACACACAAACCCACAGAAATTAAACCTGACATACAGATTCTGCTCTCAGCCAGTTACTCTATATTCAGGAATCATTCCCACTACTGATTACTCCAAAAGTGTACATGTATTAAATATGTCAGTCAATGTGGCTGACCCATTCAACATCCATATTTATCTAAACCTTCCACACCGAATGCTGTGCCAGAAAAGGGCAGCCGTATGTGCTAATATTATCCCTCTCCTTCCTGTTTAGAAATAATTAGACCAAGGTGGAATGTGTGATATAAATGAAACCAAATCATAGTCTGAGCTGAAGCACTAGCACCTTTTCTCTCAAAAATCTAACTCAAAATGTGTGGAGCTCACTTAATGGGCAGTTGTGCTACCATGGGTAACATGAGCAGTGGGGGTGGGAGTGGTATGCTAAGAGAGGAGGAATACCAGAGCATGGTGCAGAAATTGGTTGGGGAGCCACGAGACAGGGGGATGTGAAGAAAGGAACCATGGAGTCGTTGAGTGAGGAATTCTTCAAGCCCAAGGGAGTCCATCTTTACTTCCTGTCCTTAGTTATATGAACATATGAGATTCTTCATATCCTCTTGGGATATCTCTATGCAGTTGAGTAGCTTCAGTTTCTGTATTTGGGTTTCTGTATTTGGGAGCTGAAGGGAATTGAGTAAATCACCCCATTGTTTAATGTTCTATTTTAAGATTCAGAATTTTTTCTAAATATTTTGAACAATCAAAAATCATACTATTTTGGAAATACTGTGTATCGAAATGTTAATTCTAAGTAAAGCAATCATTTAACAATTTTAACATGTAACCCTTATCTTGTAACTCCATCTTGGCATCGGGTCATATCTCTTTCTGTCACGTGTGTATATGTGTGTGTATCCAAGGTCTGTCTGAAAAAAGTCAAGCCATTGTTAATATAACCATATGGTTTGTGTGACCTGTAACCAGGCAGCCAAGGAGAATGAACTGGACTGCACATGCATGAACAGTGACAACTGCACTGTACTAGGCAGTTTGGGTGGTAGACACCATTAAGTGAGCATGTGTGCTATGTGGCCATCACAGTCAAAATGAGTGAGCAAATAGAGCAATAAATGCATCTGATTTTGTGTTAAGGTTGAACATTTCTCTGCGGAAACTACTCAGATGATTCGAAAGCCCACAGCTATGGGCAACTGGTTATTGGCCGCTTCATCATGACAACATGCCCTGCTCATGCATCCTGTCTTGTGCGGAAGCTTTTGGCAAAGCTTCAAATAACCCAGCTGACTCAGCCCCTATACAACTCATTTGGTGCCCTGAGACTCCTGGTTTTCCCAAAACTAAAATCGCCTTTGAAAGGGAAATGATTTCGGACCATCATTGAGATCCGGGAAAAAACAACAGGGCAGCTGATGGGGATTGGGAGAACCGTGTGTTTTACCCAGGTGCCTACCTTGAAGAGGACTGAGGCATCATTGTCCTAGGTACAATGTTTCTTGTATCTTGTATCTTCTTCAATGAATGTCTCTATTTTTCATTTCACATGGTTGGATACCTCTGGACAAACCTCAGGGGCAGATGTAAAACCAGTGCCTTACCTAATACTAATTCCAGAATACTACTCTCCTCTTTTAACATCTATTTTTTTAGGGTCTCACCAATAGGCTGTATCACTGATAGCAACCATCCTCAAAGAATCATCTATCAAACTTCTGACTCCTGTACATAATTATGTTTATTAAAGATTCAGTTTTAGTATATATTTCTTGTTAACATGCTAAACTGGGAAAATAAAGAATTCTAATATCTACAGGATAATAGATCCACATTAGTTGTCATCACCAGAAATTGTTAGCTCCACCACAAGGGATGTGCCCTCCTTCCCAACACACAAATGGACAGAACATCTTACTCTTCCCTCTGACTTTATGCTTACTCTTTATCTGCCTCCAGCACTCTCGCTGAAACAACTATTTGACTTTAGTGAGACCTCGTCCCCATTGACCCTCTCCATTTTCTCTCCATAAGCCGACCTTCAACGTTTCCTTCTCATTTATTCTCCACTGTCCCCATCACAGCTCTCTAATTCACTCCATTCTACTCCAATCCACCCCAGAGAATAATTTTACCTCTTACTGCATAGAGAATTAGAGCACATCAAAATGCAACTGATTTGTTTTCCCACAGGCCCAACTAAATCTTGTCTATATCTACATCAGTTACTTCTCTAACTGCCCTGTAATACAGAAGGAAGCATCCTCTCATCTGTTTAGGCCAATGCAAGGCAAAAATACATAATAACTCCCTCTCCTCTGAAACCTGTCTTCAAGAATGTCCTCTTTCTCTTGCACTTTTAATCTCTCCTTTTCTGCTAAACTTAACCTTCAGCATGTAAACTTGCTCTGCTATTTATTATACTAAAACAAATAAAACTTTTGTTCTTAACCTCAAACCAACCTCCATTTATAGCCTTTTCTTTCCAGGCTCCATTGACATCCAGCCTTCTCCAAAGAATTATTGATACAAGCTAACTTCATTTTTCCTTTCACTGTTCATTCAATACAAATATTTTTCCAACCCCACCATTCCTTTTCCTTTCTCTCTCTCCTTTCTTTTTCCCCCTTTCTTTTTCCTTCCTTCCTTTCTTCTTTCCTTCCTTCCTCCTTCTCTCTCTCTTCTTCTTTTTCCCTCTTTCTCTCTTTCACTTTTTCTGCCTTTCTCTCTCTCTTTCTTCTTTTCTTACAAAAGTTACTAATTATTTTCATGGGTTAAACCTTTCTCAGTCCTCATTGATCTTTCTGTGGCATGAGACCAAATTAATCCCTTCATCCCTTTTGAGTTTCCTTCTTCCTCTTAGCACTTTCTATGTTTTCTTCCTGCTTGACTGACTTTTCTCAGTTAGATTTCCTACCTCCTCTTTCTGTATTAGGTCCAGGATTCTGTTACATCTAAATTACTTTGTAAAAATTTTTGAAAATTTCCATGACTTTTATTAATATTATAAATATTAATAGTATAATAATATAATGATATTAATACTCATTTAAATAATACTATTATACTCATTTTAACATGTCTTCTCAGCTTTTAACTTAAAAACACAGTTGTTTTTTTGATACTTGTGCTTAAACCATTTTAGGCACCTCAAATTTAACATATCTCATATTAAATTCTTGCTCTTTCTTATCATACATAGTTTTCCTCCACTTTGGCAAACAGAATCTTTTCACCCAATGGCTCATTTAAGAAACCAAGCACTCATTCTTCATATGTTCTATCTTATCCTCTGCATCTAATTCATGACCATGTACTGCCAATTTTATCTTAAAAGTATATATGCTATAAGCAGACTTTCTTATATTGAAAAATAGAATTTTGGACTCAGACTTGAAATTAAGTTAAAGGGGCAACATATATGGATCAGGTTATTTTAGCATAGGAAAACAAATTAGTTTTCCACATTATCCAGCATAGTTCATAGGAATTCTACTTTGGACCCAAATTATTATCTAGCTAATAATAAATTATCATTTCATCTCAGTTTGATAGCAGCATCCATTTTGCATGCACTGTACTCCTCTTTGGAGAACTTGTAGAAACTAGTAATTAGTTCATGGTAAGATTTTATATTCATGTGTTTGGTTAATTTTCATTTTTAGTGACATCTCAATATTCATTTCCACTTACTATAGATACTATATAACAGTAGCACTCAGATGTATTCTAAGGAGTATAGATTATCACTGTGTAGAATGTAACAAAAGCTTTGCTTTTTTGTTTACTTTAAAGTAGGGTGTTTAAATAATCAACACAAATTTTAAAACTATAATATTCTTCTCTGTGGTGAGGATTGATGAAAATTGTTGAGAGATTAGACAAGGAGATACCAATTTGGTAGTTATGCATTAGTGCAGAGGTAGAGATGGAAAAATATAGATTCAATAAATATTTGGGAGTCTAATTCAATAGAATTTGATAGTTAATTAAGAGGTGAAAAGAATGAGTATAGAACAGAATTCTAGAATAACTTTCATAAAGCATATTTCTTGAATATGTTGTGCCTTCAGGTGTTTCCCAGTAGGTATATTTCTCCTGTAAAACCTCAAGCTGTCATCCTATTTAAGGCAAAAATGGATTTTACAGTTTGGGCATATTACTCTTTATAACCAAGGGTAATGCTATCTTAGTACTACTTCAGAAATCAATTTGGAGGGGGGGTCAGTAATCAAAAACTCATGCTCAATATACTTGATTCATGTGGAACAGTAGAATATTTGCAGTAATATAGTAGATGTCAAAACACTGCTCTTTGAGATATGCAGAGATGAATAACCTAATTTCTGGACTCAAAAATGTCCTATTAGTTTATAAAGCCTTTTTTTTCTGAGCTGAAATAACAGAGATGGCTGTCTCAGAAGAAACTAAGGTAAGTATCCATGAATTTGTAGATGGCTGAACAAATCTGGTTCATTGTTGTGCTCGTTACCAGTTAGTTGAACTATCAATTTCTATAAAGAAGAAAAAAACAGTGTGTAGAAAAAACACAACTTTAACTACAACTTGCACATTTCAGTTTGCTTTTGGAATAGAATGTGCAATAATACTGCAATAAATATATAAGCATATGGTTACATAGATGAGACCACACTATAAAAATAATTTGTTTGATGTTCACTTTCATAGTTATGAAGGGCAGATACTTAAAAAATATAAGACGAAAAGTCCTATAAAGCAATAACTTCTACATAAGTAGCAACCTCCCAATCTCTCTGTTTAGTTTGAAACAGAAATGCAGGATCAAGCATGGGCTAAGGGGTTAAGACTGCAGAGGCCAAATGAAGCTGGTGAAGGGAAACAACTCTCCTCACTCAGTTGGCTGAATAAGTGTTTTGTTCATCACAAGATGTGTCTAGACAGGGTCTCTTGACTAGGATGAGCTTCAGGGGTTCCATCAACAACCAATTGCGTAGGATTGGAAAAACTCTCAGGTATGCCAATAGATATGTATTCCTATTTGTATACATGTATTTTTGGTAAGTATGTTAATACTCAAAAGAGTAAATAGTCATGTTCTAAAATAACGATTCTTAAATTTTATTGTGCACAATAATTACACAAGATCATTGCTAAAATCTCCAGTTCCTACAGTCACTGTGGTAGAAATTTATGCAGCATCTAACATTATGCATTTTACCCTTTGATCCAGCGATCTCCATTTTGGATATTTACTTTGAAGAGGCATCTTCACAAATAACAGACAGCAAATGTACTAAATTATTCACTGTAACATTGTTAATAATGATAGAGCATTGAAGTAATTTTATCCACTTCTCCTTTTCTCTTCCTATTCATTCTTTCTTTTCCCCAGAAATATTAATTTAGAATCTACTGAGAATATTTGGTGAATACAACAGGGAATTTTAAGGCATCTGGGCTGCACCTCCAGAGAGAATAGGAAGCAAGATTATTGGAGAAAAATGTAATTTACAAATAACGAATACTCAAGGATAGTTTGGTAGGGTAGCTCTACAGATTATTAATTGAAGAAGCGGTGTCTTCTAACAAGCTCTTATTAATGTCATAGTCTAAGAATTAAAAACAATAGGCTATTCAATAATGGTACTATTGTCCCAATATTGGCAATTTTTTTTTACTTGGAGGCCAATTAGTTTTTAAAAGAGAACATATTATTTTAATCACATTTGTATTAAAAGTTTTCCTAGGTTATTGTTTGATTTTTAATCTTCAGTCTTCATGTTTTTTTTCTTTTAATATTAGTGCCTATGGTATTCAGCTATACATGCAGGTTTAGCCAGATATAGTCTCCAGTTTATCAACCAAACACTAAATTAGATGTATGGTATAGATATATTATATATGTAATTAATATATGTATATACAATATACATATATTATACATGTATATTAACATATATGTATATAATATATATGTTATATATATATTACATATATATATTATATATGTAATAATAAGCTGACTTTAAGTAAAAGAGATCAGCCTCAATAAGCTGGGTGGGCTTTAAACAATCAGCTAAAAAATTTAAGAGCACAACTAAGATTACCCTGAGGAAGAAGAAATTCTATCTATGAGCTGGAGCCCAGCTCCTGTCCAAGATATGTAGTCTGCTCCAGCTGAGTACTTGCCCAAAGCATTTTCATTTGAAAACTACCTAAGCCCTCACAACTGCACAAGACAATTCCTTAAAGAAGTCAATGCATATTTACCAATCCTACTGGTTCTATTCTTTTGGCAGAACTCTGACTGATACAGTGCCCCCAAATGTTTTAGGTAAATAATATCCTTGCATTTAGCCCTGGCTGGTGTAGCTCAGTGGATTGAGCATGGGCCTGCAAACCTAAGGATAGCAGTTCGATTCCCCATCAGGGCACATGCCTGGGTTGCAGGCCAGTTCCCAGCAGGGGACCCATGAGAGGCAACCATACATTGATATTTCTCTCCTTCTCTCCTTCCCTTTCCCTCTAAAGATAAGTAAATAAAATCTTTAAAAAATATTCCTGCATTTAGTAAGAATTTAAAACAGATATTGACAGTCCAATAACTGGTAATTATCATACCAGTGAACCAAATTTGCTTAGCAAACCAAAATGGAGAAAGTAAAGGTCCTCAGAACTTATTTTGAATCCCTAAATCTAGCCATGTCAAAGTCAGCACTGTTTGTTTTATTTAGTAATCAAAGCCACTAAATTTCTGCTTGCTTGTTTGTTTGTTTTGCTTAAGCTGATTTAAATGGAGTTTTTTTTTAACATTCACAACTGAAAATTCTTACGTGATAAGCATTCAGTGCTAAGGCAAATGGTGACCGGAACACCTGTCATCACTGCAAGAGAAACTAAAGTCAAATGTTCTACTGACAAAAATGTATTGAGAAAGTATTGCTTATGAAAGTTAGCAATTTAAAATGCAAATACGAACTACTATAAGGTAATTTTATTTGAGTTAGGTAAAAATTTATCTATGTAATTAATGATTTTGATAAATAACCTCAGAAAAGTCTGGAAATACAATGTATGTAATTTCCTTAGTAAATGCTCCCAACATTTGCTTTCTTTGCCAGAAGAAACAGCAGAAGTGAAAGAAAAATGTATATCTCATTATGAATACAAGCAATGAAACAATTAGAAATATATGCAATTTCTGTCAGTCAAGTTGTGTGTGTATGTATATATATATGTATATGTGTGTGTGTGCATGTATAGAGTTGTGTGCATATATATATATATATATATATACACACACAGAGGTATATGTATGTAATGTATATGTGTGTATACACACACATATATATATTCCATAAGGTAAATTACCAAAATAACATATTTTAGATAGTTATTGTAGTAGGATTTTACCTCTTTTAAAGTTAAATTATGAGGTAAAGTGTTTCCAAATATTTATAAATGAAAGGGGAAAACTGTGCAGTTGAATGTAAGCAAAGCAGAGATCTAGTGGGCTTCATGGACTAATGCCCATTTGGCTAGTGACCAAATATTTTAAATAAATTGTAATATCAATTTAAGTTGGTTAGAGCATCATCCCCATTTGCCAAAGTTGTGGGTTCAGTACTCAGTAAGGGCACATACAAGAATCAGCCAATGAAAGCACATATCAGTAAAATAACAAATAGATGTTTCTCTCATTCTATTCTCTTTCTCTCCCTTCTTCTTTCTCTCTAAAATTAATATATTTTAAAAGATTATCAGAATCTCTTACAGCTTTGCTAGAAACTAGCAACTAATTATGTTGAGATCTCTTTAAAAAATACAAATGCATTTTTCAAAAAAAAAGCCACCAATAGATGGAATACAAGTGAGATTTTCATAGAATTATGTAAACAAAATCTATCAGGTCATTGAGTTTTAATAGTCTTAGTCACAATGTATTATGATTCTCTTCCCATATTCTTGCCATAGAGGCTGGACCAAATACCTAGATTTTATTTTATATGCCCCACACTAATCCTCCCCAACCACTACCCTTGATCACAAGTGACTGATCAAGGACAGAATCAGAACCAGAAGTAATTAATATGCTTTTGTATAAAATAATGACCCAAATTAATCAAATTATTTCTTTCTTTCTTTTTATTAATATTTTATTTATTTATCTTTAGAGGGGAAGGGAAGGAGAGAGGAAGAGAAACATCAATGTATGGTTGCTTCTCGTGCATCGCCTGCTGGGAACTGGCCCCTGCCGGGAACTGGCCTGCAACCCAGGCATGTGCCCTGACTGGGAATCGAACCGCGATCATCTGGTTCGCAGGCCCGCGCTCAATCCACTGAGCTACACCAGCCAGGGCCAAATTATTTCTCATGGGATTTCAAAACAGGGATGTCTACCAGTGTTAGCTAATAGTGGAAGTTAAGGGGGGTAAAACATCCTGATAACAAAAACCATTTCTAGCATTCATCTGGTGAATCAATAAACTATTTAAACTTGTGTTTGTTTGTTTTGGATGTCCTTGGGAATTTGTACGTCTAATCATTTAATAATATATTTGGTTACCATCATTTGAATGGTCTATGTTATAGCAACTAAAGAAGCCTGACCGAAACACAAGAAAAATGGAAACATGTTAACTAAAACTTAACATACTTACTGTTAAAATTGTGGTAAAATAAATGTGGTGAAGAGTAAGAAAATCAAGGATAAAGACTAAAAAACACAACTTTGCCCATTCAATAATAGAGTACTGAGTAAAACAAAGTTTCTACTTTATCATAAGTGATGCAGTAGCATAGTAATTAAGATTATGGGCTTAGGTTAAAGATTACCTTGGTTAAAATTCTAGTTCTAATATTTATTAGGTATGAAGAAGTAAATTAGCCTTTCTGTGACTCTATTACCTCATATGCAGGATGGAGAAAAATAGTTTATATGAATGTTTTGATTAACAAGTAAAAAAATGAGAAGTTCAAATAGAGTTCCTGCCATTTAAAAAGAGTCATAATATTACTGGAGAAGGGCTTGGCCCTGAGCGGGTCTGCCTAGGGACAGCTGCAGTGTGTGGGTTCTTGACTTCATGAAGACAAGACTCTACAACAGGTGACTATGAAGCTACATTTATTAATCTGGGAACAACGAAACAAGGAAGGGTTTAGCATCGAAGCAGCAACAGGAGAGCCTGGGCTGGGCTGCCTTAACCCACTGGGAAGTCAGAGAAAAGGGGCAGTGAGGGGCGGAAGGGTGCTTTGGGGACCGATTCAGGAGATCAGCATGGGACAAAGCTGCCAGCTGCTCGTTGCCTTAGAGTTTAGGAGATGTGTCCCTCTGGGAAAAGAAATGGGTGAAGAAGGAAAAGAAAATGACACTGGATGCTCCCCAGGGGTCCTTTATCTGGAGGCTTTTATCTCTTCCTTGCAGGCTGGAATCTTAGGGGAAGTGTCAGGGGAGGACTTCAGCAGAATATTCATCAGTTTTGCAGGTGTGCCCTTTAGGGGTCCCGGTCTCCACAGATCGGTCAGTGACAAGAGGGGGTCTTCAGTCATTGCAGTTGGTGCTGATGTTGCCCATCTGGTTTTGCTGTTTGTCTGGGTCTGGAGCTGAGATATAACTGAGGCCTAGATTTTATCTCCAGGGAGGAAAGGCTGCCTGGGGGGAGAGGTCCTTATTTCCAGGTGACCATCTGCAGCTGACTGTAAATGGCTTGACCATTATGTTCAGCTGTCTGTCTCTGTTTCCCTATTATACTTGCTAAAGAATTTTCCTAGCTTCTTGCTATTTTGTCTCATTAACATTCAAAAATATTATTTATTATTATTAAGAGCTAGATTCAATAATGTTGCACTTACAGAGAAGAAAGGATGAGGGAGGGACTAGGGAGAGAAAACAGAGTCAAAAAGGAGAAATAGAAGAAAGACAAAAAGAGGGAGAGAAAGAGAGGTGGGATGGGGGAAAGAAAGAGAGATACAATATTTTTTTGTTCCACTAAATCACTTGAAATAAATTTGCAGACATGTATCTCCTAAAGAATAAAATGTTCTCTTGTGTACCCCAATATGGGCTGATTGGGCCCCCTAAAATTTATATGTGTAAGCCCTAATGCCCAGCACCTCAGAATGTGACTGTATTTGGAGATAAGGTCTTTGAAGATGTAATTAAGTAAAAAGGAGGCCATTAGGGTGGGCCCTGATCCAACCTGACTAATATGCTAACAAGAGGAAATTCAGACAATATGCCCAGTGGCATAGAAAGGACCCAGCAATAAGCCAAGCCCTTTCATCTAATTAATTTCTTTATGTGCAGATACCTTTAGCAGCCAGTCAATGTAAGTTCCTTTAACAATGGCAGGGTGGTATCAAAAGTATTAATCATTAGAAGGTTGCTTATTGCCCTGTATTCCAATGGTTCTCTTGCTGCCAATAATACATAATATGTGTGAAAATGAATAGAGACTTATTGGTAACTATTAAAATAGTCTATAGAAATTAGTACTTGCAGAAAACAGGCATCCACTTATATACCACTGATGTTAAATGTAGGCTTCTGGTAATATAAATGCATATTCACCACTCTGAATTTCAGAGAAATCTAATGTGGAACAGAGTCTACATGACCAGGCGCTTTCTTCCAGATTTTTAGTTCTTCCAAATAAAGTACACTGAAGTCTATTCATTCAAAATATTATTTACAACTCATTCATTGTCATGCATTGTACTGTTAACCTGGGCATGCAGAGAACAGAATGATTTGTGTTCGTTCTGGTGCTTCCTTCTACCCACCCTCTACCAGCCTACCAGACACCAGAAGTATACCAAGGAAGAAACAACTTAGCCATTCTACCAAGATTTCCTAAATAGAAGAAAAAAAATCTCTTTATTCTAGATGGAAGTCTGAAAATAAATGTATCCCAGCTATGCAGTGCTAAATTCCAATGCCTTCGTGTAAGATTTATAAATGTATTTATCCATATTCAGGCATATTCACCTGATTGATGTTCACTCAATCACCAGATATATTTACAGTGCATCCTAGGGACAGCAATGTACAATGAACCAGAGCCAGACAGATAAAAAGACACAGTTCTTATCACCAAGGAGCTCAGAGAGTGAGACAGGATAGGAAAACTGGGCAAGTGGAATAGGGAAACTAACACAGGAAAATTAAACAAGGCCAAACAATTGGAGCAATTTACAACCAGATGATGAATCTATACTCTTCTCCATAGCCAGAGAATACAAAACCTCTCTGGCCACAAACCATAGGTGTCCAAGGAATAGAGGAATGCTAATGAAAGGAGAAGTTACACCAGAACAAAGGGAGCCAGCTTGGGAAGAAGCTGCGTGACTCTTTTTTCAGCCCTCCTCCTCCTTCCCTTACTTCCAAGAAACACAGCACATCTGTGCTCCCCCAACGAAGATCCCCTTCCCAAATTTCCACATTTCCTCTGAAAGCTCAAGATAAGGTGGATGTTAGAGTTTTTACCTGCCACTTTCTCAGATTGCTGGCCTCTAATATTAATGAAGTGCAATTATAATCCAATCTGTCTCTGCTTTTGGGCTGAGCAGTGAGAGACAGCCAAAGTCCCAGACTCAGTTGCTATCTGGTTTCAAGAGCAGTTGAAAATTATCCATGTAAACAAACAATTAACACTCAAAGTGTACACAGCTCTAAAGAGGAGGGGATGTTTGTAACTGCCAGAGGGAATCAAGAAAAATTTCAGAGTGTGAAGCTTGGGTGAAGAACTGATGAGGAAAGTAGGAGTCTGGCAGGTTGATTTAAAATAAACTCAGCCCAGAGAATGACTGAGCATGTGGAACTTCAGGCATCAATTCTGTTTACAGAGCCACTGTTGTTAATGACATAGTAAAAATGTTCACACATATGCCTTATTGTTAACCATTGCAACAATCTTTTTATGTTACACATTATAATTCTTAAGAAAACTGAAGTTCAAAGAGATTAAATAATTTTTTCAAAATTACATAATATGATACAGAGGTAGGCTTAAATCTCAGTTTTCTGATTCTAACATACAAGTTATTATTCTAGTTCAACAAATTGCCTTCCTGTAGAGGAGAGGGTCAATAAGGCATTTCCCTAATCATACTCTTAATCTACCTGGAGGGGAATTTGACTAGAAATAAAGTTTTAAAATTTTACCAGGCACTTGCAAATAAAAATCCTTATATTACACACTAGAAAGTACTAAAAGGTGTCTCTTTATTTGCACTGAGAAGTTTTTTTTTTAACTCTTCCAAGTCCTAAGGTATAAAATAAAATTTGAAGCTAACTATTGTTCTCAAGCCACCTTTTTAAAAAGTGCTGCTTAGGGCTGGAGCCCTGGGCATTGCTAGAGAAACCCACCTGAAAGGGGAATGGGAAATACTTTTCATTCTTTAGTGGACACGGGCAGCTTTTTATTATGTGGGGTAAGAGGGACATTTCCTCCAGGAGTTCATAAGCTGTAGGAGAACTAACGTCATTTAGGCTTTGTCAATTGGCAGTAATTATTGAGTGCCTACTCTTTGGCGGCACTATGACAGGTGCTACTAGGAATGCGAGGTAAATAGTAGACATAAGTTCCACCCTTGTTTCAATTACTGTCAGAAAGAGAGAAACAGCATTAGGGTGCTTTCAGTGGGAAAACAAACTTATCAGGACTTTAAATCAGTGTCCAAATGGCTAAGGGCACAATGCTACGCCTTTGCAACCTATGCTAGAAGACCACACCCAAGGCCCATAGCCAGTTTGAAGCATAGTCCTCTGAAACAACATACAAAGAATTTTCTTGACTTTAAAACAATGAAAAACAAAGTCCTACAAGTTATAGCTTTATGTGACTTATACAGCTTTTTCATAACTTTTACAGAGAGTCTCAGAGAAAATAGAGTAACATAAAAGACTTTTAATACTTTCAGTGACAACTTGGCAATATCCTCTTAACACCTGGATGTCCTTAGAATGTTATGAAACCAAGTATAATCTGAAATCCATTATAGTTTGAATGGAAGGCTAATGACAGCAACAGTGTTCACAGCGACCCTTCAGGCAGAGTGGGCTGTTATTTCTGGAGGCTAAATGCTTACTGTATTCTGTGATTTGAATGCTTCTGAAGGTCTTTCTCAATGTGTGCTTTCCCCACATTTCACTACCAAATCCCATTCCTTTTCTGTCTGGCTAAAATTAGTGTAATTGTTAGAACCCATTTTAAATATCTCAATCACAATACTTAGAAAATACATTCTTTTGTAATCTAATTCAGTTCACTGAGAACAATTAAACACTGAACAGTGGAAACCCAATATGCTATTCTGTATAAAGTTTGAAGAAAAGTAACATAAAACAGTCTATGTAAATCATTCCACATCTAGAAAATGGAAGTATGAGATTATATTTGACAGGAAATACATAGGCTTCCCTTCCTCCAAGTATTATAACAGTCTCATACTCTGAGTTGTGTACAGGGATAGCATCTTTTCAAATTCTTTTGGTAGGTATGTCTTTTTGGGGGTTTCCACAGAGGCAAACCCTGACATAAGGATTGGAGCCTAAGTTAAGAGTTAAAGAAAAACACAAGTAGGAAAGTGGAGAACTAAAACGAGGAAAGGAAGGCAGTCACAGAAGTCACAGAAGTGCGTGCTATAAAGTGAGCTCCCACTGTGGGTGACTTGGGTTTAATCTCACTGGAGAGACTATGAGAACAGGGGTGAAAAACATCCTCAGAATGATCTCAGTCAAAGCCAAGAGAGCTGGGATATTTATACAGAACTTCCTATCGATGATGGTGGAAGAGAGCTCTTGGGGTTCATTCTCTGCCCTGTCTGGCCTCCCACAGTGCAGCAGAAGTGTCACAGCTGTGAGAGAAAGACCTCGGGCAAAGAAGTGCAGGTGCTGGCAGTTGAAAGCTGAGCTACTGTTCGCTGAAATGATGACAGCAAAGGGACATGCATTGGACCCTATAATGTCTGCAGTAATAGGACAGGAAAAAGAGGTTAAATTCTCATAACCAAGACATCTGGGGAATGATTCAGGACAAGGATACAGATTAAGTGCCAAGCCAGATCAACTGGTGGTGCCCTTTGTAGTGCTCGAGTTTCTTGTTACAAGGCTCCGGAGCCCATTGACCAGGTCAGCGGGCATACTTGATTGGAAGTTTTGGCCATGAACTTCACAGGGGTTAGTGGCAATTGGTTTGCTATATATGTTTAATTCCTTGTTTAGAAAATCTCTTAAATGCTTCTGTTTGATTAGTTTATCAAAAAGAGCAACCCATTACCTTAGTGTTAATAAAAATAGTAAAAACAAGAGAAATAAGATTGTTCATCTAGTTGAAACAGCTATAAATACTGACTAAAGGCCACATGTGTGAACATATTCAGATATCCCTATCCTCTCATGCGTTGATAAACTTAATTTATAAACAAGTTCAAAGTTCTGCGAAAGTATAAATTTAATTATAAAACTTAAAAACAGTGGACTTTTCCTTGCCCCAAATTATATTATTTACTACTACCAACTAGCTAGAATTGTACCAAATGGTTCAATTTTTTAATCTTTACTATAAAAATGTCAAGACTATTCAATCATTTCAATATGATACATTTCTTTGTTGATTTTATACAGATTTGATGAATTCTAGCAGAAAAGTATGTTCAAATCCTGCTTCTGCTTTATGCTAGGTTAGAACTCCTTAAAGGCAAAGTGACCTGCACCTCCATAAAGGGCCTCTTAATCCACTCTAATAAAGTCCATACTTCAGTAAAGAATTTAATAAAATGTTTCCTAGTCACTTTTTTTAAAAAGTTGATTCAGTTTGAATGTGTACCTTAGGTTGGGAGTGGAAATTTAGACTGAGGTCTTTATTTCATCAAGGTATGTATTAAACATATGAACTGTTTGTCTTGTGCCAAAACAAAGAGATTTGATTACAAGTATTTAATTTAAAAAGTAAGCAGAAATTTTACAAGATTATATATCTAGTATACCTTTAATTGTATGTTTAGTTTCTGATAATCTTAATTTTTAGATAAAAAAACTAAGGTAAATCAATTATGTTTGGGGGATAATAGGCTAGAGTTGCTGGATAAGTAAGGTTTGGTCAGTAATCATTTTCCTCTCAAACCAAGAATCTCATTTGTTTCTCCTACATACTTAAGGTGCAGTAGAAGAGTATGAAATAAGCTCACACCAACACAAAGAAAGAGTGACTGAAGCCAGATAATGCAGATATTTGTAGGCCATTTCAAGAACTTTGGCTTTTACTCTGAATTAAATGGAGAGAGATATTGGAAGGTTTTAAGCAGAGAAGGGGCAGTTAAAGTTAAGAGATATACTTATATTTGAAAATAACCACTCTGAATATTATGGTGAGACTGATAGGACAAGAATGGGGTTTGGAAGACTAGTTAAGAAATTACTATAATAGTGTAGGCAAAAATATGATAACTTCAGCTAAAGTGTTGTGGTAAACAGGTAGTTGTGGTAAATGGTTAAACTTTTTAATATTTTAAAATTGTGAATGGCATAATTTACTGATTTATTGAATGTAGGATTTGCAAAAAAAAAACAACAACAGAGGAATCAAGGATTTTGGCTCAAACATAATGACAAATTGATTTACTACATTTGATCAGGGGTGTTCAAATTTGAACTATGTTTGTTATTCCTATAAGAAATAAGGAAGAAACATTGTCTACTGAATATACTAGTCTAAAGTTCAAGTGAGAGGTCCAGGTAGAAGATGTAATTCAGAAGTAATTAGTTTATAAATGTTATTTAAAGTCACAAGACTTTGGATTTGTTAGGTAGGATAAATAGCAAAACTAAGGCAGAATGGAGGGAGATAGGTCTCACGCACTGACTCAGCAGTCATGAGACTGGTCCGGTAATGTTGCCAGGTGTCCCAGCATCACAGGAAACACCACACTAACACAGGAGGAGGGCCTTCCTTGAAATTCTGTGTATTGTCTCCACTATCTGGGAAAGAAAGCCTTTGAAACTATGCTTTCACCCTGAGATATGAAAGGTGGGAGATGGTCCACAGTGTCCAAAGGAAGAAGCCCGTAAAGCAACTCTGGTTAATTGTCTACCTCTGATCACCATCTGTTTTACCAGGGCGTCCCTAATGCTTACAGAAAAAGCCCATAAATAACTTTGGGTAAGTGCCCCAACTTTAACTGTCTCCTATTATCTATCTGTTTTACAAGAAGATGAACAAATGGAGTCTGGAGCAAGATAAGGATTCAGGCTAATAGACCCCCACACATACCTAAATTTGGAGAGTGATGACCCCACTGAAAAGCTAGCACCACCTTCACCTGTCAATCAATATGTAACTTCTTCACTCCCATCCCAACAACTATACAAGTCCTCAGAACAAAGGACCTGGGGTGCTTGCCACCCCAGCCTTTGGCTGCCCTTACTTTCACTACCCTTACCCCGTTTTGCCTATGCCTTTCACCCCCCCCACCATAGCTAGCCCCATTCTCTTCCATGAGAACAGATCACCTATACACCCTGGTTGAACGGTAATAGATTTGCTGATCTGCAATTATTTAAAGATCTTGTGTCAGCAAGAAGAACTGAGTTTCCGGGAGTTTCTCCCATAACAGGTTCACCTAAGAAATGAGCATAGACAGGAAGGAGTACATGATAGATGAGCCTGGGGTGCTTCAAGATTTGTAATTCAGGCACATAAGAAAAGAACTCACGGGAGGCTGTGCAGCTATGGTCAGTGAGGCAGAAGAGCATCAGAAGCCAGTGGGGTCCCTGAAGTCTAGTGAAGAAAATATTTCAGGAGGAAGAGGGAGTGATCAAGTGTGACAAATGCTGAAAGTGTTCAAATAATATGTGATATAAAATTTATTAATGATTGAGGACATATTCAGCTGATTGTTGACCTTGATAAGAGCAGTTTCAATGAAGCAGCAAGGAAGAACTCATGATTAAAGCAGTTTGAGAACTGGATAAGAAAAATTGGAAGTGAATAGAAATAACTCTTTTGATGAGTTCTTCTATGAAACAAAGAAGGAAAAAAGAGTAACTGTAGCCAAGATTTTTTTGATAAAACATTATAGATGTATGGATGTATGAATGCTGGTAACCAGTGGGAATAATAGAGAAAGAAATAAATATAATGCAGTAAAAAGGGGGACTGATGTTTTCAAGTAGCCATGATTGAAAGGAAATTTGTGAAGAATAAACTGACTTAGATATGAGCATCCACAGTGCTCTCAGGTAACAGGAAGAAAAGCAGGGTAGTTTAGGTACAGTAGAGGGGTTGATGGGAAATAGCTGCATTTGGAAGTTCTCTTCTGTTGCATTTTCAATGAAATGAGAGGGATGTTTATCAGAGGAGAATAAAGAGTAGCAAGGAGATGGAAGTTTGGGGGAAAAGGGAGAGGGTGAAATAGTGCATATATAGTGAAATACTGTGTATAGTGACATTTCTGGGCTATAGTAATGCTCACTCAGAGGATAGTATTAAGGAATTTAAAATGAGAATAATGAACATTACTGTTTGAATTTATCTTTTTTTCTGTTTGTGTTGTTTCCTTTATCTACAATTAACTGGCTGTATTCACGTGCAGAAAAGTGGAGAGTTGGATTTAACCAAGGTTGTTGCCAAAAGAATAGGACAATGGGAGAGATGGGTACAAGAGTTGAGAGTACAGGTAAAATAGATAAAATTGTAACTGAAAAATAAATTAACTATTAATGTTTGAGGAGTTTCATTCTGATGTGTTTTTAAGAGCAAATCATACAGATAACAAGAATTCAACTTATAATACCCCCCCAAAAAGGGAAAACATGAAAAGAAGGCCTTAAAATATATTATGAAAAGTCTAAAATTATTTACACATATTCTGGGACTTGTGTGATAGATCAGGAGTCTTATAACTACTAAACATAATTATATAAACATGTTTTAAATTATCATTATGTTTACTATAAAATATAAAATATTAAATGATATTAAACATAAAAAATACTATACTTGCTGGTCTTACCTTTAAAATTATTTTAACAGAATTTTTATTCAAGTTTCATACCTATATTATTATATATAAAAATAGGCATATAAAATGTTTTAAATCACCCAATGTTATTGTTTAAGGAAATCTTAGAGATCGACTACATTTCCATTTGGCTTCTAGTTTTTTGAGATAAAATAGGACACAAATGAAGCTAAGTGACTTAATTAAACTTATGCAGGCAAACCAGAGAGAAGACCTTGTGAATGAGTTGCTTGCCTATGTTCCTAAAGACAAAATAAGTAACTAAAGCCATTAAACCTCTCCAAGTGATGTTTTTGTGTTAAAGAGAACACTTCCTTAGGTGTGGAATTGCTGGATTACACATTATGCCCACCCCTGTTGTGCTAGTCTATGCTGAGAAAGACATTCCTTGTAGTAGGGCCAGTGTGTCAGCTCACACAGCTGTTGTCTAGGAACCCACACAAGGATTTAAATTGGAAAGGACAGAGGCACACTCTAAGTACAAAGGTAAGCTCAGCTTCAAGTGATTCATTGAGATTGTAGTGAATCAACTGAAAATCAGTTATAGTAGAGAATGACTAACAAGCACTGTTAGAAAAAAAAGCTGTCTTTCTGAAGGAAAACCTTTTGAAAAGGTTGTGGGGTGTGATCTGTAAGAGCTTAAATATGTTAGAGTATCAATCTTAAAAATAAGGGCGTTCACTGGAGAAACAATGCTGGTTACCACCACATGTGGTACATAGTATATAAATGCAGTTATTAACCATGATAACTCTTATTAACAGTTATCATCCTGTTATTAACCATTATTTTGTAAATATTTCAGCAGGACAAATGGGTTTACTGAATGGGCATACATGCATGTGGGTTTACTGCATGAGCATACATGTATGTGGGTTTACTGCATGAGCATACATGTATGTGGGCATTTGTTACCCCCCCAAAAAAAACCTAAAATGGGTATCAGTAGCCACAATTTTACAAGTTGAGCTTTTGCAAGTTCAGTTAACTGCCTGAAATCACATTACTAGTAAATGAAGAAGCAGAACTTTAAACTCAGGTTCATCAGGACTCTAAATTCTGAGCTTAGAACCTTTTCTGAGTATACCACTTTTTAAAAAGTGTTATTATTCGAAATAATCATACCAGATGCCAGGAAACATTTATCAGATGTTGAAGTAGTGTGCATAATGATTTCTTAGTGTACAGACACATTACTTACAAAGGGATGAATTTAGAGCCTGCAAGTCCTATGTTCAACAAGGCACAGTGAAAAGTACACTAATGAGTCAGGTTGGATGGAGAAAGAGACTCATCTACATTTTCTGAAACTTTCTAATATTTTAATAAATGCTTTTCTAAAACTTAAATATTGAATGGATTACCTAATTCATTGCTACACTCTCAACCCTGAATAATTAATATTACTATTCTGTATCACCAATAAGATACCTTGATCCTCACCTATATGGCTTTGTGTGAATAATTATTTTTTCTTTGATTTCCTGGCACAAGGCATCTACTCTGGGAAATAGTCATATGATCCCTCACCCTGGATTTTATACCTCTTAATACTGAACTTCCCAAAAGGAAGCCAAATGACAAAATGCAATAACAAATATTACCAGACTCTAAAGGCTCACAAGGTGAAATAGAAAGGACTTTTTTTTAAGAGCAATGCTATTGAGTTAGTATTGTAATGGCAATCACAGCACATAACATAGAGAAAGTGTTCCATAATCTCAGGTAACAGGAGAGTGAATGGAGCTTTTTCTTGAACCTGAAATTATAAACAGAAGGTGAAAACAAATTCTAAAGACAGTCAAAAATAATGAGATACATGTCTAATGAGCATTGGATGATCATAAAACCAAGCAATGTTATTGCCTTTGTTTTTCTGAAGAAACCCTCACTGACTTACTGGGACACAGCAAAGCACGAAGACCAACTCTGCAGAAACCACCATTTTGTCAAAAACAGCCAGCAGAAAATAAGCTAGATCAAAACAGAGCAGGGCTAGGAAAGATACTATGCCATCAATAGAAGACTAGTTATAAAATATGCCCATTCTCTTTGTCTTCCCCACCCATTCCCACTGCCCACCCAACAACCAGGAAAGAAAAGGCTCAAAGGAAAGATCCCAGAACAAAACTATTACCTCCTTTACAAAGCACAAATGTTGGAGAGGAAATGAATTAACAGTCTATGTCCATCTTTATTTTGACTCCCTAAATGAATGCCTGGAATATGCTAGGAGCAGGAAAAAAAAGAAGAGGTTTAAGTATGATATGAAATTATAGTTTTGGATAAGGCTAGACTTTAAACACTGCAAGAAAACAAAAAAGCATGAGACCCTAAGACATTAATAAGAAAATGGAAAGACATATTTGACAGAACACAGTTGAATTAAATGATCAAAAATAATAAAACTGATTTATATTTATATCTCACTGGAGTGAGACTGCTCAATAAGTTATATATTTTATGGAATAGATAAAATATAAGTGTACAAATTCATGAATAAATGAATGGCAACATGGAGAAAGACTTTTTTGCATATTAATCTTTTCTGGATCTTTAGAAGATGCTCAGAAGCAGTAATATACTACTTATTATTGTTCTGTGAGCCCATTGCCTTGATAAATGCTTTTCTAGCCTCTAAATCATACTGAATTTGTTTAACTTATCCCCAACTCCCCAAAGGGTCAAGATGCTCAAAGTGGGGCCCTAGCATCAATGTTGTATAATAATTCTTCACCTTAGTGCCCCTCCAGTAAAGGAAATGATGCTTTCATGTAGTTGTATAGAGCATATAAAAATAATTTCAAAAGGCTAAAGGATTCTCAAGTCATAATTTAAATGCACATCACTGAAGTATATGTGATGGCATAAATAATAGCTATAACCAAGGATAAATTAAAAAATCACAAAGCTAGACAACTTCTTTAATGTTTTTGAAACCCAGTATCATAAAATTTATTAGAGAAGAATGCATATAGAAGTCAAATCCACTTTTTTTAAGGTGGAGAAACTAAACTTCAAAGAGTGTAAATGAAATGCCAAGGTTCACCATGACTTAGTGCAGGGATGGACCAAGAATCCAAGTCCCTTCATTTCCACATGTCTGTATTTTTCTCCTTTTACTACCTTATTGGTAGGAGAGCTTTATGAATAAGTCAATGTGAGATTATATAATATACACATTAGTTGGACTATAAACCTCACATAACTATCATCATGTCCACAGAGAAAAGAATTTCTAAAATAAACTTGTATTTAGACTCTTGAGGTAACATTGCACAGGTCATACCATGAGCCTGATACTCACAGGTTTACTGAAAATCAGCCCTCAACTGCATAATCAACATGATCAGTGAAGACCACAGGGGAAAATAGAAAAATTATTTTAGCCAAAAATATAACTGTCCTCCTATCTCTCTCACCACCACAGTAGTGATGGGGTGAATGCTGAAATTCTCAGTTTTTCCCCATTCCCCACACTGTTACAAATAGGACAACATTGAAAGATTTACATGTGGCTTACACCTGTTTGTTGGGAAGGCAAGGAAAAAAGGCAAACCAACTAAGGTCTCAATAGTCCAGGAAAATGAAAGAGAATATACAACTATAAGTCAAAATGTCAGTTAATTCAAGAACACTTTTTCTAGGTCATTAATGAATTCTACCAAGTTGATATCAAATCAATATTTTATATAATAAGCCATTTGAATGGTTACAGATAAACCATTTAGCTTGTCTTTAGTATTACTTAGAAACATGATGGCATTAATTTTTTTTTCTCTAAAATATATTTAACACACAAACTGTAGTGTTTCTCTTCTTAATTATCAGCACAAGTTTTGAATGCCAACCATATTCTGATCCATTATTGCTAATATTATCATGCTATCACACTTGTCTTACAATAAAATAAACTAAAGGCAATGCTATTTTTACCATTTTAGTGTATGTCAATATTTATTAGAACTAAATTTTAAATATGTTTTAATATATTGTTTTTTTTATGATCTATGATGAAGTTAATGCCAATAATGGCTGGTATTTGAGAAGTTACCTCATTCATATTAGGCAGAAAATGCAACTCTAAATATATTTTACAAGGTTAATACCACATTATGCACAATCTATAAATCATATGACTTGAAAATTTTAAAGTATCCCTAGTTCTTTAAAAATCATCTGAATATTAGGGTTACAAGCTTACAAAATAATGTTCTTTACAATGAACATAAAAGTAAAGATAACAAACATAATGCGTATGTTGTCAATGAGAGGAAAATATTTAGAGACATCTTTATGCAATGTCACTTCTCAGCTTTGACTCAGTGGGGTTCATTGCATTGCCTTGTCTCACTTGTGGCAGCAACAAAATTTAATATCTGAGGTCTTCACTGGCAGATCTACCTATTAAATTGGAATACAAATGTGCTCATGAAATCTGGGCCATAGCATACACAAGTACTCTCTGTCTTTCAAAAATTGGCAGCTGATTAAAAATAAGAGGCATTTTTATTTCTTAAATATGCACTTCTTCACCAATAGCTATGTTCTCTTAGTCAATAGACAACATTTTTAAGTCAATAACTTATTCAATTCTTGGCAATACAGCTGTGAAAGGAAGAATCACATTGGAAGATTCTCTTTAGGAGGACACGTTTAATTTCTTAATAAGTATTTACTAGTAGAAGTGGTCTAAATAAACAATATATAATGTATTATGAACCACAATTTTTAAAATGCACAAAATTGTTTTGGCTTCTTTTTTTGATTGTAGTGAATCCTTTTTTCAGAGGGGTATATTGATAAGCAAATAAATTTGTACCAAGTATAACACATTCAGCATTGACATAGAAGCTGTCAATTCTATTGAGAACAATTTCTTTATTTTTTGTTGTTGTCAGCATACTATTTATTTTCATCTTAGTTCTTGCAGTTCTTAAAGAGTATAATGCTTAATATATTGCTTTAGCTTAGATGTAAGCACTCGTTTGTTCTTAGTTAAGAACAAATCACTTCTAAACTGGTGTTCCTTAGTCATGACAAAACTTTTCTAAAAAACAACAGTGAAAAGCTCAGTAAACTTATTAAATCCTTGAAATCTTCAGAATATGAGAGGCTGACAATTAATAAATGCCAGCTTTTATTGTAGTAAAAGACCTCTTAATTTGCTATGGTCTTTGACAAAAGCCGTGTGTGTGTGTGTGTGTGTGTGTGTGTGAGAGAGAGAGAGAGAGACAGAGAGTGAGAAAGAGAGATTTGTTTGAGATACAATATATTGAGATACGATATATTTTTAAATAACTTCATTTGAATTAAATCATTCAAAATGAAAAAAAAGGTATACAATCTCATTTATTATGTCTCCCCATATCTGATGGATTTCACTTGCAGATAAGATTTTATTTGGTGTGCAGTTAAATTGTTAAAATTTTAAAACTTGAGCAAGAATATAAAAATCTAGAAATTAACAGATTCTTTAAATTAGCTGCATTTTATATATCCAGCTAACATTTGATTTCAATCTTAGATATGTGTTTTTGATGCTTTGGGAAAGAAATGTATCACAATTTTTTTTCACACTTGTAAACTTTTTTCTAAAAATCCAACTGTTTTTAACTCCTTGTGCAGTACTTACTTTTATTTTTGTTTTCTAACTCATGTTCAACTATTTAAAAATTCATGTTATGCTCACACGACTCCACTCTATGAAGACAAGCAACCCAATTAAAAATTGGGCAAAGGACTTGAGCAGATACTTCTCCAAGGAGGACATAAAGAGGATCCAGAGACATATGAAAAGATGCTCGGTATCACTAGCCATCAGAGAGATGCTAATTAAAACCACTTCACAATGCTGATAATGACCATTATACACAAAGCAATAAACACTAAGCACTGGAGAGGTTGTGAAAAAAGGGAACCTTAGTGTACTGTTGATGGGATTGCAGACTGGTGTAGCCACTATAAAAAGCACTGTGAAATTTCCTCAGAAATCTAAAAATGGAACTGCCTTTTGACCTAGCAATTCGACTGCTAGGGTTGTATCCTAGAACCCTGAAACACCAATTCAAAAGAACCTATGTACCTAAATATTTATAGCAGCACAGCTTATAATAGCCAACTGCTGGAAGCAATCCAAGTACCCATCAGTAAATGAATGGATGAAAAAACTATGGTACATTTACACAATGGAATTCTATGCAGCAGAAAGAAAGAAGGAGCTCCTACCCTCTGCAATAGCATGGATGAAACTGGAGAGCATTATGCTAAGTGAAATAAGCCAGTGATTAAAGACAAATACCATATGATCTCACCTTTAACAGGAACCTAATCAACAAAACAAATAAGCAAGCATAATAAAACTAAAGATATTGAAATAGAGAAAGGCTGACAGGGACCAGAAGGGAGAGGGGAGAGGATAATGGGGGGAAAGGGTGAAAGCTTTGCAGGAACAATTATAAAGGACACATGGACAATAACAAGGAGGAGTGGAAACAGGGGAAGGAGAGGGAAATGGTTGGCAGAGGGGATGATGGAATAAATCAGAAAACTGTACTTGAACAACAATAAAAAAGTTATTTTTAAAAACCCTATGCTATATTTATACAATGGAATACTACACAGCAGAAAGAAAGGTGCTCCTACCTTTCATGACAGCATGAATGGAACTGGATAGCATTATGCTAAGTGAAATAAGCTGGGCAGTGAAAGACAAATACCATATGATCTCACCTATAAGTAGAACCTAATCAACAAAACGAATAAGCAAGCAAAATACAACCATAGACATTGAAATTAAAAACAATAAACTAAATTACACTAAATTAAATAAATAAATAAATAAATAAATAAATAAATATTTATGTTCTGGACTCTATAGCTCAAAGTAATAGAGCAGTTTCAGAGTAGTCCATAGACCTCTAGTTGAGTTATATGTGTTATAAGACAAAAAAATTTACCCTGAACTTTGTCAACTGCTGAAAAATCAGTAACACTGCTAACTAATTTTTTTCTGTAGTTTCAATAGTAATAAACATACTTTTATTGAGCACTGGTCAAATAAGGACTTTGGAAAGTCACTGGATCCTGTTCTCTGGGAGTTTTTTTAGAGAACGCAATTAGATAACAAAGTAATGGCCATGGCTTTTCTAGGAATACATATGCATTCTAAACTTTAAAACTTGTATAGAACTTGCACTGAGATTAAAGTGGTTTCAAAATGCATATTTTGGTCACCTGGTAGCATTTGTTTTACTTTATAACATGTTTCACATGTATAACTATTCAGAACTATAAAAGCTAGCAAGAAATCTCAAGAGGGACCACACTAGTGCAGGTAAAAGAGAGCTGGTGACCAGGAGAGCAGCAAAAGTAAACAGCTGGCAGCATCAGGGAATCCACAGGGAGCCAGGTACTGATAACTTCTCCCTTACTGTTGTAGGAGAGCAGGATGTTGCCACTCCAAAATATGCCCTTTGGCAGGAGAATTATTTTAGAATGATTATTTTTTAAGAAATAAAAAGCTTAGAGCTTTTTACTGTCCCCTTAAATTCCTAAAAAGAATTTTAGAGTTTTTCCTCATATAGAGGGCCTGGTCCAGGATGGGAGCTATCACCAGAGATGTGTCTGTAGTACAAAGAATATGAACTAGGTGTGGTAAACTACGGAAAACTTAGCAAGGCCTGCTCCTTCAAAGTCCTCTCTGCATCTATGTGTCTCTATGTGGCATAGCAAACATTTGTTTACTAAACGTGTTTTTCCATTTCCAAGTGAATTGCCTTCTTTTTGGAGTCCCAGACTCCTATCCCCTTTTCCTTAGTTCTGAGTGGCATAAGAGCCACAATTTCCTGAGTGTCTTTGGATTCTTACATTCTTATGTAATAATGTACATTCTTTTGTGCATACAAAATTAAGTGTTTTCTGCCCTGGCTGGTGTAGCTCAGTTGACCAAGCACTGGCCTGCAACCAAAAGGTCCCCAGTTCAATTCCCAGTTGGGGCACATGTTGGGTTGTGGGCTGAGTCCCAGTAAGGGTGCATGAGAGGCAACTGCACATTGATGTTTCTCTCCTTCTTTCTTCTTCCCTTCCTCTCTTTAAAAAGTAAATAAATACAATCTTAAAAAATTAAATGCTTTCTTCTCCTGTTGATGCTTATGTTAATTTATTAAATCAGCCAAAGAATATAGATAAGTAGAAAAAATAGTTTTATCACCTATACTGTCCAAGACTGAGAGTTTCTTGAACACAACATTTAAGTCAGTATTTCACTACTTTATGTTCTTTTTAATAAAGCTTATGATTTGGTATTTCACCTT
The DNA here is from genome assembly GCF_014824575.4 of Sturnira hondurensis. Lineage (NCBI taxonomy): Eukaryota > Metazoa > Chordata > Mammalia > Chiroptera > Phyllostomidae > Sturnira > Sturnira hondurensis. The sequence goes on along the minus strand of NW_028088106.1, from coordinate 1,407,675 downwards.
GCTTTACTTAAACACAAGATATTTTAAATACTCAATCTCATATTTTTAAAAATGATAAAATTTGAAGGACATATTTTCTTCCAACCAAATTTCCTGAAAATTGAATAATTCTTGCATTGAGACATCTTATGTTATCATCACGTATTAGTTAATAGGAGAAGAGCAATAATAGAGAATGTCTCATTTTAGTTTCTGGACTTCAAGGTGCCCATAAGAACCACTGAACTAAGAATAATGCCTAGGTTCTTAAGACTAGAATGTTTTAAATAAAATTTTATATTTTCTACTCACATGAACATTGATATAGAGATTTTAAAAATAAAAATAACATTTAAAATATATTTACCACAAAAGAAAAACATGTAAAGTGATTTCATCTTTAAAAAAAAACAGAATATATTGTGAACTGTGATATTGGCAAGGCAAAGCCACTTTTTTCTTATTTGCTTTAACATTACATGTGTTGAGCCAAGAGATATATTCACCAACTGTATTATTTTTAAACTGTGTTCAATCATTTTTATAGGACTTTTGGGGAAAATTTTATTCCCTAATATTCTTCCTTATGGTATTTATAACAAAAGTTAAAGGATGGGCAGATTAACAATCAATTCTCATATCTTGGAAGACTTGGTAGATAATGCAGTATTGTTGAAAGATTTTTGTGTGGTGTTTCAAATTATGGAGCTACAAGTAAACTCTGTAGTTATACAACTAGAGTGCTTTTTTTGGTCTTATATAATTTCTATCATAGAAAATTTTACTATACATCTTTGAAAGATAATGAAAAAGTTATAGCTGAAATATTACATTTATTTTATTTGATTAGGCAGCATTAGAGTTGCATATATAAAAATGATTCATCTTATGATTTTATTAAAATGACTTATTTAAAAATATTGCTAGAAATTGTATAAACTTTACTTGTGTTTTTAATTGATTATGTTGTGATTTCAATCCAATTAAACAAATTCTTATCATTAGAGTTATAAAACAATTCTGTTTTATCTATATATGTATAACTAAGTGAAGTTTGCTTTTTAGAATTAGAAAATCACACATTTTCAATACACAGTTGGAAGTAAAGTATATAGTGCTACAAAGTGCTTATTATATCAGCTTGACAAAGTATTATTCCTAAAAAAGACAGACATACAAAACTAAGTTTCTAATTATTGCCACTTCACATTTAAGTGAAAGCACAAACCTTGTCTTTTCAGAAACAATAAAGGATAAACTTCTGGCAAGGAAAAAAAACTCTGTCAAAGAGAACAGCAAATTAAAGAGATTTACTACTTTCAGAGCAACTACAAGTGGGGATGCCCCCAAACACTGGAATTTACGTACAAAGAAACTGTGTACTTATTCTTACATGTTTAAACTTCAATCACCTTCAAAGTACTCTCCATTTGGTGAAATACACCTATAGAGATATTTTCCACTGCTAAAATGGTTTTTGAACTTAGTTTTGATACCTTTTAATGCTTTTGCCATTGTTTGTTTCACCTCTTTCTCACTGGCAAAATGTGAAGTCCTCAACCTTGAGGACATTTTTATTTAGAGAAAACAACAAAAAAGCTTTATGGGTGAGATCTGGTGGATATAGAGGGTAGGGTATGGGGGTCATACCATTTTTGGTAAAAAACGGTTGAACACTCATATGGTGTTTGCAGATGTGCCCACAAATCACCCATCATGAAATGGGCAAATGTATTGAAAGATTCTTCAAACAACATTCACAGAAGCCAAATGCAGCATCTCATAACAGTAGCTGGTACACTGATACAGATGGGTTCCTAGAATACTTACCTAGTGGAGGAAGACTGTACTATAAAGGGACCCATCCTCCAGACAATAATTCTGTTTTGGGGGGTCTTCTTTTGAGTCCTCTTTCATAAAAGTTCAGTTAAAAAAAAGAAGGAAAAGAAAAGCCCTGACTGGTGTGACTCAGTGGGTTGATCATTGTCCTACAAAGCAAAAGCTCACCAGTTTGATTTTAGTTCAGGGCTCTTGCCTGGGTCACGTACCAGGTCCCGGGTTGGGGGTGTGTGAGATGCAACCAACTGATGTTTCTCTCATTCTCTTACTCTTTCCCTTCTCCTCTCTCTAAAAATAAATAAATAAAAACTTTAAAAATAAAAAAATAGGGGAAAAATAAAAAGGAAACCATAGATGTTTTTCAAATAAAGATCCACTAAAAGCTTTCTTGAGCAAGCAATGGAATGAAGTGACTTGTCTTGAAACAAGAACTCTCATGAAGTGCTTGACCAAGAGAGTGCTGAATAAAGATTCTTTTAAATAATGATTAATTTATTTCTCTCAGGAACAATTTCAGTTTGTTTTCTTAAAATATNGTGGGTTGATCATTGTCCTACAAAGCAAAAGCTCACCAGTTTGATTTTAGTTCAGGGCACTTGCCTGGGTCACGTACCAGGTCCCGGGTTGGGGGTGTGTGAGATGCAACCAACTGATGTTTCTCTCATTCTCCTACTCTTTCCCTTCTCCTCTCTCTAAAAATAAATAAATAAAAACTTTAAAAATAAAAAAATAGGAGAAAAATAAAAAGGAAACCATAGATGTTTTTCAAATAAAGATCCACTAAAAGCTTTCTTTTTTTTTTAAATATTTTATTTATTTATTTTCAGAAAGTGGGGAAGGGAAGGAGAGAGGGAGAGAAATATCAATGTATGATTGCCTCTCATGAGTCCCCTGCTGGGAACTGGCCTACAACCCAGGCATGTGCCCTGACTGGGAATCGAACCATGATCCTTTGCTTCACAGGCCCGCGCTCAATCCACTGAGCTACACCAGCCAGGGCCACTATAAGCTTTCTTGAGCAAGCAATGGAATGAAGTGACTTGTCTTGAAACAAGAACTCTCATGAAGTGCTTGACCAAGAGAGTGCTGAATAAAGATTCTTTTAAATAATGATTAATTTATTTCTCTCAGGAACAATTTCAGTTCGTTTTCTTAAAATATAAATGGCTGCTCAAAACTTTAAATTCAGTATTTAATTCTACATAATGTTTGTTCAAGGCTTTCTCTTTCTTTTTTTTCTCTCTCTCTGTTTTCAAGTTCTAATATTTTGGAAGAGTCTTTCTACAAGGAATACCAACACTGCTACCTCATCTTTGAGAATAGATGCTAAGATGCTAGAAAAGGTGATGCTTAAAATATAAGTGTTTTACCCTTAAATTCATGGCAAACAAAATTATTTTGTTTCTAATGTTCATTTGCACTCATTTAAGAGAAATTGTGTTATTAGATCTTTCCCCATTAGAAAGTATCCAATTATAATGTTGAAATCCAGATCACATTCTTGCCTCTATTGCTACTAATTTTCTGTGGCTATGGGCTAGTTACTTAATCTCTCTTGACCAGATGGCTAGGTTTTCTGTCATATTTTTATTAGAGTTCTCTCCCACATATTTTTATTCTATGGTTCAGAGGATAGAATTTAGGATTGGCAATCTGATGAAGGTAGTCATACATGAGAATAATAAGTGAGAAAAATTCCTGGGCACCGGAATGGGGAAACCGAGACACAAAAATCAAACAAGGGCAAAGAGTTTGAGCAAATTGAAGTTAACCGGTGAATTGAAAGAACTCAATTCCCCTAACTGAGGAAACTTGAGAGTGAATGGCTTGTACCTCTCCTCCATAACAAAAGAATACACAGCTCAGATCTCCCTCACTGGGGAAAGACAGAACAGAGACCAGACTGTCATTTGTGCCAAGGACAAATGTAGTTTGAGAAACAAATGACAGAAACCCATTCAAACCTGGATAGACCCAAGATAAAAATAAAACAACAAAGCAGACTAAAGAATATCTCTAAACCTCCTATGTGCTCATTTTGACACATCAGCATATTAAGAATGATACTAGACCCCAGCTGGTGTAGCTCAGTGGATTGAGCGTGGGCCTGTGAATCACACGATCGTGGTTCGATCCCCAGTCAGGGCACATGCCTGGGTTGCAGGCCAGTTCCCATAGGGGGACGCATGAGAGGCAACCATACAGTGATATTTCTCTCCTTCCCTTCCCCTCTAAGGATAAATAAATAAAATCTTTAAAAAAATAATGCTACTAGAGAACTAGTGGATGCTCTGCTAAAACCCTCCCCTAAGATTCTTACACTGAGTAAGTTTGTAAAAGCCCTCAGAATAAAGACAGTGCGGGCTCACTTTAGAACACACCCATGCCCCTTCCCAGGTATGAACTTTTTATTTCCTAAACTCTAAGGGTCCAAGGAGACTTGTACCCAGAGGAGGAGTACGCAGTGGCAACTCGACCTGTGCTTACCCTTGATTTTGTCTGCAGGCCCCTCTTTCTCTGGCTTCCACGTGAGCTAAGAGCAGCCCTGCCTTAGCTCACTCCTTTCTTAAAACTTTTCTAGGAAGCCAAACAGCCTGGCCTAGACTCTCTCTTGTTACTTCTTCCACTTTAAGACCTTCCTTTGTTTCACTGTCCCCAACCTTAAAAACACGTATTTTCAAAATCACCTGGACTCGTGAAATCTCCCGTACATGACGTCAAGAACCCACATACTACAGGTTGGCCTTAGGCAGACCTGCTCCTGGCCAGTGCCTGTCAGATAAAGGTCACTCACCAATTACCATAAGAAATACTCTGTCTCAAATGCTTAAATCACCTTAGAACACATGTTCTCAAAACAGAGACTATGACTTTTTCCAGGTTTTAGCTCTCCTTTCCAGAGATAACCTGTTACCATTTTCTCATGTAATCTTTCAGAAATTTTCTTTGTATAAAAACCATTTTCTTGTGTGTACTGTAATTTATAGGATGTGACTCAAGACCAAGCTAGATTTAAAGTTTAGTGCATGTTAAGATGCAAAAGAAAAAAATATTAAAATAAATGATACAGATGGGATTCAGGATACACTGCTCCAAAATGTAGCACCTTGTCCTATTGAACGTCTTAAGCTGAAGTAATTTGAGAAAACAGCAGAAAAAGGAAGATCCCTCTGACCTTTGACCCTCACCTTTCTTCCCTGAAAGAGGTCCTAAAACTCCCTCAACATAGGAAGCTGAGTGAATAGCATTTTTTTAAAAAATCTCCCATATGAAAAAATACCTACCATGTCCTAGAAGGAAGAAAGGCATTCTGATCACCACAAATGGATAAATTGGGGCTGGGAAATCTGTACAAACATACCTTATTAAGTTAAACTTTATCTTCCTAATTCATCATCATTTACTATAACAAGCATAAATTCCTGTCTTGTCAATTCTCGCAAATTTATTCTTGTGTAAAAGGTATAGAAACTTTTTGTTCTGATCACTTCTTTAGATATTCAATCTCTTGTGAAGGCTCCCATGTACATGCTAAAATGCAACAAAATCTGTGTGCTTTTTTCCTGTTAATCTGTCTTTGTCAGTTTATTTTTCAGACCTAGACAGGGACCCAAAGAAAGTTGAGGAAAACATTTTCTTCTCTTAAATATATTTTTCTGGTAAGGCATAAGTGCCCAAAATATATTTATTCCTTGTTGCAATGTCACATTGACTTATGATTTGTCTAGACTTTTTACTTGCTATTCCACATCCAAGAGGGTGATCAGACCAGACTCCTTCAGTTCCCCGACTAATTGCTCTATTTCTTCTAAACAATTCAGATTGTTCCCTTTTCTATAGTATCTACCTAACATTCATTTTTTCTTCCAACTCCTAATCATTGTTCAAGATTCAGCTCTGATTATTGCTTCTAGGAAGTTTGACAGACTTCTACAATGTAGTCAGGCACATACTAATTCTTGTTCAACTGCTATTGTTTTTTAGATCTGTTTCTCCCACCAGACAGTGGCTATGAATGACAAGCAAAAAAACCTGGATGCTGTGTATCTTTGCATCCCTAATTCTAAGATCCAGGACTTCATATGAAGAGCTTAAATATTTTTCTTTCATTAATAAAGAAGCTATTGGTAGCAACCTTAACATTGTTATGTTTTATTCACTTTTTCCTTATAGTTTTTTCACTTCATGCAGGGTTTCATATTGTACATGATAGAGACCATCTTCATACAAGACACATCAACCATATTGTGAAGCATATAAACATAAGTATCCTTTGCATGAAAGTTCAGTATTCATAAAAAAATAGTCTATTTAATTAACCAAATATTTCAATCTTCTTTTTTTTAAAGATTTTATTTATTTATCTTTAGAGAGGAGGGGAAAGAGAGAAGGAGAGAAATACTAATGTATGGTTGCCTCTCATGAGTCCCCCGCTGGGAACTGGCCTGCAACCCAGGCATGTGCCCTGACTGGGAATCGAACTGCGATCGTGTAGTTCGCAGGCCCACACTCAATCCACTGAGCTACACCAGCCAGGGCCATATTTCAGTCTTCTTAATGATACTGCACTTCAGTCTGTTGCTAGCTAAAAACATTTCAGGCTTTTTGACATTTATTTTCACCATATATTTTCAGCAACTGAATCAACACAGTCCAAAAACTAATCTAGCAATTACATCATAACTAAAAATGTTCTTTTTTTTTTTACTAAAGGCATTTTTAATAACTATTTGCTTAACTAAGTACTGTTTTAGGAACTGGATATCTAGCAGTCAACAAAATATACCAAAAAACTACCCATTTAGAGTTTAAATGTTACTGAGTTGGGTGGATTCACTATATTCACAAAATAAAGTGAATAAGTACAATATTCAGGATCTTACATGCTAATAGTGTTATGGAGAAACATATAGTAGAAAATGAGCCGGACAAAACTGGGAAGGGGGATTCAATTTTGAAATGGGTATCCAAGGAAGACCTTACCCAGAAGCAAATACTAAAGAGGTAAGGCTCAGTGCCCTGCATTGTAATAACTGAGGAAGAAGCATTCCAAGTAAAGAGAATACCAAGGCCTTTGGATAAGAGATGAGTGGCAAGAGAAAATCTGTAAAACATGGGTCTTAATCACTTTGACATACAACAACAAAAACACTATACGCGGGGTATATAGAGTCCCCACAACTTCTGGCTGCAGAAACCAGCAGAGATTGAGTCAGTCAAAGAAAATTGTGGAGCTCCAGGCAGGTCCTCTTAAACAACCCAAACACAGACTCACCGACTCAGTCTCTCTCTGGGCACCAGCAGTGAGGTAGCAGCTTGAAAAGCACAAGTTGTATATAGGGAAGAACTGAAGTGTCTGGCATCAAGGCGAGGAGATGCCATTGTCCCTTTTCAAAGCCCTCTCCCCACAGAGCCGGCAAACTGGTTTCATATCTGAGATTCCATCAAACTGGCTAATACTGTTTGACCTACTTTGGAGATCCCCAGAGACTGTGCCTCACCCAATTTATGGTCCACAAAAGCTGGTTATCCATATGAATGACTGTTTTGAGCTGATGCTTCACAATTTTNTTTCATATTGTACATGACAGAGACCATCTTCATACAAGACACATCAACCATATTGTGAAGTATATAAACATAAGTATCCTTTGCATGAAAGTTCAGTATTCATAAAAAAATAGTCTATTTAATTAATCAAATATTTCAATCTTCTTTTTTTAAGATTTTATTTATTTATCTTTAGAGAGGAGGGGAAAGAGAGAAGGAGAGAAATACTAATGTATGGTTGCCTCTCATGAGTCCTCCGCTGGGAACTGGCCTGCAACCCAGGCATGTGCCCTGACTGGGAATCGAACTACGATCGTGTAGTTCGCAGGCCCACACTCAATCCACTGAGCTACACCAGCCAGGGCCATATTTCAATCTTCTTAATGATACTGCACTTCAGTCTGTTGCTAGCTAAAAACATTTCAGGCTTTTTGACATTTATTTTCACCATATATTTTCAGCAACTGAATCAACACAGTCCAAAAACTAATCTAGCAATTACATCATAACTAAAAATGTTCTTTTTTTTTTTACTAAAGGCATTTTTAATAACTATTTGCTTAACTAAGTACTGTTTTAGGAACTGGATATCTAGCAGTCAACAAAATATACCAAAAAACTACCCATTTAGAGTTTAAATGTTACTGAGTTGGGTGGATTCACTATATTCACAAAATAAAGTGAATAAGTACAATATTCAGGATCTTACATGCTAATAATGTTATGGAGAAACATATAGTAGAAAATGGGTTGGGAAAAACTGGGGGGGGGGGATTCAATTTTGAACTGGGTATCCAAGGAAGACCTTACCCAGAAGCAAATACTAAAGAGGTAAGGCTCAGTGCCCTGTATTGTAATAACTGAGGAAGAAGCATTCCAAGTAAAGAAAATACCAAGGCCTTTGGATAAGAGATGAGTGGCAAGAGAAAATCTGGAAAACATGGGTCTTAATCACTTTGACATACAACAACGAAAACACTATACGCGGGGTATATAGAGTCCCCACAACTTCTGGCTGCAGAAACCAGCAGAGATTGAGTCAGTCAAAGAAAATTCTGGAGCTCCAGGCAGGTCCTCTTAAACAACCCAAACACAGACTCACCGACTCAGTCTCTCTCTGGGCACCAGCAGTGGGGTAGCAGCTTGAAAAGCACAAGTTGTATATACGGAAGAACTGAAGTGTCTGGCATCAAGGCGAGGAGATGCCATTGTCCCTTTTCAAAGCCCTCTCCCCACAGAGCCGGCAAACTGGTTTCATATCTGAGATTCCATCAAACTGGCTAATACTGTTTGACCTACTTTGGAGATCCCCAGAGACTGTGCCTCACCCAATTTATGGTCCACAAAAGCTGGTTATCCATATGAATGACTGTTTTGAGCTGATGCTTCACAATTTTCTAAATCCTACCAAACAAGCAACAGCTGGCTTCAGTGAGCCCCAGGTACAGCACTACCAGCAGCTAGCCCAGATTCACAGCACGGTTCCACCTGGGTACCTCCAAGCCTAGCACAAGTAGTAGTGACCTTAGATTGCTTTATAGCGCAGGCAAGGGGATCTAGGAAAAACACAGGTCAGAGATGGCTTTGGTCTATATTACCTGTTAACTCCAGGGACAGTGCACACAGTGGACAGCTACAGACCACGTTACAGTACCACCACCCTGCCCCTGCACCGCTGATCCTCCACAGATAATGGAAGTTGGTCGTCAGTGGTCCCAGCCAATCCTTGCAGCTGACTGTCCTGGGTAAATCCTTCCCATTGATCTGCCAACAGCAACCAAGGCTCAATCACAAGAGGGTGGTGTATTCAGCCCACATGAAGTGTGTACCTTGAGTACCCATCTGGAGTAATAGGGGAGGCTGTGCTACTGGACCCTAAAGGACACCTACTACATTAGGCCACAAAATGAAGGCATGGAATCAAAGCAGTTCTATCTAATACATAGAAACAAACACAGGGAAGCTGCCAAAGTGAGGAGACAAAGAAATAGGGCCCAGATAAAAACATAGATCAAAACTCTAGAAAAAGAGTTAAATGAAATGGAGATAAGCAAACTATCAGCTGCAGAGTTCAAAATATTGGCTATAAGCATGCCAAGTAACTTAGTGAGGACCTCAACAGCATTAAAAAGATCTAGTCAGAAGTGAAGGATTCACTAATTTAAATAAAGAACAACTTACAGGAAATCAACAGTAGAGTGAATGAAGCCAAGAATCAGATCTCAATGATATGGAACATAAGGAAGCAAAGAATGACCAATTGAAGCAATAAGAAAACAATTTTAATGAGAATATTATAAGCAGCCTCTGAGACAACTTCAAAGGTACAACATTTGCCTGATAGGGGTGCCAGAAGGAGAAGGGGAGAAGAAGAAATTGGAAACCTATTTGTAAAGATAATGAAAGAAATTTTTCCTAATTTGGTGAAGAAAATAGTTGTTCAAGTCCAGGAAGCACAGAATCCCAAACAAGATGGATGCAAAGAGACCCACTGCAAGACACATCATAATTAAAATGCCAAATGATAAAGATAAAGAGAGAATCTTAAAAGCAGCAAGAGAAAAAATGTCATCTACAGAGGAAGTCCCATAAGACTTTCAGCTGGTTTCTCAAAAGAAACTTTGCAGACTGGAAGGGATTGGTGAGAATTATTCAAAGTTATGAGAAGTAGAGACTTATAGCCAAAATTGCTCTACTTACTTAGTATAGCCATCACTTAGAATTGTAGGACAAATAAAGAGCTTTCCAGACAAAAAATAAAAAATAACAAACAAACAAACAGAAAGGCCCTAAAGGAGTTTCTTACTGGCAAATATTATTGAAACGTTGAAATGTTAAAGGCATTTATTTAAGACAAGGAAGATTAAAATTATGAAAAACAAATGGCAAAAATACAAATCTATCCATAATTGAATCTAAAAATAAACTAAGCAAACAAGAAGAACTGAGGCAGAATCATGGATGCAGAGAGTGCTCTGGTGATTTCCAGATGACAGGAGGCTGTTGGCAAATGGATGAAGAGATGAGAAGTACAAATAGATAATTACAGAATAGCCTTGGGGATGGAAATACAGTACAGGAAATGGAGTAACCAGAGAACTTATACACATGCCCCATGGACATGAACAATTGTGTAAGAATTGACTGGGAGTGGAGGATGCTGGGTGGAGGGCTACAAAGGGGGAAAATCAGGATAACTATAATAGCATAATCAATAACATATAATTTAAAAAATTAAATAGATAGATCTAATTACTTTCCCAAAGGCCCCACATTCAAATATCACCAAAGTGAAAATTAAACTTCAATATATGAATTCTGAGGACATACAAAAATCAGTCTATAACAACAATGTTGGATACAATCTGTGTAATGCTCAAACTAATCTTATTAATCATTAGTACTTTATTGAAGCAATAGAATAACAACTGAAAGTTTTCTAACAAGAGTCACCTCATTGGAAGGCTTCTTTCTTGGATAACTTCTAGCAAGTAGTGTGAAGGATAGATTGGGAACATGTTCAGTACAAAAAATCGAGTCCTAAAAATCATTTGAGAGGCTATCACCCTATTGCCTTCGTTAGGGTCTTATCAGCCCAGAGGAAGGTAGGAGTTATAAGAAAACCCAATTAAATGTGTTGATTGATAGACCTTCTATATTCTGAAATAATATAAAAACATTCTAAAAGAGAATGATCAAGGGAAATCTTTATGCATTCCCATGTATTACATGTATGAAATTATTAATATAGTAATTCTGATGATGACACCAAAAAGCAATTTTATTCTAAACTAAAATAATAGAGAATGTTCTTTTTTCTCATGCAATGTGTTTAAGGACTAATTTTGTATATATGATATGTTGATTTTGACAATGTGATGTTAAATGTGATATTCATTTTATCCCCTAAAGCATTCATATACTTCTGCCCTATTATAGTCATGTGTTATTGATATAATAAAAAGTATAACAATTAAAGCAATAGGCTGATTCAGTGCAACCCCTATCTAAATACCCATGTCATTTTTCTCAGATTCAGAAATTAACAATTAATCTTAAAATCTACATGAAACCACAAAAGACCTGGAATAGACAAAGACATTTTGATAAAGAAAAAGTATAAGATGTCATTTATCCTAATGTCAAGCTATATTATAAAACTATAATAATCAAAACAGTCTGGCACTGGCATTAAAAGAGATATAGAGAGATCAATGAAATAGAATACAGAGCCCAGAAGTAAATCCTCATTTATATGGTTAATTACTCTATGAGCAAGGAAGCAAGGATATCAATGGTGTAAAGACAGTCTCTTCAATAACTGGTACTGGAAAACTGAACAGATACATGTAAAAAATAACTTGGACTCCTTTCATACAACATATACAAAAATAGACTTAAATGGATCAAAGTCTTACATGGAAGACCTGAAACCATAAAACTACTAGATGAAAACATAGGTAGTAAACACTTTGACATCACTTTCAGCAATATCTTCTTGGATGTGTCTCCTTGGGCGAGAAAATCAAAGACAAAGAAATTAACAAATGGAAATACATAAATTTTTCACAATAAAGAAAATCATCAACAAAATGAAAAGGCAAGCTACTGAATAGGAGAAGGCATTCTCAAGTGATATACCCAGTAAAACATTAATATCAAAAATAAATAAGGATCTTATACACTTTAACACTAAAAAAAAAATCAATTGAAAAATGGCAGAAGACCTGCAAAGACATTCCTTCAAAGAGAACATACAGAAGGCTAACAAATATACAGGGTAGGCAAAAGCAGGCTTTCAGTTGTTCGTATGGAAAATAATATAATAATTAACAAAGAATACAGAATAACCTATTTTGCATACTCATAACTGTAAACCTACTTTTGCCAAACCCTCTATTAAAAGATTCTTAAACTTGCTAATCATTAAGAAAATGTAAATTAAAAGAACAGGGAAGATAACTCACACTTGACAGAATGGCTGTCATCCATAAATCAAAAAACAAGTGCTGATGAGGATGTGGAGAAAAGGGAACCCGTGTGCACTCTTGGTAGGAATTCGGACTGGTGTGGCCACTGTTGAAAGCAGTATGTAGTTACCTCACAAAATTAAAAATAAATCGGCCTTTTGACCCAGTCATTCCACTTCTGGGAATATATCCAAAGGAACCCAAAAGACTGATTTGAAGGAATATCTGCAGTCTTATGCTCACAGCAGCATTATTTACAACAGCCAAAATATTGAAGCGATTAGAGCCCATCAGTAGATGAATGGATCAAATGGAATGTTATTCAGCAGTAAAAATGAAATCTTGCCTTTTGTGACAACATGAGTGGACCCCGAGGGAATTATGCTAAATGATGTCAGAGAAAGAGAAATACTGTATAATTTCACTTTTATCTCAAACTAAAAAAAATAATGAACAAGGTAAAATAGTAACAAACAGACACAGAAAACAAGCTTATGGTTACCAAAGGGGATACAGATGGGGGTGATAAGTATTTAAAAAATAGTAGTGAAGAGAAAAAAAACTCAAAATAAACAGTAAAAATAAAATTTAAGTTCTATTTATGTATGCACATAAGAACTATTATAAAAGGAAAATTCATTATTTTCATTATTCAAACTATGAATATTCATTCATTATTCATTATTCAAACTATGAATATTATGTAAAATAATCATGTATTAAATTATAACAAATGAATTTAAATGAGGTTTTGCTTTATATTTACAAAGAACTTAAATATTGTTCTTACTGTTTTTATTTTTTAAAAATCATTGCTATTAACATTCCTAGGAAATTTAGGAAAATAATATGTGAAAGTTGAATTATCTAGATAACTTTTATGCTCCATCTAATGATAATATGATCCTCATCTTTCACTTAAACTTTAGATAAGGTTTTTCCAGTTATATATTACATGCTTATATCCCTCCATTTTAAATAATACTTTAGCAGGCCCACCATGTCCCTGTCAGCTCCTGAGGAACTTCTACCAACTATTAGGACTCCTTGGAAAGTAGCATCTAAGGAAGTAGAATCATTTTTATAGTTGGGTAGATTGAGGCCTGGAAAGTTTATGTGACTTCCTGAAGGTAACACAGGGAGGAATAGTACTAGGACCACAACAATGATTTTTTTAACTGTAATGTCAGTGCCTTTTCTAATACTCCTTCTTGACAAAAATCACTTTTTCTAAATTAAGAATGACAATTTCTTATTTCAAACATACTCTACTTCCATAATATGACATTTTTATGTTCCTACCACACATTGACCATACTTTCTGATTTTCCTTTGACCTCATATTTTATGAGTGGTCTGTTTAGAATACTGCAGCCCACTTTGCTATTTCCTGATCATTCATATTATCTTTTTAGTTCATATATAACAGTAAAGTCTTCATTCATATTTACAACTCTCATTTTCATATTTCTGACAGGCTTCATTAAAATTTTACTCTATCCTTTTTATAAATTAATAATAAATATTAAAAGCAAACCTGGAAATGAGTTAAGTACCTTTTCACTTACTGGCTTTTTTCAGTTGTCACATCTCCAGCTCAATATAAATCAAAGTAATTTCATTTACTTTATGAATGGAAAGACAATGTAGTCTCTGTAGAATAAGAATTACATATTTGTTTTCTTTATTTCTTTTTTATAATTCAAAAGAAATAGATTTTACATGTGTTTGAACTTAACTACCACTGCTCTTGCAGGCAATTCTTTGTGTTTGCTATTACTTTTAATGGGATGTGTTTTAAAACATTTCTAGTGTAGTCTTTAAAAAATGTTTTCAAATGAAGTTGTATGAGACTAAGCCAGTGATTCTCAAATAGTGTGCCACAAGAAATTTTAAAACATGAAATAACTGACTATTTAGTTATTTTCAGAGTCCCCTTTCCATTAGATTGTTCAATAAAAAATGACAACAGCCAAGAGAACAATAGCTGCCTAGTGTGAATAAATCAAATCATACCTATTTTCTGTCAGATTGGCAAAAAATACATTTTTGGTATGCTGCAGAATTTTAGTAATTAGTTTATATGTGCCAGTAGATGAAAACTGCTGGACTAAGGAAAGGGTCATAAGTAGTTTTACTCTAAGCAATTTAACAGAATGTGAAGAAAAAGAAAGATAGTAAGAAAGGAATTATACAAAAATTAAAAGGCTTAAAAACATCGCTGATTGATATTATTGCAAAAGAGTAACATTTTAGACTTACCTCACAGCTTTTTTCCTACACTTATATAGTGCTTTCTAACTTTAGAGTTCAGTATTAAAGATGGGCTTAGGGAAAAATAATAAACATTTAAAACATCTCAGCACTAGTAGAAAAATCATTACAAAATCATAAAATTGAAGAACAGTACTGTACGATTCCAAATAAGTATAAGAGTGGTTTATTACTTCTGAACAGTAGAAAGTAATAGATTTCTGTAGATGTCAATATTAGAAATCCAGTCAACTGGCTTCAAAATGAATTAAACTGATTTTTTTTGCAATGTAACCCTACCAAATAAAGAGATAAAAACATGAATTACAGAATAAATCAACCACTAGTTTCTGAAATATAGCAGTGTTTCTCAAATTACTAATTTAAAAAGAAGTGCCTAAATTCCTGTTCAACATATGAATTCCTAGGACATCTCTGGAGATAATAAGCTTATAGGCTTGAGTAGTACAAAGGTAGTGTTGTTTTTAATCAAGTCCTCCAAATCAGGCAAATGTGAGAGACACTGAGCCAATGGGTCAGTCCCTCGCATGAAATGTGGAAGGTGAGATGGGGTTTTTGAGGTACATTATTTGTTTCTAACCCTGAATTTGTCAGTATATTTTAAAGCAAAACTAGGGATTTGGTTTAAACTACGAAAATAAGTCCAGACTTTTCTGGAATGTGATTCAAAAACTTAATTCTTTTGTGTGTCTCCCCATCTGCCTTACATTATTTGAGTGCAGCAACTAGACTGTCCTTGTTCAGTGCTCAGCAATCAAGACCAAAGTTCAGAACCAGGTACATTAATCTTGATCTAACTCTGTGTTAAATAAATGCATTAATTACTATATATGGGACTTGCCTATGTGAGGGAATATTTTAACACACTCAAAGATAAAGTTAAGAAATTGATGATTCAAATATAATAAATGCAGTTTATACTAAATAATTTTCCCTGAAAATGGCTACTAACTATTCCACAGATTAAAAACAAATAAATAAACAAACAAACAAAAAATTACTCAATTTTTAGTTTCAGTTAATTCTAATGATCACATCCTGCTGCCAAATAATTATTATCAATTCTGGCTTCACTTCCCTAAAATCAGAAGACTTCCAACCAGGTATACCACTTGCTTTCTTTCCATGACTGATTGCTTTTTTAACATAACACGTTATTCTCTTATTCTCTTTGAAATAGCTGGTCAAGAGTTGACTGTTTTGTACAGTAGTTTGCATGTTTGTTAAACTATCTCTTGGACTATATAGACTGTAATGAATAGATATTGCCTAGGGGGTTAGAATCAAGGGTGGGAGGTGGGGATGGCCAGGGTGGGGGAGAGTGGGCAGGGAAATTAAGGCAACTGTACTTGGACAACGATAATAAAAAAAGAAAAAGCAATTTCCTAAAAATCTCCTTTCCTGAGAGTGAAGAGATTAAAACAAGTGCTATATTTCACTGAACCCAATTCTATATGCTTTGTTTTTTTAATAATTTAAAAATACATAGTAAATGTACAGTCTAGATCAGACTGTATTCTAAAGTTATAAAAATACATTATTGAATTGTTAACTCCAACAGTAGTCCAATAAGATACTTTATTATCTCGGTGTTAGAGATGAGACGCTCAGTTCCCTTTTTTTGGAATACGTGTATAGACATTGATACAGATTACAACTCTATTAAGGTTAGAAATTCTCAAAGCTCAAAAGAAACATACTGATCTATCCTTAAAGTTCAAAGCAATATTAGTAATCACAGTAGAGTAATGTCTATACGAAATTCTAGAATTTTACATATAGTTTTTTAAGTCTGCCTTCTCAGCAGATAGCAAAGATTTCCATATTGCCTACTAACTGCTGATGCAGTTAATTTGCATTAATCAGCTAGAGAGAAAGAGAGGAAAAATTACAGTCATTTGGTGGCTTATTTTGCGTTTTATAGTCATTGTTTTCCTGGGTTGCCAAATACGCTATCCTTCACAGTTTTGAGATATTACAGATGCACTTATCAAAACCAGCTGCACATTTGTAAACTGGTAAAATTATTTGAAAGTTCCTCCACTCACCTGATTAAGAGAGAACGTAGGCCCTCTAAACTGAAAGGGAATAAGAAAAGAAATGCCTGAGGGCCTTTCAAATCTCTCCAAGTCTACTCTCCTCCTGTAGACTTTCTCTGCATTTTATTTAGAGGTTTCCATGAACAATCTCTCAAAAACATTTGTTAGATACCATAGGAGTTTTCCATTTGAAATAAGACAGCAGACACATCCTCTTTACAAAGTGAGAGGGAGAAGAGTGCAGCCACACACATACTTGGGAGATGATTATATCCTCTTCCCAACAGAAGTAAGCATATGAGTAGTCTATCATAGTTTCAAGATCACTGTATCAAAGTACTTTAATTGCAAAGGAAAATTACATTGTCCTAGAGAAATCTAAAGCAATAAAACAAAAGGTAATTTATGCATATCCTAGTAAGATTTTAAAGATCAAAACACTCTTCAATGTTTAACCCATGACACCTTTCATGCGTGTTTTGTTTCCAGTTCAATTCAGGATGGCAATTAAGTGTCTTCTGTGTATATAGAACTGTGTTCACAGAGCAGGGGATACCGAAATTAATAAGGTTTCATCCTGGACTAAAGTGGGTCTTTCATGTCACTTTCAATAAGCAACTATCTATTAGACTAAAGATCTATAATAATCATAACCATGTTCTAGCAAAAGATCACAAAAAAATACTTTTAATAACTTAGAAGGGGCATGAAATTGCTTATTTAAAAGAAAAGGCAGAAAGGAACACTCAATTAATTATACATATTCCACATTACTGGCACCTTTCACTTATTACAGCTCTCCATAGAATAACAGAAATTCTGGAAGAAAAATAGGCATTTAACTATCTGATGACCAATGAATTCCACAATTGAAATAATCAGTTTTTCAAAGAAAGAAATGAATGGGTTAAAGCCATTTGGTTTACACTAAATGCTCATTTCTTATAAGTAACCCAACCTTTAGTGAAGGAAAGTTGATTTTGGTTAATTTTTTTTCTGTTGAAAATCTAATGGAAAGGGCTTTGAAGTGGTGACTTCTGTTTTATATATATATAAAATGAAATTTTATATTGAAATTTTGTTATATCTGGGTTTGCTCATCTCTAAAATGGGTATCCTACTTAGGTTGAAACTGACAATATATGATGATTTTTAACCTACACAAAGGGTAATATTTCAACCCAATGTTCCCTATCTCAGATACCACATATTATGACAGTATGAAAAGGAAAATCTTTGTAAATTCTAAATGGTATCTGGTATAAATAAGGTGATAAAATAAAACTTTAACATAAATAGTCATAATTGCCTAAAATTTTCTAGTGTTTTCACATTTAACTCTAAAGTTTTATGATTTTACGATTCTTAAGTGGGATCATCATTTTTCTCCTGGCTCTAAAATAAAGATGTGAAACAACGGTAACTCCATTTTTGGATAGACAATGATTGCTTGTTTTGTTTTATTTCACTCATCCTGCTTAATTATTCTAGAGTAAGTCATAAGAATCCTGACAGGACTTCAGAAGAGGTGGTTATGGTCAGAAAACATCAGAAATAAATTAAGAGGCCCCTTAATTCAACTTCGTATTGTAGAGTTGCCATACATTTTATGTTGGAATTCTGCCCTAGTAGCTTTTAACAATGATAAAAACATAATATTAACTACTTTGTTGAAAGATTTTAAGGTTTAACTTCTGGGTGAAGAAATTTATTTGTTTTAAAGAGCACAGGGTCTTAAAGGAGACACAGTTGGTTTGGAATCAAATCCAAATAGGGCCATTTACCAGCTATAAGGTATTGGCAAGGTGTTAAATGTTTATAAATCTTAGTTTTCTCAACTATAAAATTAAAAATCAGAGAGTAAAACTTTCCAGTTATAGTCATATTTAAATGTAATAATCCATATGAGTGTTAAATTATGCTTCATTTAGAAATATATATAAATCCCATTATAAATCTAATTATTTCAGAGATACCATAGTAGGCCATATCTGAGAGATTTACCACATCATCCTATCTAAACTTCTGCCTCAGGAATGACTATATCAGTTGATGACTTATAATTAGAATGCAGTCAGAGAAAGTTAAAACTTTAAAATATAGTTTCTTTGCTTTATACTAGATGGTGATTGTGGATTCTTTAATAACTTTTAAAGTATTAGCTTAGACCTTTTAAGAAGTGAAATATTAAGTATGCACATATAGTTAATAGTTTCCTTAACTATTTCAAATGCTTTATAGTGTCTATATCTGGTTTCTAGTTAGATTATTAATAAATATTCTAAATTTTCTCTTTATTAAATGGGGTCTGTATGGAAAAAGTTCAGCCATTGTTAACATAATGAAAACAGTTTGCAGGACATTGATGTAACTGGCAGCCAAAGAGAGAGGACTGGAACACACATGTGTGAGCAATGATTGCCTCACTGTACTAGTCAGTGGGGATGGTAGATGCCATTGAGTGAGCATGTGCACTGTGTGGCTATCACATTCAAAATGACTGAGTGAGTAGAGCAAAATATCTGCATCCAATTTTGGGTTAAGCTTGAACATTTCTCAGCAAAAACTATTTGGATGATTCAGAAGGCTGTAGCTATGAGCAACTGGTGATTGGCAGCTTCATCAGGACAATGCATTCACTCATGCATCATGTCTTGTGCAGAATTTTTTTGGTGAAAATCAAATCACCCAGGTGACTCAGCTCTCCTACAGCCCACATTTGGCACCCTGCAACTACCTGCTTTTCCCCAAACTAAAATCACTTTTGAAAGGTATGAGATTTCAGACCATCAGTGAGATCCAGGAAAATATGACGGGGTAGCTGATTGTGGTTGGGAAACCTGTGTGAGATCCCAAAGTGCCTCCTTTGGCAGGAACTGAGACATCATTGTCCTATGTCTCTTCTACCTTGTATCTTCAATATCTCTATTTTTCATAGTACATGGCTGAATACCCTCTGGACAGACATCTATATCTACATCTATATCTATATCTATCATCTGCATCTATATCTACATAAGAATATTATTGAGAAATAAAAAATAATGAAATCTTTCCATTTGTAACAACATGTATGGACCTAGTGGGTGTTACCCTAAGTGAAATAAGTTAGACAGAGAAAGACAAATACAATATGATTACACTTATATATGGAATCTAAAAAAAAAAAAAACAGAACAAGAGAATAAGCAAAACAGAAATAGACCCATAGATATAGATAAAAAGCTGATCATTGCCAAAGGGGAGGGGCCTGAATGGATGATGAGGGGGCTGGGAAGATGCAGGAGTGATAAGAGAAAACTGACCGAGTGCAGTAAGCCCAATTAAGGGGCATCTAAGTAATAAACTCAGCTAGAGAGGACTAGGTAAGGAAAATTAACTAACCAGAACAAAACTTAAGGCCAGAGATGAACCAGTGCTCCCTTAAAAAGTTTATTGTGATATCAAGATTTAGGTGCCACTAACTATTTTATTGAACAACACTCCTTTGTCATCTTGCAGACAGACAATTGGTAGGCCACACACACAGTGTGGAGGCTAGGTGTCAGACTTAGACACACCTAGGTCTAGAGCCTGGGTGATCCATTTACTAGCTGGGTGATCTAAAAAACACTCAACCTTCCGAAGTCTCAGATTCCTTATCTGAAAAATGCTAGATAACAACAACTGAATTTCTATGCCTTGAGGTGGGAAGAGGAAGAAAACTTGTTGTTGAAAAGCAAGCATTATATGTAAGTTACAATCCTAAACTTTGTTTTGGGTAGTGGGATCAAAGATGCTTAACTTATTTTTAAAAACTCATAATTAAACAACTATATAAATAGGTCATACATGAGACAAAGACTATGTTTAATACAACTCTGTACACTGAAAACCTAATGGTAATAATTACAATAGTAATTATAATTATAGTAATAATAATTATATTATAATTATTATAATATAATTTATATTATAATAATTATAATGGTAATTATAATGGTAATTATAATTATAGTAATATTTATTTTGCAGGGTCATTGTTTGATTTCAATAACATATAGAATGTTTGGCACACTATTTGTCACATTAACTAAAACAAGAAAGCAGGCTCTGAGTAAGCCTTAAAACTAGTTAATAGCACTGATTATGAAAGGTCGAAGTTCAGAATTGTGGTTCATCACCTCAGTTGAGATAAAAATGTGCAGGAAGGCTTGTGAAGGTGGAGATACCAGTTTCTGATACAGGATGCAGCCAAGACGGGGGCCCCAAAAAGGGATTTGGAATGGGGTCCAGAACTCAAGGTGTCTAGGAAATATTGGAGAGACATATAAGATGTCCTCCCCCTTCCCCCACAGGTGTGAGTTGGGGGAAGGGACACATGGAGCAGGAACATGCAGGGCTGTTTTGTATAGCCACAACTTTGCAGCTAATCCATGGCACGCTCATTTAACATATCTATAGCCTTTGGCTGGTCCCTTAGATATGTTAAATAGTGGTGACCGTGCTCTGAGCCAGGGGGATGGAAAGGGACTCCCCCTGCCAAAATGTAACCAGGAGGTAGGTCCCCTGAGTTACAATGCCTGTGTGGGAGCTTGGAGAAGATTGGCTCCATGACATGGGGCCACCCCTGCCCAGACTCACAATGGCAGCCCAGTAACCTTGGAATAATACAGGAATGTTGGCTAGTGTAACTGATTGCAGGAGGAGTCAGAAATGAGGCCACAGAGGAGGATTGGCTCAAGGATTTAAAACCCTGACTCAGCAGCCATTGAGGAGAGAAAGCCATGCACTTCTGGCAGAGTAGGGACCCCTGCAGCCATGTGAAGGAGAGGGCCACGAGGTTTTGCTAGAGTGCAGACCCCCACAGCTCTGGTAGAAAGAACCATGCAGTTTTGGCCAGAGTGGGGACCACTGCAGCTTTGATAGAGGAGGACCACTCGGCTTTGGGGTGCTCCCTTTGGTGATGTGGCCTGGGAAGCAGGAGAGACTTTACCTGGAAAAATAGGTACAAAGAACTCTTGCCAGTAGGCCATGAGAAAGTGCTACATGATTTTGGATTAATTAGAGAGCCTGCCTGGATGGAGACACAGCTGAAGGTGCCAGGAGCCTGGGTCCTGGATGGTTGCTTCTTTTCCTGAGTTACAGTACCCTGAATTAGGGCAGGGGGGATAAGGAAGCACTGAGTGCATCTGTGGGTATCCTAAAGGACTTTGATATTTTAATGAAGACATTAAGTCATTACTTTAAGCCTTTATAGCATTGATAAACATTTTCTTTCCTTTTCACAAATCTCTGGCATTGAGAGATGTCTTTCCTATTGGGCAGTGGACAATTGAGCCCAGTAAGGGATCCTTTCAGTAATAGTATATCACCCTTGACCCCCTTTTTTCTATAACAGTTTTACTTTTTGAAGTGTGATTTCATTTTATTTTTATTTAATCTTCATTGAATTGTTTCCATTACCTCTTAATCTCCTTAGACCTCACTCCCCCAGAATGCACCACAGTCTTCTTCATGTCCATGTGTCTTATTCCTGTTTTGCTCAATCTCTCCACCCACTTACCACCCCCTCTCCTAGTCATCATCTGCCCATCATCTATGAGTCTGTCTCCGTTTTGCTTGTTAGTTCAGTTTGTTCATTATTTTCCATATGTGAGTGAAGTCATATTGTATTTGTCTTCCTGACTGGCTTATTTCACTTAGCATAATGTTCTCCAGTTCCATCCATACTGCTGCAAAAGGTAAAATTTTCTTCTTTTTTACAGTCGAGTAGAATTCCATTGTGTAAATGTCCCATAATTGTTTTATCCATTCATCTACTGATGGACACTTCAGCTGCTTCCATGTCTTGGTGATCGTAAATAATGCTGCATTAAAGGTAGGAGTAATTATGTTATTTTGAATTAATTTGGGGTTCCTTCAGATATATTCCCAGAAGTGGAATCGCTGGGTCAAAAGCAGATCCATTTTTAATTTCTGAGGTATCTCCATACTGCTTTCGCAAGTGGCTGCACTAGTCTGCATTCCCACTAGCAGAGCAAAAGTGTTCCCCTTCCTCCACAGCCTCACCAGCACTTGTTGTTTATTGATTTATTGATGATAGGCATTCTGAGAGGTGTGACATGATATCTCGTTGTGGTTTTAATTTGCATTTCTCTGATAATTTGTGATGTTGAGCCTCTTTTCATGTCTTTTGGACATCTGTATGTCATCTTTGGAGAAGTGTCTATTCAGGTCTTTTGCTGATTTTTAATTGGGTTGTTCATTTTTTCTGGTGTCCAGTTTTGTAAGTACTTTGGACATTTTGAATATTAATCCCTTATCAGATGTATCAACAAATATATTCTTCCATTTTATGTGTTGTCTTTTTATTTTGTTGATGATCTCATTTGCTGTGCAGAAAGTTTTTAGTTAATGTAGTTCCATTTTTTTTTTTCTTTTGTTTCCTTTGTCTAGGGAGATATATCCAATAAAAATTATTTCAAGTGATGTCTGAGATTTTGTTACTTATGCTTTCTTCAAAGATTTTTACACAATGCAAATCCCCAGCTCATGGGGTCCACAGCATTGTGGATGAGATACAACAAACTCACACAGACTACCAAGTCCTGTGGAGGAAAAGGGATGGCGTGGCCACTGTCTCAAGTAAAGAGAGCCTTGACCCTTGCCTTGACAAGCTTGTATTGCTTTTCTGAGCACATTATATGATGGCCCTCGTTTACTATGCAGAGGTTCACTTTAGGTGGTTACCTTTTACAGAACAAAGGAGAGGATGCCACTAATCACATCCTAGAAGAAGGATATTTGCAAATACAAAGGGAAAAGTGGTTGAACTAGTTACACTCATCCTTGGAAGGTTTAGCATGGATTTTAGGAAGTTACTTTAAAGATATGCAGTAAATGTTTTCTGCCTCAATTCAGGGTGAAGGAGTTTTAGCAAAAAGCAAGTCTCAAAGCAGCCTAAGTACAATGCAGGCCTTATTCCCCACAGGAGAACCTATTTATGGATGTGGGTTCTGTCTGGGCTCACACCACACAGAACAGTCTCTTATATTTATGGTTTCAGCTCTAATATTGAAGTCTTTGATCTATTTTGAATTTATTCTTATGTGTGGTATAAAAAGTTGGTCTAGTTTCATTTTTCTTCGTGTATATGTCCAATTTTCCCAACACCATTTATTGAATAAACTATTTTTAGCTCACTGTACATGCTTGCTTCCTCTGTCAAATATTAACTGACTATAAAGGTATGGGCTTACTTGTGCACTCTCTCTTCTCTTCCATTGATCTATGTGTCTGTATTCATGCCAGTACCAGGCTGTTCTGATTAGTATGGCCTTGTAGTATACTTCGATATTAGGTAGCATGATTCCTTTTAGTTCTTCTTTTTCAGGATGGCTGTTGCTATTTGGGGCCTTGTGGTTCCATATACATTTTTGAAATATTTGTTCTAGTTCTGTGAAATATGTTATTGGAATCTTGATAGGTTTGTATTTTATGAGGCTAGCATTATCCTAACTCCAAAACCAGATAAAGATACTAAAAAGAGAGAAAATTGTAGGCCAATATCCCTGATGAACATAGATGCTAAAATCCTCAACAAAATATTAGCAAACTGAATACAGCAATGCATCAAAAAAGATCATATACCATGATCAGGTGGGATTTACCAATATTCTGGGAATGCAAAGTTGATACAGCATTCATAAATCAATAAATGTGATTCACCACATAAACAAAATGAAGGATAAAAAAATCACAATATCATATCAATAGATGCAGAAAAATCTTTTGATAAAATCCAGCACCCACTTATGATCAAAACTCTCAGCAAAGTGAGAATAGAGTGAAGATACCTAAACATAATAAAAAACATATATGACAAACCCATTGCCAGCATCATACTCAACAGTAAAAAACTATAAACATTCCTCTTAAAATCAGGAACAAGACATGGATGTCTGCTTTCTATTATTCAACATAGTACTAGAATTCCTAGCCACAGCAATCAGACAGGAAGAAGAAATAAAAGGCATCTAAAGTAGAAAATAGAAAGTGAAAGTGCCTTTATTTGAAGATGATGTGATACTGTACATAGAGAACCCCAGAGATTCCACCAAGATAATATTAGAACTTTTAAATTAATTCATCAAAGTAGCAGGATACAAAATTAATATCCAGAAATCAGTTGTATTCATATATGCCAATAATGAACTAAGAGAAGTGGGAATTAAGAAAACCATCCTGTTCATAACTGCCTCAAAAATAATAAAATACTTAGGAATAAATTTAAGCAAGGATATAAAAGACTTATATATGGAAAATTATAGGACATTGAAAAGATAAAAATCAGTGGAAGTACATACTATGTTCATGGATAGGAAGAATTAACATCATTAAAATGCCCATACTGTCCACATCAATTTATAGACTGAAGTGTAATTTTAAAAGTATATGTTGGGTCAGAGTATCTCCTTATTTAGTAAACTCCTACAGGGATTCTGATGCAAGTAACCTCTGAGCCACATCTTGAAAAAACACAAGTGAAAAAACAACAACAAAATAACAAAACTTACTGTGTGTACTATACTCACCAGTGTAGAATGAAAGCACCCATATTTAACTACGATAAAGGATGTCTACTATCTCTAATATTATTTGACATTTTTCTGGGTGTAAAAGCCAAAACAAAACAAAATAATAAGCATGCAATTCTACATTAATCTATAAAATTATAGTAACATTTGGTTTCATTTCATATCTAGGAAGCATTTACAAAACACATAACAAATACCCATTTCCTTTAATCCATTAACAGGACAAATTAAATGTAAGAATACAGTAGAAAAATGGGTAAATGCAAGTGATTGTTAAACTTATGCAAAGTTGCTTTTCTTTGTTCATAATAATAAAATCCTAATTGAAATATTTAAATATTTTTTCATATTATATTAGTAAAGATTAAAAGGTTGTTAACAGAGATTTAACATAAGTGTCAATCAGCAATTTTCAACTGTTTTCATCTCATTGCACACATAATCTAATTACTAAAATCTGCGGCACAAGAAAAAATATATTTTTTGCCAATCTGACAAAAATGTGTATCATTTTGACTCATTCACAGTGGACAACTCCATCTAGATGTTCTGGTATCTCAAGCTCTAACATTTTTAATGGAATGAATAATATCTTGCCTAAATGCACAGAAAGCAACACACACAAACAAACATCAGAGGGAGAGACACTAAATCTTCTCCTACTCTGTTTTCATGCATCTCAGTGACTGGGACCACAACCCACTGCATCATCAAACAGGGAACTATAAGTCACCCTCTGATCCCTTCCCCTATGCACCCAACATCTGGTTATCTGCCCTGTTAATTCTACCACTTTAATACATTTCAAATGATCTCCGTCTCCTCATCTATACCAACCTGCTCATCTAACTCAGTTGGCACAAAGCCATAGATTTCGGCCAGGCCTCCCTACTTCAGATTTTACTATTAGGTACCATTTTCCATATTCTGTGAAAATCATCTTTTTAAAATGTAATCTGGTTATGTAACTTTCCATCCTTATGTCTTTAAAGGCATCTTCTATAAAATAAAACCTAATTTCTTTACCTGGCATAGAAGACCCTCCATTAGTTGGCCCCCCATGACCTGTGTAGTAGGTTTTTCTTGTTAATGTCCCTCTTGGGTGCTCTCTAGAACTATGTTAAGGTTCTTGAAGTTCTTTTTCTCCCTCACTCTCCTTTTCTTCCCAACTTTTCTTTCTTATGTCTCCATGCCACTCCCCACACCCTGTTCTTTCTGTGCATTTGCATTTAATATTCCATATCAGGAACAACCCTTTCCCATCTAACCTGTATCTGATTGACTTTCATTAATTCTTTGCAGCTCAGATTAAATACTGTCTTCTTTTTGGAGCCTTATTTGTCTTTTAGGGGGTTTATTAGGCCCAGCTTGAATTCATTAAATTGAAGAGAGAAAAATAAAGGTTCCTAAATAAAGCACAAAGTACATTGCAGACATGAAGAAGTAAAATACAGATCATTATTTACCTTTGGGAAAATAGGAGTCATCATATTGAAAAACACTAAAAAACAAAAACAAAAAAAACAAAAACCAAGTGTGGGATAAACGTTATAAATCTATCATGGGCCAGGGTCTGTGATACATGCATTAGTATTCATATTCTATATTATTACATTTAATTTACTATCATGTCTTGGCCCTATGGGTTATTAACATACCTATAAACTATAGCTAAAGAAACTACACTTAATAAATCCAAGGTATATATGTTAGTCCCTGGTTAACATACAGCAAAGAAACATTTGCTGAAGAACAAAATTTCATTTTATCTGTGTAGTAAAGTTGTCCTTAGAATTTCCTTCTAGTACTAAAATATAATAAATAATAAGCACCGAGATTATTCCATGTATTGTTTTCTATATAATGGCTTTAAAAGTGTAAGTTTTTAGCTCCAATTCAAAAGAGTGAAACAAAAGAAGTAAACAAACAAAAAAGACATTGTTATATGAAAAAATAAAATATTTAAAGTACACACACATATACACAGAGAAATTTGATAGAACTAACAGTATTTATTTGCTTTTAAATTTCCTTCACTAAGCTATCTAGTTTAAGGAATCTCTTTTATAAAATTGGTATGGTGAGAAAAATAACTGAGTTAAATTAAAAATGTATGCATTTGATCATTGAGACAGATAATACTCCAGGAAGTATTAGACTTCTTGGGATAATCCCAGGTCATATACAAGTGTTGAGTATCTGCACGTATTGAGTTCAACAGCAATGTTTTAAAATGTTTTTCCAGAATGCTTTAGGGCTCTGTACGGTTTCCCCCACTGACAGTGGATGTGTTCTCAAAAAATGCAAGTTAATTACCCCAAGCAAACATAATTAAGAAAGGGGACTTATTCCTAAAACATCACAGAATGCTTCCCACATACAAAAAGAAAAATAACTTCCACATTATGTTTTTTTTTCATAATTTATTACTACTGAGTATAACTTGTGCAGATAACAAGAATGGACAATATTGTCACTGACAGAGTTAAGATCAAATTGTGCTATGAAGCCTTTCAACAAATTCATTTAGAATCCATTAAGGCACTATTTTAAAATATTTTAAAAATACACTATATATTTGGGTTTGTACAAAGCTCCAGTCATATGGTTAAATAACTTATCAATTTACAGTGTATATCTGTGCAGGAGGCTTTGCTGAGAGTTTGTCAATGACTTAACTGGAAGGTAGAATAAAATAGGTCATAGATAAAAATTTATGTCCTTAAGGAACTTAACAAATATTTTCTTTTTTTAAAATTATGGTATCTTGTTTTATTTTGCCTTTCTCTGATTAGCAGTGAATTTGACATCTTTTCATACTTTTCTTGGCCAATGGTATTTTATCTTCAAGGAAGTATTTGTGCCCATTTTACCTGTTTTTGACATAGTCATTTGTCTTTTGCTAACAGATTTGTATAATTTCTTTATGAGTATTAATGCTTTTTTAAATATATTTTATTGATTATACCATTACAGTTGTTCTATTCCCCCCCTTCATTCCCCTCCACCCGCACCCTCCCTCCCTCACCATTCTCCCCCCCTTAGTTTATAACCACGTGTCTCAAGTTCTTTGGATTCTATATTTCCCCCACTATTCTTGCCCTCCCCCCTATCTATTTTCTACCTACCATCTATGCTATTTTCTGTGCCTTCTCCCCCCTTCTCCCCCTCCCACCCCCCTGTTTCTAACCCTCCATGTGTTCTTCATTTCTATAGTTCCACTCCTGATCTAGCTGTCCTCTTGGTTTGCTTTTGTTTTAGGTGTGGTTGTTAATAACTGTGTGTTTGCTGTCCTTTCACTGTTAATATTTTTCATCTTCTTTTTCTTATATAAGTCCCTTTAGCATTTCATATAATAAGGGCTTGGTGATGATGAACTCCTTGAACTTGACCTTATCTGAGAAGCACTTTATCTGTCCTTCCATTCTAAATGAAAGTTTTGCTGGATAAAGCAATCTTGGCTGTAGGTCTTTGGATTTCATGACTTGGAATACTTCTTTCCAGCCCCTTCTTGCCTGTAAGGTCTCTTTTGAGAAATCCGCTGACAGTCTGATGGGTACTCCTTTGTAGGTGACTGTCCCCTTATCCCTTGATGCTTCTAGGATTCTCTCCTTCATTTTGGTCTTGGCTAATGTAATTATGATGTGCCTTGGTGTGTTCCTTCTTGGGTCCAACTTCTTTGGCACTCTCTGAGCTTCCTGGATTTCCTGGAAGTCTATTTCCTTTGCCAGAGTGGGGAAGTTCTCCTTTATTATTTGTTCAAATAAGTTTTCCACTCGTGGCTGTTCCTTTCCCTCTTCTGGTACCCCTATTATTCGGATGTTGGAGCGTTTAAAGATGTCCTGGAGGTTCCTAAGCCTCTCCTCATTTTTTTGAATTCTCATTTCTTCATTCCTTTCTGGTGGGATGTTTTGTTCTTCCTTCTGGTCCATTCCATTGATTTGAGTCCCTGTTTCCTTTCCATCACTATTGGTTTCCTGTGCATCTCCCTTCATTTCAATTAGTTTAGCCTTCATATGTTCCTCTAATTTGTGACTATAACCTACCAGTTCTGTGAGCATCCTGATAAATAGTGTCTTGAATTGTGCTTCTGAGAGGCTGGCAATTTCTTGGTCGCTTAGAGTTATTGGCTCTGGGACTTTGAGTTCTTCTTGCTCCATCTTTTGGGTTGTTCGTGCCTGTTCCATAGCAGGATCAGAGCCGTAAAGTGTTCACTAGAACAGGGCAACTAAGTTGCTGGGTTGTGATGCTGTATGCGGGGGCGAGGTCAAAGAGGGACTATGGCGTCCTGTCTGCCGCCTGCCACCACAGCCCTCACCGGTGCCGCAGTTGCTGCCGTCACCGGGCCCATGCGTTTCGTCCCACTGCACGCGAGTGTGCCACCGCCGTCAGCCCTCACCCCCTGGGGCCTGCGTGGTCTGTCTCACTGTGCTCGAATATGCGCCCGAGGTCTGCCCCGAACCCCAACTGGTTCCCGTCTGCCTGCACGCCTGGGTCGGGGGCCCTGTCCTGCCCGACCCTGCTCGCTGCTGGCTCCGCCCCTCTTACCGTCCCCGTTGAATGGTTAGATGTAGTCGGACTTCCGTATAATTCAATTTTCTGTCCTTTGGTTGTGTCTTTGTTTCTCCAAACCTTCGTTGTATTCAAACTTGGTTGTGGGAGAAGGCACAGTGTTTCCACCTCTGCCTCCATCTTGGCGGAAGTCCTAATGCTTTATTTTATTAATTTTTTCTCTTTTTCTTTTAACTGAAATTTTTGGGGTGACACTGGTTAATAAAATCACACAGGTATCAGGTGCACAGTTCCAGACCACATCATCTGTACACTGTATTATGTGTTTACTACCCCAAGTTAAGTCTCTGTCCATCACCATTTATCCACTCTTTACCCTCCTCTACCTCTTCCCATGTCCTTTCCCTCTGGTAATCACCATGCTGTTTTCTGTCTATCAGGTTTTCTATTCTTTAGCAGAATCCCTTCACCCTTTCAACCAGTCCTCCTTATGCCCTCTCCTTTGACAGCTGTCAGTCTGTCCTCTGTATATAAGAGTTTGTTTCTATTCTGTTTGTTAGTTTTGTTTTATTCATTAGATTCCACATATAAGTTAAACATATAATATTTGTCTTTCTCTAAGCAGCTGTTTCACTTAGCATAATATTCTGCAAGCTCATCCGTGCAGTCCCAAATAGTAATATTTCCTTCTTTTTTTTTTAAGGCCGAGTAGTATTTCATTGTGTAAATGTACCATAGGTTTTTTATCCACTCATCTACTGATGGGCACTTAGGCTGCTTCCAAATCTTGTCTATTGTAAGTAATGCTGTAATGAACATAGGGGTGCATATATTTTTTCACATTAGTATTTTGGGTTTCTTCAGATATATTCTCAGAAGTAGAATTGCTGGGTCGTAAGGCAGTTCCATGTTTAATTTTTGAGAATCTTGATAATACTGATTTTGAATCTTCACTGTTCACTATTATTAATACAATCATTTCCAAGCTGGTATATAAATGTGTCAAATTCCTAAATTGATAGTGATCATGGATTTCAGCAAAGTAGAAAATAATCCATATAAAAGAAACTCTTTCTTATCTGTAATTCCTTCCCTTTTATAAAAGAACTTTATTTACTTAAAGGCAAGAGACTTTAAAGTTTATTTTATTTCCCACTTTAATATCTACCTAATATCATTCATTTATTCAAAACAACTGAATAAGTTTCTATTATGTGCTGGACAGTACAAAAGACATAATATTGGATATAAAATGATGAGCCAAATATTCCAAAACTAATGATAAATTGATTAGAAAAATGTAGTTATTCCTAATATAAATAATCAATTTACCAATTATAATGTATATATATATATATATATATATATAACTTATTATTAATGATCTTAAACTATCTATTAGGAAAGAGAAAGATTTAAAGGTGAAACCATCAACTTGATTTAGAATGCAGAACTTCTCTCAAAGGTAAATTAAAGGAGAAGTACATGATACGATGATGAAAAAAGTCATATAAATCTATGAATTAAAATAAAATACAAAAGGCACTTATATCTGCTATCTGATTCTGTATATACCTTTTCTCTACAACTGGAAGTAGAGAATGTTAAATTATAAAACGTAACATGTATAAATAATAATATTAACAAAACTTTTCCTGTTTGAAAAATAATCTGTTATAAATATCAAATTAGGCCAGCTTTAAATCACATAAAATGAGAGGAGAAGACTTATTGGATAACCTTGTCAATTTCTGTCAAGGAATATTTCCCCATTGTTATAAATTACAAAAGCTTCATCAAATTCAGTTGTAAAGACTCAAACAAAAGGTCTAAGGCACAGCAGCCTAACCGATTTAGCATTAGGAAATTGGGTTATATGTTAGCTGCACAAGGGGGAAGTGCCCACATCTCTGAAAGTGCCCACGGCAGTTCTCAGAACTGCTGCCATATATGGCATCATTCCTGGAATACTGGCCAGAGACTGTGGCACTTCCTGGATTAAAAGAATCAACCAGTTTACCAGAATTTGTGATCCCTTCATAAGATACAAAGCTATGCTTCTTTCAGGCAAGATATAAAGCCTTCCAGTAACTGTCTGTCTTAATACTCAAAGATTTATTGAAGTTTAAAAAAGGGCTGAAAATCTTGGTCCTCTAACATTTAAAAATATATGGTATATGAAATACTTATTCACACAACAACAACTAATAAGGGGCAAAGTTGGAATCTGAATCTAAGCTTCAGTTTTGAATTTAGGCTTTTAAACATTACACCTGGAAAATATCCAAAGGGTTATTTAATGAGGTGAATATTGTCATAACAGTGCTTCACTTCTAACACATCCTTTGTATCAAACTGGTTTTTACAAACTTATAAGATGTACTTCCTAGAAATGACTCTCAAAAGGCCATCAATATATATGTGCATGTGTGTATATATACATACTTGCATATCAATGTACATAAATGAATACACTATTTGCATATTAACCTACACAAACAAGAAACAGAGATTTTGTGTCTTTGCTAAGTGCTGTCAATAGATCCTGAAGTCCTGGCTGGGCTTAGGTATCATTAAAATGTTGAATATCACTCTGAATCTCATTGCTGATAACAAATGCCCATATGTTGGAACAGGTCATCAATAAGACTTGATAGTTGACCTGAGAGGTGGACCAGGGCAACTGGATACTCCTCACTCTCTTTCCTGTCCTTGGAATTTGCCTTCCTTTTTGCCTTCCCTATTCCCAGAAGGTGCTCCAAGAATACATCCTTGAGGTAGAAAAGTGGTGTTGAGACTAAATGAACTGGTAATGTGATAGAACCCAGTGAAGGCCTCCTGTGTACACGACTGAATCCAGTTAGGGTCTCACTGTAAAAACTCTGAGACTGGGGTCAGGGTGTGAGAATCTACTTGTCCTATGGTCACCCAAAATAAGCCTCGTAGGAAAATTGAGTGGTCTGGCTATTTTTTGTTCTTTTCTTCCCCTTCCCATATGGGGGCCAGTTTCAGATTATCCTGGGAAACTCCTAATGAGTTTGAGAAACAACACCCGTTCATTGAAATGAAATCTTCTCTATCTGTGATATGTGATTTTAATGGAGTTTTCCAGTTTATTCTTTAAAGTTTCTCAAGTAAAGGAAAAGACTGTATTCTATTTGTGTATTTATTTGATTATTCTCTCTCTTTTAAATTTTTTTTTTTTTTTTTTTTTTTACGGAGCAGTAGTTTATACAGAGAAAATGAGGCTTCCTCATATCTCAAAAACTGCTTAAGCCTACAGCTGGCCTGGAGGACAAACTATGAAATCTCACGATTAATAAAACTTAGCAGAATGCCTAACTCTCAGATTTAATGTAAAATATTCAGTCTTAAGAAACATAAGAGTAAAAAGATAACGAAATAAATACAAAAATACAGAAGAATTTTTATCTTAACTATTGTGCAGGAAAGTAGTTCACCAGAGATAATCCACTACTGAAACACGGGCTTTTTAAAATTGAGGGCAGGTATAATTTGGGTTTATTAGTCAAAACTTGGGTTTTAAGTGCAGCATCTCACATTTAACTGTTAAAAATCAAATCATATGAGATAAAATAAGGAGATAAAAAATATTGGCTCACTAACAAGGGTTTCAGAGTTAGATCTGACTACTTGTATGGTTGGATAGAAAGGCTCATATTCTATTACTAGGAAGTCAGAAATCTGAATCTTTGAAGAGAAATGAAGAGCACCAGAAATGATAACTACAAGGGTTATATATAAATTTTTAAAAATGTTATTAAAAACTCTTTAAAGTTAACTATTATAACCACAATAATTGTAATATGTAAGGAACTTATACTATATATAAAAGTAAAATGCATGACAATATAAATCTGAGAGGGAAGTATGCCATTGTGCACTTATACGCCCCTGTTGTGTACTTACACTATATGTGAAGTGGTACAATGTAAGTTAAAGCTTCATCTGCAACAAGTTTTAAAAGAATGTATAAACACTAAATTAGGCACTAAATTAATTGAGTAAATATTGCCATAAATTATATAAAAGTATCAGTTTCATCAAAAGAACATGACATTAATCATTAAAGTACCTAATAGCAGAGATTTAAAACACATGAAGCAACAGATAAATTCCCAATTTTAGTCAGAGATTTAGTGCCACTCTCTCAATCATTAGTAGACTAAATAGACATAAAATCTACAAGAACACAGGAAACTGGAACAAAACAATAAACCCGCTTGAACTGTTTGATACTATGGATCTACAAACCAGCAGTGTTCTTCTCCTCAAATGTAAGATAGGCAGCATATTGGCGTTTACCACCTAGAGAATTGCAAATGGCATGCAACATACCTTTATAATGTATTAAGTAGCATAAGTACCTTCTCTGGCCACAAGAAATTAAGTTAGAAATCAATAACCTAAGTAAAATCTCTAGAAAATTTCCCTAATATTTAGAAACTGAATAATACAGTTTAAATCACCCACTGACCAAAGAAATTAAAAGTGAATATAAAAAGCATTTGAACATAATAAAGACAAAAAAAGTAAAACCAGAATGGACAAAAAAAGTAAAACAGAATGGAACCCCACTAATTTTAACAAAACTTTAGCACTTAATGTCTATAATAAAAAGGAAGGTCTAAAACCAATGAGCCCAACTTCCACCTTTGCATACATACAAAAACAAATACACAGAAATTAAACACATCATTTTAGAGGGAAATAATAAAAAGAGAAGTAAAAATCAATAAAATAGAACATAGATAAAAGAGAATATGAATAAAACAAAAATCTTTGAAAAAATAAAATTGACAAAACTCTAGCTACTCTGAGCAAAGAAAGATACAAGTTTTCAGTATTATGAATTGGGAAAAATGGCATTGCTATACATTCTAGAGATAGTAAAATGATAATAAAATAATATTATGAAAAACTTTGTCATTAATTTGACAACTTAGATAAAAGAGTACAAATTCCTTGAAAAACACAAAATTACTGACTTCAGAAAACATAGGTAATTGAATACTCTTTTATGTATGAAAATTATAACTCTAATTAAAATATTTTCATAAAGTTCAATGAGAAAGGGGCTATGTTGATAAATCCTACTAAATAATTACTTAAAAATACCAATTCAAAAAATAATTAAAGAAGAGGAATTCCAGCTAATTATATGAGGATTGTATTGCCTTATTTAAAACCAAAGATATTACAAAAAATGAAAAATATAGATTCTTCATAAACATAGATGCAAAAGTTGTGACCAAAATTTAATAAATTGAATCCAACAATATAATCAAAGTAAAATGTTATGACCAAGCTGGTGGTGTTTGTTTCAATAATTCAGGGTTGGTTTAATATTGAATATCAATCAATATGATTATTCATATTACACAGAGGAGAAATCATTTGACAAAAAATGTAACATCCATTACTGATAAAAACTCCCAGAAAACTAGAAAAAGAAAAGTGATTTTTTCAACCTGATAATGGGTATCTGTATAAAACCCTCCAGAGAACATACTTAGTGGTGAATGATGGAATGTTTGCCTAAGAGCAGTAACAAGACAAGACAGTGACCTGCTCTCATTGCTTTATTCAACAGAGTACTTGAAACTCTGGCTCTTGTTCTTAGGGAAGAACAAGATGACAACCAGATGACAACCAGATTGAAAAGGAAAAAGTGATTTGATTATGAGATGGCTGTTTATGTGGAAAATCCAATGGAATTCACCAAAAGGACATAAAATTTGTGAGTTTAGCACTACTAAAATACATGTCATTTACATGTTTATACTAGCAAGTAACAATAGGAAAT
This sequence comes from Sturnira hondurensis, assembly GCF_014824575.4. Taxonomy (NCBI): domain Eukaryota; kingdom Metazoa; phylum Chordata; class Mammalia; order Chiroptera; family Phyllostomidae; genus Sturnira; species Sturnira hondurensis. The sequence continues at coordinate 1,372,106 of NW_028088106.1, read as the reverse complement.
TTGATAGTTTCAGCCTAGGGAGAAGTGTAAGCAGAAAAGTTTCACTTCCTCACAATAACAAAAGAAGGATAACAACTAATTTAAAAACAAAGAAAGACCAGAACTACCAGAAAATCATTTGCATGGAAGTCCAACAACCAAGGAATTAAAGAAACATTCAACCAAACTGGCAGAGAGCCAGAGACAGGCAGACTAGGTGAAGAGGGCACAGCAAGATGGAGAACCACATGGACAATTCCAAATTCAGGGGCAGATAAGCCAGGAGAACAAAGTGGGGGACAGACTGGAAAACCCAGGGTTTTAGTGTAGGAAACTAAAGACTCAAACCCCCTGGCTGTAAAACATCGGTGGAGGTTGTGGTGGTGAGAGACGCTCCAAGACTCACAGGAGAGCTCTTTGGAGAGACCTACAGAGTCCTAAAACATACAAAAAAACACGCACCTACGAATCAATACCTGAAAGTGCACAGTCCACTTGTGGGAAATGAGGGAAGTGATAGAAAGTAGGACGAGAATGGAGCAAGTGGCACCGTCCCTTTTCTGATCCCTCCCCCACAGACAGCACCACAAGACAGGGAAGTGGGTCCCCCTGCCGAGGCAAATACTTAAGGCTCTGCCCCTTATAACATAACAGGTGTGCTCAGACAAAGAAATCTGGCCCAAATGAAAGAACAAATCAAAACTTCAGAAAAAGAACTAGGTGATAAGGAGATAGACAATCTATCTGATTCAGAGTTCAAAACACTGGTAAGCAGGCGCTCACAGAATTGATTGAGTTTGGTTGCCAAATAAAAGAAATGAAGGCTACACAAAGTGAAATGGAGGAAAATAGACAGGAAACTCGATGTGAAGAAAAGGAAACAGTAACTCAAATCAACAATTTGGGGGAAAAAGGAGAAATAAGCATTTAACTGGAGCAGAATAAAAAAATGAGAATGCAAAAAAATGAGGAGAGGCTTAGAACCTTAGGGACAACTCTAAACATTCCAACATCTGAAGCATGGGAGTACCGGAAGGAGAAGAGGAAGAGCAAAATATTGAAAACTTATTTGAACAAATAATGAAGAAAAACTTCCCCAATCTGGCAATGGAAATAGACTTCCAGGAAGTCCAGAAAGCCCAGAGAGTCCCCAAAAAGTTGGACCCAAGGAGGAACACACTAAGACACATCATAATTAAGTTACCCAAGATTAAAGATAAGGAGATAATATTTTTTAAAATATAGATTTTATTTATTTTATTTTTTAGAGAGGGTAAGGGAGAGAGAAAAAGAGGGAGGGAAATATCAATGTGTACATGCCCCCCACTGGAAACCTGGCTGGCAACACAGGCATGTGCCCTAGACTGGGAATTGAACTGGTGACCCTTTGATATGGAGGCTGGCACTCAACCAAGAGCCATACCAGCATGGGCTTTTATTTATTTATTTAAAAAAAAATTAGGAGAGAATTTTAAAAGCAGCAACCCTAAAGGAGAGAGATACTTACAAAGGAGTTCCCATAAGACTACCAGCTGATTTCTCAAAAGAAACGTTACTGGCAAGTAGGTTACTTTTCTTACTGAAAAGAAGTATTCAAAATCATGAAAGTCAAGGACCAACATCCAGGATCCAACAAAGATATCATTTAGAATGAAAGGGCAGATAAAATGCTTCACAGATGAAGTTAAAGAAGTTCATAATCACCAAGCTCTTATTACATGAAATGTTAAAGAGACTTATCTAAGAAATAGAAGATCAAAATCTATGAACAGTAAAATGAGAACAAACACAACTACCAACAACTGAACCTAAAAAACAAAACAGCCCCCCCCCAAAAAAAAAAATAAAGAAACATCTAGAACAAGCAAGAGAGCTAAAAAGTCAAGAAGAGCTCTCAATAAATGCTGGAAAACTTGGATGCACATAAAAAAGTTATTTTGAATCCATACTAACTTTGCAAATGTTCTCTGTAATGTATTAGAGGGAATGACTATTTTTCACTCACTAGGAAAGAAAGGTAAGGCCAGCGGCAATATGGATTTAGATAACTATATAGATATGCATTCTTCTCTATAAAAGATATTTATCCCTTTTTGATTTTTGAGCAGGTATACTAATAAAATTATCAAAAATATTTCCCTATTTCTTTCAAGAATGATAATTACATATGTGTTACATGAAGAGAAAAATGCCTTAATGAATGTAAAAAAAATCCCTATAGCTTTTTGGGAAGTAGAGATACTGCAAACACTTATGACAAACTTTTTTTAAATGATAAACTTAACATTTAGATCATTTTCATAGAAAGGAAAAGTGTAAAAATTAGAGTATGCATGAAGAGTTTAAAAATGAATATATTTCTTAAGCTTACCTTAAAAATAAATTGACCTGTTATTACATCTTTAACTTTAGACAAATTTTTAGAAAATTCATTTTTTTTATATTAAATTGAGCAGAAGAATATGGAAGTCTGCATATAGACAAATTGGGCATTTTAATAATTTCTCTTTCATAATGAAATAATTTACTGTTCAATGCATTGGGTACATGTTGGTTTCAGTGTGTATACAAATACACCAACAATAGGCTTATAAATGTTATGGTGTGTAATACTACACAAAAAGATACTAATTTTATAAAATGTAGCATTTTCCCTAAAGGGCATTTGTTATAAAGCATCAACAATCTGCTATATTATAACAAAAATTTAGTTTTAGAATACCCTAATTATCTTCCATATTCTTTTACCTGCTCTGTTCTATTTCACATTTGAGATGTAAAAGAATCATGACATTTTTTCACTAGATGCTGTCTCATTACAGGCCTCTGAAAGTTGAGAAGTTGCCATGTTGACAGCTGTTCTAGACTTACACGCAAAATATTAATGGTTGAACTGACTCTAGCAATTCTCCTACCATTTTTGCAAATATTCGCTTCAGTTTTATCTCTAAGCTCCTTTAGTCACTTTCACAGAGGTATGCATAAAATAACTGGTTGGCATAAAATAACTCATGACTTTCAAGTCTTTAATAACACTGTATCTTATATTTTACAGTGCTAGTAGTATAAAAAGTTGTCATTACAAATATTGTGAACATGTTGAACAGGAAGTTTCTGTTGTGTTAGAATGGCAGGTAAGGCCCATAGTAGAAAACAATGGAGCTTTACATAAGTTGTGTGATTTGAATACTTCATTAGACCAGATTAATTTTTAATAACTGAAAGAGACCAGAAAAATTATGGTATCTACAATGTTGTTAAGAGACAGGGAAAGTAGACATTAAAATGGAGCATGATTAAAAGCAGTGATGAGAAAAAATAAAAAGTTTTCATTATAAATATCTCACTTAGTTGTCACCACTGAACTGGACCTGTCCATTTTCTCTTTTCATCTTTAAAGTTATCCCATGAAGTAGTCAAGAAAGGGATTAATAGTAGTATTTTAGAGGTGAAAGGTGAGAATAATCCATTTTCAAATACTCCTTTTTCCTCTCCTATATTTTCCCTATAAAGAAATTGATGAGCAAAGGTCTGTTTGTGACTGACAGAGCCAAAAACAGAATGTAACCAAACTTTGTCCATGTTACACCTAAAGGCTCCAGGAATACAAATGAGAGAAATGATGATAGATAGTCTAATTCCTTAGTTCTAGACATTAACTAGGCTTACCTTCTATATTTGCATAGCAGAACTCTTCCTGTTATACAGGGTGGATAACTGTAGGTTTACAGTTATGAGTATGTAAAATGGAGTGTATTGCTATATTATTATTTATTATATTATTTTATTGCCATCCTCATTATTGTTATTAGCATTTTATATCCTTACTCATGAGTTACCTTTTAGGCAATGATGGCTGGTAACTTAACCCACTTTTGCCTACCCCTGATTGAAGGTAGCAAGTGCTGTGTGTGACCCATAGAGAAGCCTCCCCAGGCCATTGAGTCACCTTTTCCCCATAGTCATCGCCTCATTGCCCCCTCGCCATTTGATTTTCTTCCTAATACACCACCCTCTGAAACTATCTTGTTTATCTATGTGATTATTTATTGATTTTTTACATACTATTCCATCAGGATGGGGATTTTATTGAACTTTATACTGACAAATTCTTAGTATCTTGAACAGTGCACGGAACATACTGTTTGTGAAACAAATAGTTTGTAAGAAAGGTCCCTCAGGATTGATGCCATCTCCTTATCTTTTCATTGATCAGAACTGCCTTTTCCCACTTGATTCGCAGGATCAAATAAACCACAGCAGCAGGAAATTCTACCACCAGCCTCTTGACCTGTATGTGTCTCTTCCAACCTTTCTACGTTGTCCCCTGTTTCCCCACAGCAAAGGTCACATCAAAATTTATCGGTCAGTGCCAGGTTCCCTAACTTATTTTCCAAAAGGGGACATATAAAACTCAGATAAGTAAAATGACTTTGGGTTTGAATAGTTAGTAATTATAGGATCCTTAACCGGAACAGGGTCTTTTGCCCTCCCTTTACTTACTGCTATGAAAGATAAATATTCCTAGTCAGTTTATGGGTAGGAAATAATCCTCTAGAGAAGAGATCGAGGGTTTTATATTACTCCCTATTGCACATATCTCCATTCTGAATCATAGACATTTTGATCTGTCTGGTATCATTTTCATGAAAGAGAAATGAAAGAAGAAACTTCAACTCTACCTTACATTTAATAAACAGTATTGTAGATTTGTCCATAAATATGTAGATGAAAGATTTAATCTTAGTTTTTAGATAAGTAAATTAGACTCAAACTACTTAAGTTATTAATTAACCCAAAGTCACACTGGTAATAAGAGTCAGGATTTAAACTCAATTACTGTTGGAGTATGAAAAATAGAGACTCATAGATATGAAAGTAAATTGAAACATAATTCATAAAATAAGAGTAAACATGGATTTCCTAGAAATTAACATAATTTCTCTTCAATGACAATATTTTATAGCATGTCTCACCATTCTCCTTACTATGTATTTTTTATTATCAGAAAGTTCTACTTCTCCTCTATGTTAAATCTCTGGTTACTGTTAAAATCTACTTGTCATTTCAATGAGTAACAGCTGGTCATTCCATACTCATACACTTCATGATCCTTCATATGTTTGAAGATCATCATTAAGTCACCCTTCAGCCTTCTATTATGTGACAGGCCCTATAAAAGTACCATCAGGCACAAAAATATTTAGAAGTTCCACAAGGCACCATCATTAAATTCACCATCTGGTATGATGAGGAAAGTCAGCAAAGAGAGTGCATATTGATGGGCATACTACTGTTTATGCCTCATATCAGGTCAGCAATGCTAACTGCAATCACATCTTCATTGTAGGATTTTATAGCTTAAATGAATAAATGAACACACACTCAATTAAGTAACTACAGATTAAATGGAAAATGATTCTTAGGCTAACATTTCCAAAACTTATTAGTGTTTTGTTGTTGTTGTTGACTAATAATCTCCAAAATCACTTAGTGCTGAGCAAGCAAATTGTCTTTGCCTCCAAAAAGAATCTAAGCTATTTTCTAACTTACAATATACAAGTGATTTCTTCATTAAACTGTCAAAAAAATTAGGAAAATAAATTACCTTTTTCTTTTTGGACATTCAAGGTGGCAATTATTTTCAGATATACAACATTAGATTTATATAAAGATGCCAGTAGTGCCCTTCAACTTCTATTAATATATTTCAGAATAGCCCTGGCTGGTGTAGCTCAGTGGATTGAGCACGAGCCTGCAAACTACATGATCGTGGTTCGATTCCCAGTCAGGGCACATGCCTGGGTTGCAGGCCAGTTCCCAACAGGGGACTCACAAGAGGCAACCATACATTGATATTTCTCTCCTTCTCTCCTTCCCTTCCCCTCTAAAGATAAATAAATAAAATTTAAATATATATATATTTCAGAACACTTGTAACTAATATTATTATATGTCAATTAACCTCAACAGAAAATAAACAAAACTATAAATAATTAAAATATTTATTGTAAGTTAATACAATAAACAAGTGAATACAAATTTTGAGAATAGATCTTTTGTTTAATATACCTTCAGCTTTGAGTTACAGATGTGCTGAGAAGTGAAACTTTCTGTATAAAAGGTGTTGATCATCAAAAAGTTTCTCATCACAGAAATGATCAACTTATTCTTTCCTAAAATATATAGACTATAGTGTATATACAATTGCAATAAATTATATTTTAGATGCTTAAATCTCTATGGATTAAATACAATGGTGTTGGTTTGCTAACATACCTAGTATAAAATATTGGTTTTCTTTTATTATTTAATTATTTTTTTTTACTTTGGCATTGGAATTTGGATTCTGTGATGCACAAAATATGTGCTCTATGAGGTTTCATTGTTATTTCATCTGACTAGTTTAGTCTTATCATCTTTTACCCTTTATGTTTCTTTATATTCCCACTTGACTAATTCATTCTTCTTTGACAATGGCCTTCATAGGATTTTCTTTTTCTTTTGTTTTTTTCTTTAAATATTTTATTTATTTTATTTTTCAAGAGAGGGAAAGGGAGGGAGAAAGAGAGGGAGAGAAACATCAATGTGTGGTTGCCTCTTGCATGCTCCCCACTAAGGACCTGGCCTGCAACCCAGACACGTGCCCTGCCTGGGAATCAAACTAGAGACTCCTTGCTTAGCAGGCCTGCACTCAATCACTGAGCCACACTAGCAAGGACTGATTTTCTTACATTCGCGTTATTTCACTATGCATGGGGGGGGGGGGGTCTGTTTTTCTTAAATACAATGAAAGCACATTCACTGCAAATAACTGAATAAGCACTTTTAAAAATCCTCACCCAAGGGTATGTTTTTAGTTTTGGAGAAAGAGAAAGGGTGAAAGACAGAGAGAAACATTGATGTGTGAGAGGAGAATCAATCCACTGTCCCCATATATTCTGTGACCCTAATGAGAGACCGAACTCTCAACCTAGTCATATGCCCTGGCCAAGAATCAAACCTGTGAGCCATTCGACCAGGGCTGAACAAGTATTTTTAGTGCAATCCAATGTTACCATGTTATAGGTTCTATTATTTATAAAAGCCAAGCAGCATTTTTTTTAGTTTCTCCACAAAAATTTAAAAAATATACAGCAATAAGTGAAGTTACTCAAAAGCATATTGCAGAATACTGTATAGACATTATTTTTTACTTCACAAGCATATAGAGGAGGTGATTAAGCACATGGAAAATAAATCTTGTCTTGTTGAAGGATACATGATAACTAGAGATAATGACACAAACACACATATATGATAATGTGTAGATAAAACAAATGTGTGTGTATATTTGCAATTTTTCTATTTTCTTCCATTATCTTGGCAGCAGTATGGTAATGATGGCGCAAAGACACTTTCCTCATAAACAGTGTTTCAGCTCTATTTCAACAATCCAATTTTCTGCCTATTGTGCATTTTGAAGGTATTAAAATCATACCATTTGCTTGAAGTGTAAAAACAAAAGTAAAAATAAGAACTGTGCTAGTTTTTCTTCATTGCCTGGCCTCTACTCCCAACACCTATTTGGCCTCTGCTTTTTGCCGGAGGAGAGTGCTCCCTTTGGACACAAACCTGAGCATCTTTCTACCCAGCTTCTGATTGAATTCAGCCAGTCAGTCACTAGTGGGAGATCAGAGGACAGAAAAAGAGATTTGAGCTTTATCTTCTTCCCTCCTCCTTTTCTCCTTTGGCTCCAATTTCTGACACTGCTACATTCCTTCAGGGTTAGAGCTTCTTTCAGGCAGCTCTTCCCACGTCGCCCCATGTCTCATGACATGCAGTTCTTCTAGACTTACTTCCTCCTCTTGCCCTTTAGGTTTAGGTGTGACAATTGCTTCCTGTTGTTTCTTACATTTTAAGTGCCTTAACACCTACATGTTAGTGGAATCAATAGAAACACTTGCTCTAAATATTTTACTTTCAATTCCACAGTTTCATATATAAAGACTTATTCAAAAAAGTAAAATATGTATTAATGAGCAGATAATGTGTTTTGTTAGAAATAAAACATCCCAGGAACTTAGTGACAGGCACTCTTGCTAATTTTAGTGAGACTTCAAAGATTTCTATTTTACTAACTAGAAAATCAATTTATTTAAAAAAATCAATTGTCACTTCTATCCATATTTGCAAATACATGTTACTGAGATTCTGATCTGAGGCATATTTTTTAGCCTGTTTTCAGAAGAGGGATGTGCCATTTTATACCAAATAATATGAAATAGTCCTATGGAGTTGTTATTATGAAATGATGGCTTTCATGGCATTATCTGTTCATGGATCATCTCAGCTCTAATAAGATCTGTGAACTGGGCCTTACACCTTCAGAGATATATACTCAAGGTATATATATGCCTGTGTACTAGGACTATAACCTGGTGTCTAATGAAGTCTGTCTAATTCAGGTACATAACTGATCCTTACTTATGTCTGAGGTTCCTAAGCTGGGCATTTTTAGTAATCATAATATATTTGAGAAAATCCAAAGTAGGCATGTGGATAAATATATGGAAATGCTCTATTCAAATTATCCAGATGTGCTCTGGCTTGTGTGTCTCACTGGATTGAGTGTTGGCCTGCAAAATGAAAGGTCACCAATTCAATTTCCAGTCAGAGCACATGCCTAGGTTGTAGGCCAGTTCCCTAGTTGGGGGCATGGGAGAGGCAACCAATTGATGTATCTCTCAAACATCGATGTTTCTATCCTTCTCTTTCTCCTTCTCTTCCGAATCTCTAAAAATAAATAAATGAAATTTTTAAAAAATGTAGATGTATCTCTCAAGAGTCCCAGGGAAATTATGTATAGGAGTAAAGATTATCTAGTTGCTGGAAAGTTGTCCTGCTCTCAGGAGAAACCACTAGCAGAGATGTTTTCCTGTTTCCTCTATTGTGCTCTTCTGATGCTGAAGGTGAAGCCAGGCAGAGGCAATGTTTTTCCTGTACGGGACAAAGAAATATGTCATCTTTGAAAAGTCCAGTCTGGTATTTAGAATTCTAAATATAGTTATAATGCCAATTGTGGAGAAAGTATCCCTATTAATGAAATAAATTTATCTTAGATTCCAGTGGTGGAAGTTCTCAGTGGAACAATTATAAAGGACTAGAAATGACTCTAAAAGGGTACTAAACAGAGAAGGGAAGTAGAGTTTCTCTTATAGAAACACATGTAAGGGATAGAGAGCAGGCAGAATGTTTAATGGCTGAAGTAAAGGGTTCATGAGGGAGGAAAGAATTTTCAACAGAACCATAATTTGCTTATAATATTATTTTATATCGATAGGTCTCAGAATAACAAATACAGTATTATTCATTAAGTTATGGTATTCACCTCACTAGTTTTACTTCCTTTGATTGAAATGGCTTGAGAAACCACTATTACTTATGAAATCTAAAATTTTCTAGACTCAACTCAGTCAACCAGTTAATACTAAGATTACATTAACATTATAATTCTATGGTTAGGAGTTCCAATATAAATTAACTTCAAAGGGACTTGATAAGTCTAATAAAGATTGGAAAATAAAACTTGAAACCATAAGAATCCTAGAGAAAAACATAGACAATAAGCTCCTTGACATAAGTACTGGTGATAATTTGTTTGAATCTTATTCCAAGAAAAAAATCAATAAAAGTAAAAATATAAAAGAGGTATTACATTAAGCTTCTTCACAGCAAAATAAAAATGATCAACAAAATTTAAAAGCAACTTACTGAGCTGGTTCTTTGAAAAGATAAACAAAATCAACAAGCCTTTAAGCAGGCTCATTAAGAAAAAAGAGCCCTGGCTGGTGTAGCTCAGTGGAATGAGCGCGGGCCACGAACCAGAGGATCGAGGTTCGATTCCCAGTCAGGGCATATGCCTGGGTTGCAGGCTGGTTCCTTGCAGGCCAACTCCCAGCAGGGGACCCATGAAAGGCAACCATACATTGATGTTTCTCTCCATCTCCTTCCCCTCTAAAGATAAATAAATAAATAAAATCTTAAAAAAAAAAAGAAAGAAAAAAGAGAGAGGACCCAAAGAAACTCAATCAGAAATGAAAGAGGAGAGATTATAACTGATACCACATAAATACAAAGGACTGTAAGAAATTACTACAAAGAATTATATGACAAAAATTTGAAAACCTATAGGAAATTGACCAATTTCTAGAAAAATATAATCTTCCAAAACTGAATAAAGAAGCAGAAAGCCTGAACAGACCAGTGATAGCTGATGAAATTGAAGCAGTAATAAAAAAACTCCTGACACACAAAAGCCCTGGAACAAATGGTTTCACAGGAGAATTCTACAGGGCACCCAAGGAAGAGCTAACCCCTATCCATCACAGACAATTAAAAAAAAATCCAAGAATATGGAAGTCTATCAAACTCATTTTATGAAACCAGGGTCATCCTAATCCCAAAACTAGATATATACACAACAAAGAAAGAAAATTTCAGGCCAATATTGCTGATGAACATAGATGCTAAAATCCTCAAAGAAATATTGGCAAACAGCATCCAGCAATACATTAAAAAGTTTATGCACCATGACCAAGTGGAATTCATCCCAGGGTTGGAAGGATGGTACAATATTCGCAAATCAATACACCTAATGATCATATAAACAAAAGCACAGACAAAAATTGCATGATCATGTCAATAGATGCTGAAAAAGCATTTGATAAGGTACAGCACCCATTTATGATAAAAACACTCAGCAAAGTGGGAATAGAGGGAACATTCCTCAACATAATAAAGGCCATATATGAGAGACCTACAACCAACATCCTACTCAATGGGCAAAAACTAAGATCAGGAACGGGACAAGGCTGTCCACTTTCACCAATTCTATTTGACATAGTATTGGAAGTCCTAGCCACAGTAATTAGACAAGAAAAGGAAATAAAAGCCATCCTAACTGGAAAAGAGGAAATAAAACTGTCATTGTTTGCCGATGACATGATAGTGTACATGGAAAATCCTATAGACTCCACCAAAAAAACTACTGGACCTAATAAATGAATTTGGCAAAACAGCAGGATATAAGGTAAATACCCATAAATCAAAGGCATTTTTGTATATCAACAATGAAGCAGCAGAAGCAGAAATCAAGAAAAAAAATCCCATTTGATATAGCAACAAGAAAAATAAAATACCTAGAAATAAACCTAACCTAAGAGGTAAAAGACCTGTACTCAGAAACTACACAATACTGAAGAAAGAAATTAAGGAAGGCACAAACAAATGGAAACATATACCATGTTCATAGATTGGAAGAATTAACATCATCAAAATATCCATACTACCCCCCAAAATTTATAGATTCAGTGCAATACCTATTAAAATACCAATGACATATCTCACAGATAGAGAACAAACACTTCAAAAATTTATATGGAACTATAAATAACCCAGAATAACTGCAGCAATTTTGAGAAAGAAGAGCAAAGTGGGAAGAATTGCAATACCTGATACTAAACTTTATTACAAGGCCAGTGTAATCAAAACAGCCTGGTACTGGCATAAGAACAGACACATGGACCAATGGAAAAGAACAGAGAGCCCAGAAATAAACCCTAGTCTCTATGGTCAATTAAAATTCAACAAAGCGGGCAGCAGCATAAAATGGAACAAAAAAAGCCTCTTCAACAAATGGTGTTGGGTAATCTGGACAGCTACATGCAAAAAAAATTAAACTCGAGCACCAACTTACACCATACACTAAAATAAATTCAAGGTGGACAGAATATTTATGTATAAGTCATGACACCATTGAAATTTTAGAGGAAAACCTAGGCAGCAAAATCTCAGATATTCCACACAGCAATATTTTCACCAGTGTGTCCCCTAGAGCAAGGGACATGAAGGAAAGAATAAATAGGACCTCATCAAAATAAAAAGCTTTTTCATATATAAATAAAACAGCATTGAAATGATAAGAGAACCAACCTTATGGGAAAACATATTTGCCAATGATACCTTGGACAAGGGTTTGATCTCAAAAATATGTAAAGAACTTACACAACTGCATTCTAAGAATACAAGTAGCCCATTAAAAAATGGGCAAAGAACTTGAACGGACACTTCACTAAGGAGGACGTACAGAAAAGGACAACACATGAAAAGATGCTTGTATCACTAGCCATCAGAGAGATGCAAAGTAAAGCCACAATGAGATACCACTTCACACTGTTGATAATGGCCATCATAAACAAAGCAACAAATAAGTGTTGGAGAGGCTATAGAGAAGGGGAACCTAGTGCACTATTGGTGGGAATGCAGACTAGTGCAGCCACTATGGATAACAATATGGAATTTTCTCCGAAAACTAAAAATGGAACTGCTTTTTTGACCTGGCAATTCCACTACTAGGATTATATGCTAAGAACCCTAAAACACCAATCCAAAAGAACCTACACACTCCAATGTTTATTGCAGCACAATTTACAATAGCCAAGTGCTGGAGGCAACCTAAATGTCCAGCAGTAGATGAATGAACCAAACAAACAAACAAACAGAAAAAAAAAAAACAAAACTATGGTACACTTACACAGTGGAATTCTATGCAGCAGAAAGAAAGAAGGAGCTCCTACCCTGTGCAACAGCATGGATGGAACTGGAGAGCATTCTGGAACTTAAGTGAAATAAGCCAGGTGGTGAAAGACCAATACCATACGATCTCACTTTTAACAGGAACCTAATCAACAGAATGAACAAGCAAGCAAAATATAACCAAAGACACTGAAATAGAGAACATGCTGACAGTAAGAAGAGGGAAGAGGGGAGGGGATAATGGGGGAAAAGGGTGAAGGATTTGCAGGAACAATTATACATGACACATGAACAATAATAGGGTGGGGAGTGGAAGCAGGGGAGGGAGGTGGGAAGGGCTGGGGTAGTTGGGGGGGGGGGCTACAGGAGAAAGACAAAGAACTGTACTTGAACAACCATAAAAAATATTTTTAAAAAAAGGAGGATAAAATTGTTCTAAATTTATATTGTGAAGATAGTTGCAGAAACTTCTGAATGTATTTAAAAGCAGAATTGTACAGGGTGAATTTGATGGGATGTGAATTACATCTCAATAAAGTCTTTTAAAAAAAGCAACCTACAGAATAAAAATAATTGCAAACCATATATATCATAAGGGGCAAATATAAAAAATGTATTAAGAACTCAAAACTCAATAGCTAAAAACAAATCCAATTCAAACAATTGTCAGAGAATCTGATTAAATATTTTTTCACCGAAGACATACAGATGGCCTAATTGTCCATTAAAAGATGTCCAACTTCATTAATCATCAAGGAAATGAAATCATTTCACACTTGTTAGAATAACTAATATCAGGAAGATGAGAAATAATCAGTGTTGTTGAGAATATGGAAAAAAGGAAACCCCCATGAACTATCATGTGAATGTAAATTGGTACAGCCCTTACGGAGGTTTTCCAAAAAATGTTATTTCTTGGTATTTATCCAAAGAAAACAAAAATACTAATTCAAAAAGACATGCATCCTGTGATCTTTACAGGATTATTTACCATAGCCACGTTCTAGAAACAACCTAAGTGTCCATCAAAGGATGAATAGATAAGAACCACTCTTATCATGTGGAGAGCCCTCAAAAAACAGAATTACTTTTTTTTGGAGGGTGGGACCTTTGTAGTACAGGCTGTAGTACAGTAGAGTGTTCCCACTAGGTGAGTGTTCTACGAACCCATCTGTATCAATATTACTAGATGGGATTTGTTGAGAAAGGCTGTGTTAAGCTTCCATGAATTTTTTTGGAGACTCAGTGCATTTCTCCATTTCATGATGCATGATTAATGAGTGTGCCTGCCAGTATCACGCTGAGTATTCAGCAGTTTTTCACTAAAAACAGCATAACTCCTGTGCCCCACCCTCCCTATTCACCCAATCTCACCCCAAGTGGGTTTTTGTATGTTTGTTTGTTTGTTTCCCCATAAGAAAAAACGTCCTCAGAGGGAAACATTTTGCCTATGTAGAAGTGAAACAAAAAATTGCAGAAAAACTAAAAGGCATCAAGATTGATTAATTCAAAAACTGTTCTGAGCTGTTGAAAAATATCTCAATACATATATTGCATCAAATGGAGAGTTATTTGAAGGTGGCTGAAGTTTAAAAATGTAAGGATAAATATACAATTTTAATAAATAAATTCCATTTTGGGGGGTCCCTATATATGGTAATATTACTCAGCCATATAAAAGAATAAAATTGTGTCATTTCTGACAATTCAGATGGACCTTATGGGCATTATACTAAGTAAAGTAAGTAAGACAGAGAAAGAAAAATACTGTATGATTATTCTTACATATGTAATATAAAACAAAACAAAGCAAGCATTAATACAGAGAAAAGATTGGTGGTTATAAGAGGTGGTAGATAGAAAATGGGAGAAATAGATGGACTAATTTTCTTTTTTCTTCTTTTGCTTTTGGTTTAAATAAATTGAGTAAAAATAGATATGGCAAGACAATATCTGGTATGCACCAGAATATTATTTTTCTTCATTTTATAAATGAGGAAACTGAGGCAGAGACTAAATAACTGTCCAAGGGTATATAGCTGGCATTTAGTAGTGCCAGGATTTGAACACACAATCTGATTCTAACCACTAAACTATGCCATCCTATCCATCCTTTCCAATAGGAAAGCCTGCTATTGCTTGGCAACTCAAGCCTCTAGGAGTCAGTATTCCAGTGAACAGAGTGGACACTACCTGACCTTTCATAATTTGATCTTAGAAGTCACCTAGTGTGACTTTCTTTGTAATCTCTTGGTAGAAGCAGTGATAAGTTTACTCAGATCCAGGAATGCAGTGCTAAATAATTGGCAGTCATGCTCTGATGCCATTGGAGTACCAGCAGCAATAACCATAATACATAATACTCAGAATGGTGAGTTGGTTTTCATTTGCTTGAATGATCTCATAGTTTCCTATATTTTGTCCTCATTTATCTATAGAAGGATATGGAAGAGAGTAGAATCTTTTCCTAAGGCATCTCTCTATTCTAAGTGGTATTCTTCTAAAGCCTCCCTTAGCTCTGATAATCTTCTAAATGGCACCAAACAAGACCTAGAACCAACTCAAGTTTTATTGACGTAGTTGCACCCAAATAGAAAAGGTGCTGTTGCCTGTATTCAAAATGCAACACTAAGCCAAACTTCTTTAAATTCTCCTGATTTTCCCTCCACAGGGGTATTATACAATGGCCAAGTTTAAATTTTAAGCTTCCAGACACTTTTGAGCAATACTCAGTGGAAAAAAATATATATTTTGGTAAGGTGATGTTGGTGTAGGATTTGTGTGTGAGGGAAAACCGAATGTGCACTTGTCTAAGAGTAAACACGGGTTTTCTATTTTAACGACTGAAAAACACTAAGCAAATTTAGTTCAGATCTTTTGAATATGGATTCAATTTATGGAGACAACAACTATCAAAAGATTAAAGTAAAAAATATTGGAAAAAACTCTTAGTTCTCTAGTATTCTATTTTTAATCTGAATTTGCTTTTAAAAAATAACTCTGGTGAGTGTCACAATTAGGGAGCAATTTGATTAGCATATGAAGAAAAACTTTAAAAGAGGAACATTTCCTTTTGTGCTGCAGTCTAAGATAGGAATCCACACACAGTCAATACAGAATGACCAAACTAGATCACCTGTCACTCCTGCATTGCCAAGTTTAACTTTAATTAAGTGGTTGACTGTCAAGTTTGCCCTTTCTTCTCTCAGCAGGGCAAAATCCAAAACAAACAACAACAACAAAAATCTGTCAGGATTAAAGAAAATATTCAGTAATTTATAAGTTCATTTCAATGTAAA
Source organism: Sturnira hondurensis (assembly GCF_014824575.4). Classification (NCBI taxonomy): domain Eukaryota; kingdom Metazoa; phylum Chordata; class Mammalia; order Chiroptera; family Phyllostomidae; genus Sturnira; species Sturnira hondurensis. The sequence continues at coordinate 1,356,252 of NW_028088106.1, read as the reverse complement.
AGTTTTACAGCTAGAATCACACAGAGCACAACTAAATTCCTTATGCAATAATTTTTGGTGAGAGCCTTAAGTTACTTCATTAATGGATATTTCAAGCTTCTTCTTTCTATTTCTTAGATCAATTAGTGTTAACCTTTGCCTTACATCAGTAAAATGCACTTACTTATGACCCATAATTTATGCAAATAATTTCTTTATATTTCCATATGACTTTTATATTGTTGTATTTGTTATGCTACCTTAGTCTATACACTCAGAACAGGCAACAGATATCTATTAAGTCATTCACTGAATCGATAAATGTTAATGCCGAAAGCTCTTTTTGGTGATGGAGTGGTAAGAAGATATGATTCACTCTGTCAAGAAATTCACAATATGTATATCAGACAGGATAGGCAAAATTACGCCACAATAACAAACAAATAATTGCCTGAAAAATGCTTTGTTTCCAGATGATGCTATATGAAGTGTTCTCAAGAATCTGTTCACTATAGTCATTTAGAATCTCACAGAGATGGACATTTCATTCAAATGGACACTTCCATAATTGCAAAGACAGAAAAAGGGAATATGGTAAATCACATATTAGCTCTAAAATCCCTGGCTTCTTTGGCCAAAGCAAGTTATACATGCATATTTAACACTTTGACTTTCAGCTGACATGGAGGAGATGTTTTGCTTTCTAGCATAACCAAAAGTGGGACAACAACAAATTTAAGAGCAAAAACAAATTTAAAAACCACAACTGCCAGAAAATCAAACTGTATGGAAGTCTGACAACCAAGGAGTTAAAGAAAAAATATTCATCCAGGCTGCGCCACAATGCAGCAAAGTGGGTTGACCAGCCCTAGTGAATACTTAAGCCCCAACCCCTTACAGCATAAGTGGGGTGCCAAGACAAAAAATATGGCCCAAATGAAAGAACAGATCAAAACTACAGAAAAAGAACTAAGCTACCAGGACAGAGCCAACCTATCAGATGCAGAGTTTAAAACACTGGTAGTCAGGATGCTCACAGAAATGATTGAGTATGGATGCAAAATAGAGAAAGAAGTGCAGGCTTCCAACAGGGAAGCAACAGTGAAGGAAATGAAACCAGGACTCAAAGCAATGATTTGTAGCAGAAGGAAGAAATAAACATTCAGCCAGAACAGACTGAAGAAACAGGAATTCAAAAAAAAAAAAACGAAGAGAGGCTCAGGGACCTATGGAACAACTTTAAATGTTCGAACATATGAATCATAGGGGTACCAGAAGGAGAAGAAGAAGATCAAGATATTGAACGTTTATTTGTAACAATAATGAAGGAGGACCTCCTCAGTCTGGTGAAGGAAATAGGTTACCTGGTAGTCCAGGAAGGTCAGTGAGTTCCAAGGAGGAACACACCAAGGCACATGATAATTACGTTACCCAAGATTAAAGGTAAGCAGAGAACCTTAAGAGCAACAAGAGAAAAGGACAGAGTTACCTACAAAGGAGTTCCCATAGGCTATTGGCTGATTTCTCAAAAGAAACCTTATAGGCAAGAAGGGGCTGGAAAGAAGTATTCAAAGTCATGAAGGACAAGGACCTACATCTAAGATTCCTCTACCCAACAAAGCTATCACTTAGAATGGAAGGGCAGATTAAGTGATTTCCAGATAAAGTACAGTTAAAGGAGTTCATCATTACCAAGACCTATTCTACGAAATGTTAAAGGGACTTATCTAAGAAAAGCAGACCAAAACTATGAAGAGGAAAATAACAACAAACTCACAACTATCAACAACTGAACCAGAAAACAAAAACAAAATCTAAGTAAACAACTAGAACAGGAACAGAATCACAGAAATAAAGATCACATGGAGGGTTATCAGCAGGAAGTGGGAGGAGGGAGAATGGAGGAAAAGGTACAGGGAATAAGAGGCATAAATGGTAGGTACAAAATAGACAGAGGGAAGTTAAGAATTACATAAGAAATGGAGAAGCCAAAGAACTTGTATGTATGACCCATAGACATGGACTAAATGGGGGGGTGAGTACTGTGGGAGCGGGGTACAGGATGGAAGGTGATAAAGGGAAGAAAAAATTGGAACAACTGTAATAGCTAATCAATAAAGTGTACTTTAAAAAAAGAAATAAAGAAAAATTATTATTATTATGTGAAGGAATTAAGAAGTACAAATTACCAGGTATAAAAGTAGGCACAGGGATATAAAGTATAGCATAGTTCAGTCAATAATACTGTAACAACATATTGACTATTTCTTGGTTTTTGATACTTTTATGCTTGTCTAGATTTTTTTTAATTTTTTTTTGAAATTTCATTTTATTTATTTTTTTATTTTTATTTTTTTTAAATATAATTTTTATTTAATTCTTGTTCAAGTACAGGTTTCTGTCTTATATTCCCAACCCTGCCCGCCCCCCACCCCATGCTCCCCGCCTCCCTCCCCTTTCCACCCCCCACCCTTAGTTATTGTCCATGTGTCTTTTATACTTGTTCATGTGAGTCCATTCCCTTTTCCCCTATGATTCTCTCCCCTCTCCCCTCTGGGCCCTGACAGCCTGTTCCATATTTGAGTGTCATTGGTTGTATTTTGCTTGCTTGTTTGGTTTGTTTAGATTCCTGTTAATGGTGAGATCATATGATATTTGTCTTTCACCGCCTGGCTTATTTCGCTCAGCATAATGCTTTCCAGTTCCATCCATGATGTTGCAAAGGGTAGTAGTTCCTTCTTCCTTTCTGCAGCATAGAATTCCATTGTGTAAATGTACCATAGTTTTTTGATCCAGTCATTTACCGATGGGCATCTAGGCTGCTTCCAACTCTTGGCTATCGTAAATTGTGCTGCTATGAACATCGGGGTGCATAGGTTCTTTTGGATTGGTGTTCCAGGGTTCTTAGGATATACTCCCAAGAGTGGAATATGCTTGTCTAGATTTAAAGTGAATGTTCATATTGTAGCATTATGGGAATGTGTATTAAATGGTACATTAAACCACCACTGGAGTGAAGAATCAAAAAATACTTCATTGTGTACTTAACACAATACTTAGTTCTTATGAAATATTGCAATTTATTTTATTGGGGGGGGAACAATACTCTGAGGAAGCCAGTCTTTCTAATGATAATGGAAATACAGGACCATACTTAGGAATAGTATACTATGTTTACCTCCAATATCATGCTATAAAATTGTCAGCTGGTATTTATAATCTCGTATAGTATTCTACTTAAATTCTTTGCTTATAGTCCACCTGATGAATACTGCTAAGAAACAATTGTTTTCTCTCTTTACCCTTTATAGTTATAATATCACCTAGGTCACTTTTGACTGCTTCTTTCTCAGGCCTATGACTCAACCATGTATACACAATAAATGAGACTGCTGTCCTTTATGCTGGATCTTCTTTAGCCTTGGCGTAGTTCAGTGTCTTAAAAACCCCTTCCTGGTAATACAGGTATCCCTGACTGATGTCTAAATTCAGCACATTGTGTACAACTAGATTATTTCTATGTTTAACTTCTGTCATCAGAAGTGCCCTTGCTGAAACAAGCATTAAAGCAAACCAAACATGAGGAGAAGTCTGTTTCAGACTAATCTTATTAAAGGTTAGACCTATGGCAAGAAGTCATTTTAATGTTAGCATAAATATGTAAGAAAAACACTAATTTAGTGGACAGTTATTATCAGGCTTTTTCCACTGTATAATTCTGCTCTGAAAGGTTAGAATAAATTTTGCTCAGTCCAAATGTTTGACACAGCAAGAGAAGATTTAATTGGGTCATAATGTATCTGTTTTGCTTACATCTTCAAATTGTTTCTCCTTATTATTTTAGGGAGCAGTATAGAAGAAGGAACAAGGGTTAGTTAATGAAGTAGACATAGCTCTTATTAACTGCAAAGCCTCTTTGAGCCTCGAGTTTGCTTGTTTTGACAATGCAAATAATAGTAGGTGTCTCACAGAATTGCAGTGTGGATGTCTGTAGTACACTTGGCACAGTGTTTATTTAGCATACTGAGTAGTTTTCCAAAATTCTTATTCTCTTACACTGCACTGAAGTAACTGTGGACTTTTGAAAATGGTTAATAAGTAATGTTTTTGGAAAAAGAAAAAATCATTAAAAAGTTACTCTGAATGAACCAGTGTACTTCCTTCCCCAACAAATGATGAATGTTCTGAGTGAGCAATATAAGCATCACCAGTAAACAGAAAATAGGAACAGAATGAAAGACAAATTACCAGATTCACACTGACTGCCTATGCAAGTGTAAAGAGAGAGAGAGAAACAACAGGGCCTTTGCAAATGAGCCTGGCTGAGGTTTTATGAGTTTCACCCTAAGGCAATACAATATGCTTCATTGTTCTAGTCAGATTTTGCCCTGAACAGGAACTATTCCAACAATTTCATTCTGAAATCTCTTACTCTCATAATATCTTTGATGAATAAACAGGTGGAATTATTATGTATGCACAAAGTACATAATGTGTGCATACACATACATACACATAGAGATGTACACACTGTTTCCAAATGGCTCTTAATAATATTTTTAGTATTGCTCTGTCATATTAGAATTTAATATTTTCTTTCTAGAACCCAGACTGAGGAAATTAGGTAGCATTTGTCTATTATCACATAGGACTTTTCTAATTTTAACTCCCATATATTTAAAGGCTTCCGTTTTAAAATGGACAATGATGATGTGGAATCCTCTCATTTTTCAAAGGCTAACTTAAATATTATCATAAAACTATGATTTAAATAGTAGCAAAAACAGTCTTAATAAAATTTAGTCTTAACTAAAATTTGTATAGTTATTCTATACTATGTAGTATTTTATACTACCAGATAGCTCAGTCATTTTTTGCATATCTTACAATTTCTACCAGCATATAAAATTTTAGAAAGCAGATATCTACAGTTTAATATATCTTTCTATTTTTTGTATGGCTAAGTAATTCACTAAATTTTTGTTAATGACTAAAACTGGATACATTTTGAACACATGGAAAAATCGGAAACTAGCTTCAAGATCACATTTGAATAGTCTTAGTCCTAGGATTTAAGATTTATTTGTAAAGGAAAAAATCAGGCTTGCTGATAAAATATACGGAAGAAATAAAAATGAGAAGCAAAAGGAGTCAAAAAAATTGGAAACTTCAAGAGGAAGAGCGTACTCCAGAAATGAAGATATCTGCCATTCATTTTATTGATTAAAAACTATTACTTTCTAACCAGTCTTCCTCTATGAGAAAACAGACAAACAAAACTAAAAATGTAGAAATAAATACAATTACAGTACAGAGATAGGCAGGAAGAAAAATGAGAGGCCAGGTCTCCCATATGCACTATGGAATGTCTGGGCACCCGAACTCCTGATGAGTTGTTTTCTCTCTGGTTCAGATATTTGGCTCAACTGGTTATACACAAGTAAGATTAAAGAAATCATACTTTATAAAATGAAAATAAAAATGGATGTGTTCTCTGCCCTGGCTGGCATAGCTCAGAGGATTGAGCACGGGCCTGTGAACCAGACGATCACGGTTCGATTCCCAGTCAGGGCACATGCCTGGGTTGCAAACCGGTTCCTTGCAGGCCAACTACCAGCAGGGGATGCACAAAAGGCAACCATCCATTGATGTTTCTCTCCCTCTCTCCTTCCCCTCTAAAAATAAATAAAATAAATAAAACCTTTAAAAAAAAATGGATGTGTTCTCTGCAGCCCTCTTACTAACACACCACAGACTTTCTCGTGCAACCCAACCAGAAACAAACACCCCACCATTTGAACTAAAAATTATTCCTTAAAATTGTTTAAATGCTTAAGCATGATTGAATACTGGAACATATATTTAAATACTACTTTTATTAAGTCTTTTATTCTCCTTATCCAAGAATTTATTTTTCTCTTTTAACATTACTTTTTGTTTAGAGAAATCTAATCACCTCAGTGATTTCTGCCTTTAGTTGTTGAAAATGGCCAGCTCGTTATCATACAATTTCAAAAGCTTTTTTAAATCAGCTCTCAGATTATTGGAACTATCTCTTCTATATTTTCCTGTGATTCTAGAACATTATATATTCTCTCAGAGTATTTTCTAACTGCTTTGTTTGATTATAAACTTAAATGTTCAACATTAAATTTTATTAGTCCACAATGAACTTAATGTCTTTCCCACGGAAAATGTTCCCTCTCTTTATTCCCTATCTCAGAATGGCATCACCATCTGATAACCTAACACAGAATCACGACTAATCTAAATTTCACTACTTCTTGTCTATTACAATTCCTCAGTCTCCTAAAATCAATTTCAATAATTTACCCCCACTGCTATTGTTTTAGTTTAGGATTACATAGCATCTTCCTTGTATTATTTCAGTTGTCTCCTAACTACTTTTCCTATTTCTTTTTTCTCCTCTAAACAATCAAGGTATGTAGCAGTATAGCCTGGGGAAATATCTTTTTTTAGGGCTCCCAGAGATAAATGATAGTCAATTACAATAAATGGTATGTACAATTCTTTGCCTAAAGTAGTACAAGTAGAAAAAAAAGTAGCTTATAAAGTGGTTCTAAAGAATACAGCAAAGCATAGAAAAGTAAAACTCATTGCCATTTTTTAGATATATAGATAACAATACAACTGGACTACTTTCTAGAATGAAAACAAAATTGCTTGTTACTTCTAATTAAAAACAAACTTTTTTGGTGGGGGGAAGGAAGAAGTGCCTGAGGGGCCAATAGTTATTTAATGATGCCCTTCTTTGGAAAACATCTACATTAGAGATAAAGTTACTATTAGTAGCATTTCCCAAGTAACAAATGACTTAATTCTTTAATGATATTAGTTAAATATTCAGATTATATGAAGCTGGATATATACATATTTAAAATTAACTTTTTAAATGATCAAAAGTTGATGTTAGAGACAGGTTTAAAATGGTGTAAAGGTCCTTGACCCAACTCTCTCTTCTTCCTTGAATTGTTCTTACAGAAACATAAAAGGATTCCAATTGTAACACCATCAGACATTCAAACACTCAACTACTTTCTAGAATTCAGGAGAAATTAAAAATTATCATATGGCTGATAAAACTGGAATGAGAAATATAACTAATGGTCAACCTATATATTTTGACCAAAACTAAAATAAAAGCACTGATAAGAGAGAAAATAAACCAAGTTTTGTCTCTCCTTCTATATTTGTCACCTGGCTTAGAAATCCGTGGTTTATATCAATATAAAAGCAAGCAGTTGGCCATTCGAGGTATGGAAGCTGGACTTGAAGAATTCAGGGTTCTGGTCCTTCTCTCTCCCATCACTACATCCCCTCTCAAATAATTCCACAAACGATAATTCTATGCAGGAAGTAGGAGAAGATAAGTGGAGAGAAAGAATTCTAAATTATAAATGTGGAGAGAAAGAATTCTAAAGTATAAATGTAAAAGCAAGAGTTATCATGAGTAATCTACTGATAGATATGCAATTTAATAATTTTGAGGATTATTTTCTTTCATCTAAAAAGTCAAAGTATGAAAACAGGTAGTTGAAATAAAAGTAAAATTTTAAAGAAGAGTCACATTAAATAAATGCTTGCTAGAAAATAATATTAATTATCATTATGGGTTGATAAAAGATACAGAATACTTGGCAAGACACAATTTCTTCCTGCCTAGTGGAATCTTGTTCTCATTCCCAACTTGACCCACCTTTCATGCATGTCCAACAAACAGGATTGAGTGTTATATCATATCATAAAAACAAACATGTTCTAAGTCATCTATTATTTGCTCTTTTATTTATAAAAACATATAGACATAAAAATATGCAACATGATACCAACTTTAATTTGCTCTTAAATTTATAAAACATGAATATAAAAGTTCATGCAATTTTATAAACTAACACAAATACATGTGATAGAAATATAGTTATATATTAGTAGTTTATTCTGGGTAATAAAAAATGTCTAATTAATACTTTCATATGTCTTGTTGTTTCACAAATTTTCTAAAAAATTTACTTATAATATAGGCAAAACAATACTGAAGCTGAAAAGCACCTCAGAGGATAATGGTCTTGTTTTCTTTAGAACTGAGAATATTTGTTGACAGAGAGGAGAACTGTTAAACCAAGGTCAAAGAGCCAATAGGTACAGAATCAGAATCAGAACTTTGGACTTTTCATTGTTTTTCAATTGTTTTTGTACAATATACAAATAATGATATATAGAAATAAAGTTTTGTACATTTTTATTCATTCAAACATAGAGTAATAGCCTAGCATGACAGCATCTTTGTCAACAAGGAGCTGACACATTTCACTTCTGCATACTCCTTCCATCAATTACACAAAACTATAATTCAAAAAAAGTTTACTACTCAATAGGTTAGGTGCTATTTATTTAATCCTATTGGTAGGGAGAAAGCTTAGGTAAAAATTTATATAAGGACTTTATTGTATTAGCATAAGAATGAACTAACAAAAATTATTAAACTTTTATTTTTAAAGATTTTATTTGTGTAAACCTTGTTATTGTCATCAGCCAGATAGAGGTGAACATATGAGTTTTTGAAGATTTCACAAAAAACATTGTTTTAATATGTGCATGTGTTTCACTTACTTGGATCTACAAATATACCAGTTCTCATTAGTAAATAACCACTTTGTTAACTATTTAATGTGTTCTTTTTTGACTAGCTCTGTCTAATGTGTGAAATGTTGGATATGCTTACTTTTTCACTGAATATAGAAAGAACTGCAGTTGAATATAATCATGCATTCATCACACGTTGAATGCTTTCGTCAACAGTATGTTGACGTTCATCACATCAACATACTGTTTTCTCTTTTTAACTTGATAAATTAAACCTATATACTTTTCTGCATGTTTACTTTTTTCTGCTCATAATACACAATGTAAACTTTTTTGCCACTGAAATAATTCTGGAAATTTCAGTGCACATTTGTGCAGTAGGATGTCAAGGGTGAGCTGAATTCAAATTACAAATTTGAAAACAAAATATATAAATCACACTATAAGACAGGTATTCAATATAGTTATAATCATATCATTGTCACATTTTTAAGTATATCAAAAGGATAAACTCTGCCTTTTATAGACAAATTAGTGAAACCTAAAAGAAAGCTTATAACAAAAGAAGTGCTACGGACACCAACCAGGTCTCTCTTTACTCCATACTCACTCCTTTAGTTTTGTTCTCTCTGTGGTCCATTTGACAGACCAAGGAATCGCTTATCATGAGCTTCTTTTAAGTACACACAAGGTGATTCAATGTCATGGTTTAAGCTGTATCTCTTTCTTTTCCTTAGATGTAGTGCTAAGTAGCTGCTGCATACATTCTCTTTTACGCTTTTGTACACAGTTTGAATCCTTCCGACTACCAACAATAAGAATTTTCTTCTGATTTCCAGTCTCAAAATATTAGAAGTAGAAGTGAATATAGAAAATTTTGATTCAAAGTACTTAATTTACAGATTTTTTAGAAAACCTAATGCCTAAACTGGTGAACTGTAAGCTATTTTAGTAGCATCCATCTGGAGTCTTTATATTCCAGAGTGGCCTATGTTGTTTTTTAATTATTCCCTATACACCGTTTCACCCCATGTTCCTTGTAAGATTTTGAGGGATAAAATGATCCTAAATATTGATATTCTTCATAGTGCCTTGTAATAAAATTAGTGCTTAATCAATATTTGCAGAAAAATTGTATAAATCAGGAAATGAACATATGAGGAAATGAATATACAGAAGATATCTAACTACTTAATTCTTTCTGGCCAGTTTCCTATTACCTTAAAACAATATATTCTTTAAATTTTAACATAGTCTCTCATTTTAATAAACTAACCGTCGTTCTGTTCTTTCATCTTATTTAAAACTTCTAACATAATTTTAAAGTTTATTACAGAATATAAGAACAAAATTAGAAGAAAAATAATTTGATTAAGTAGTATAAACTGTAAATTTCTACTAATCCAATCTGTGACAAAAAAGGGGAGGGGTTCTATGGAAAGTAATTTCACTGGGTGATCTGATTATAAATTCCTAATGGGACAGATCCTGTTGGATAGCCACACCTTCAGCATATAACTTTTTTAGTGAAATATTTATCTTCGTCTTAAGCAAGCTCTGTCCATTATTTCATGCTTCTAGGTTAACACAACCTTAAAATAAGCTGGTAACTCTCTTCAAGAAAGCACTTAATCTTGTTAACTATTCTGTAATCCAAATTCTGCTTTGCTTTCCCCCACATTTATTTAATATTCTTTATGTTTCCTCTTTAAATGCATAAGAAAATGCAGAAGGAAACTGAAAAAAATTGTTCCCCACGGAGCAGTTTGACATCTTGCTCCTACACATCAGTTTGGCTCAAGTAAATGCTTATAAAAATTTTCCACAGTTTTGGAAGTTTTTTACCTCAGAAAAATCAGGGCAGTATTTAAAGAGACACATAAGTCTTCTCCCTATAAAAAAGTTGACTTGAGATAAAATATTAAGATGTTTTTTAGGGTGCATGGCCTGCCACCTTCTCAAATTGCCAGCATCTGAGTAAAGCAACATAAAGGTTCAATCCTTATCTCTACCTATTGATTCTGGTAGTTACAGGCAACACAAACTCTGGCATTTCTGGTTTCAACATAAACAAGTGAAAAATGTTCAAAATCATTCATCATTAGAGAAATGCAAGTTAAAGCTATGATGAAATTTTACTACATGCCTATTAGAACTGATAAAATAAAAATTACTGGTAATAAATGCTGAAAAGGATGTTAAGCAATGATCTCATATTGCTAATAAAATTGTATAGACTCTCTGGAAAATAGTTTTGCAGATTCTTTTAAAGAATTAACATGAATTTACCATGTAATTTTCTCAGCAATCATATTCCTGGCATATGTATCATAAAAATAAAAATTTTTGTACATGCGAATACCTGTACACTTTTGCAATAATCCAAATGCTCCTCTCGGTGTGAATAGATAAACAAAATGTGGTGCATCCCTACAATGGAATACTATTCAGCAATAGAGAAAATGGGGGGGATGGTGATAATTACATATTAGTGATTGTCAAACGTTAGAACTTGGGGGAGGGTGTGTCTCTAAGGGGAAAATAGTCTTTTGTGGTGATGAACATGTACTATATTCTGATTTTGGTGATGGTTATGTATTCCAAATATGCATATGGAATTTCAAAGAACTGTATACCAAAAAGTGTATATGTGAAACCTGAATGAGGTCTACATTTGAGTTAATAATATTGTACCAATATAAATTTTCTGAATTTAATAATTTACTATGGTAAGATCATTAGAAGAAATAAGATGAATGGTTCATGGAAACTCTCTACATTAATTTTGCGACCATCAGGGAGTCAAATTATTTAAAAATAAAAGTTTAAATATGATAAAAAAAGATACTTTTTATTGTATTATTTGCCTAAAATAGAGGGAAATTACTTACAAAATTCAACTTTGTTTTCTACATTACCTTTGATTTATTATCCAGTTTGGCTACCCCTACTTGTAAATGTACCTCATAAAAAATAAAATACTTTCACCCTGGCTGTTGTAGCTCAGTGGATTGAGCGCAGTCCTATAAACCAAAGGATCACGGTTTGATTCCCAGTCAGGGCACATGCCTGTGTTGCAGGCCAGGTCCCAGCAGGGAACACAAGAGATGCAACCCTACACTAATTTTTCTCTCCCTCTTTCCTTCCCTTCCCTTCTCCTCTAAAGATAAATAAATAAAATCTTTAAAAAAAGAATTGTGTCCTTTAAAAATAATAATAAAATAAAATACTTTCAACACTGATCATAATATATGCAAGTTCCATTTTCCCAGTTACTACAAAACTCAATAATCTTTCTGAGAAAAAAATCTAGGATACAATCTTTAGAATGATGAGCAAAAAGTAAATTTGTCCACTAGCATCTTTGATTTCTTACACAGTTAATATTTTATTTGAATGTTCTTCCAGCCTTCATTATTTTTTTTTAAATGGCCAACAGGAAAAGATTGATAGTAACAGAAATAAAGTCATTTCAGATCAAAGAGTAGAATTCTACCACCAAAGAAAAAACTATTGGAAGAAATGTTTCCACTGGGCCTTCTCTATTTCTGCCCATTTCTTAGTAAAAGCATTGGTAGTTTCTGTTTTGTTCTATCTTTTCAAGGATGTTTTTAGAACAAATAGCTTGATAAAATTTAGATAGGGATTTCCTCTGGGAGATGGTAGATTTTTTGTTTGACCAGAATAGTGAAAATAATGCTTTCCGCCAGGGCAAGTGTTGGGCTGGTTACTAGGTGAGGTCTCATAAAAGTAGTGGTTTTCTAAACTCAGAGTTGCTCAACTGTGACACAAACTCACGGTGTGCACATCATTCATCTGGGTCTGCTTCTACATTGCCTGCTTGGGATTTGGGGGAGCATGGGGAACTGAAGAGAACATCAAGTTCATATGTGTGCTATGTTGTGAATGAATACAGTTTTTTGGCTATGTTGCAGAAAACTATGAAACTCTGACAAGTTAACTTGCTTGTTTGTGAACAGAATTAAAAAGTCAGATGAAGAGGTTCGAGGATCATAGGGAATAAAAACAGACTTCTTTTGAAATGTCAGAATTTTTTTCCTAGCCATTACTCAACATAATTCATCCTTCTTTATCTTATAATGGCAGCCTCAGACTAGCTTAGAAGGTATAACTGCTGGATAAAAGCCTGTCCAGAATAAGATTGGCAGCTTCAAACTTAATTCTGTTCACAGTTTACAAATATCATTTGTTCCTGATTTACATGACCCTTCCCTGCAAAGTTCAGGATGGAGTGAAAGAGTGGGAGAGAAAAAAAAGATGAAGTTTTAGCTACTCCAGATTCTGTGGATATGAAAGGAGAGCCAGAGTCCAGTGCTTGGAGGAGCAATGACTTTAAACTATGGGAGGTACGAAGAAGGTGGTGGTGGGGTCATTAATGATCTTTCAGAACTTTCTCTGGAGCCTTCCTCCAGAGTGTAAACATCCTGTTCCTATCCTTTATCTTTTAAATGATGTTTAAGAAGGAGTGGAACCGATTTGAGCATTCAGATCTTGTTATCTGCTGTCCTGCGTGTAACAAAGTACTTTATCATTGATCCAAAGTCTCATAACTTCTGTCAAGATCGAGGAAACGTTGGCAGGCAAACTTGTTCACATGCAGATAATTTAAAAGTTTTGAAAATATAGGAATGAGAACAATAATACTGGGTTCTGGATGATTTAAATGATAGTACATGAGTGGTTTATCACAAGTTTACAAAGGCATATAAAATAATGTATCTGATATCCCACCATGCTTCTGAGTCTTGGCTTCTAGTTTTTGTGTAATCTATGGTAGACAGTTGAAAATGAGCTTTGATTTTCTATATATTGACACCACCTCACCTTGAGCAAACTATGTCTTATTCAGTAGGTATATCACATATATAACCTTGGAAAATTAACATACCAAGGGCATTGTTTAACCCATAGAGGAATGGAGTTTGTTATGGTTAATCCTTGGGTAGATAGTTGTGACAAGCATTGCATATGCTTCTGTGGAAGTCTTAAGGAGAATTAAGCCCCACTTCCCACAGTGACCTTAGCAACAGCCTTGTATTGGCTTTCTTTCCTTCCTTCACTCTTCTCCACATTCTTTACTCTTTCTTCTTAAAATAATCACCTAAATAGCCTACCTAAAAACAAATATTTGTCTGATGCTCTTCTTTTGAAATTACCTAATTTAAGACAAAGAAAAGAGTTAGTTCCGCAACAGATATATTTAGGTTGCATATTTATAAACTTTTTTCTGTTTGAATAAATTAACATATTTCCATAAAATGAAATTAAAGGTTTATATCACAAAGTATATTTTGAATTAAAGTTTACAAAATGAATAACAACCCTTCAGCCTTGTCATAATGCCATTTTATGCTGCAAGAAGATTCTACTGACTGATGACCATCTTGGCATATGATAATTTGTGAATTCACATTGAAATGCATTAATAAGATGTCTAGACAAAATCAAGATTACAACCCCTTATTTTACACCAATTCAAAATTATTATACTGTGCAAAAGAATATTTTATTTTGGACCTGATTCATATTAATATTTAATATTATATATTAAATACTTAATATGAGAGTATTGGGGATATTCTAAATAAGCATTCAAACTTTGAGGCTACCTTGCTGTTTTTGTGGAAAATCTACAATATTACAACGACAAATAAAGTCTACAAATAAGGCCTAAAAGCATTAATCTATATTGTATTAATAAACTATTGGATTCTATTCCAGTTCTTATGTGAGTTGAATGGCATTTAGAGAATTCACAATAGTGAAGAGAATCAGTGAATTCTCTGCAAGAAAGCAGAGGTTGGAAATGAAAACTAGGGAGACAAATCCTACAGAGAAGTTACTGGCCCCATAATAACCAAATGAAGAAGTGGAGGGACTGAGAGTTTTGTGATGTTTTTTTGTTTGTTTGTTTGATTTTGTTAATTAGTGTTGTGTGTGACAGTAAAACTCAATCATTATTAAGCTCTTGTTGTGGCAATATGTGGTAAAGAAATCCTCCAAGTTGTGTTTATACCCATCAGGGTCATACTAAATAAGCTAAACAAGTGAATGGTAAGAGCTGGCTGACATATACATGATCTCTGGAAAACAAAGCAATTTTATGTAAGTTACTGTATTTAATTCTTATGGCTTCCTAATGAGGATGAAGAAAGCAGATAAACTTTCTCACATTTTGCAAATTATGCGTTTTCAATGTTAGATATGTGATTTTTCACATATTTTCATTAAAAAACCCCAGCAGGATACCGAGTAGAACTTAACCCAAAGTATTCTAACTCAAGTTCCAGGCTTTTTCTCAGTAGTCATTATAATTATGCTCATTTGGGAGTCATGTTTCTTTCTGTGACAATAACAAACAGGATTTGCTGAAATCCAGTTTCGAGGAAGCAGCTTTAAATCCCCTACAGACTCATTAAAGAGAAAATAAACTCTGACATTTGGAGGGTACAGAGTCACCCTCTGTACCCTTTAAGGGATACAAGAGATAAGACAACTGGAGATACAGTGGCAGGTGGTCTAGAATTCCTTTGCTGATTACTTTTGTAATATTTTCTAACTCAACTAATAAAACCAGTTACTATGCTTTTCTTATTTTTATTCGACTACTGACTCAATGGCTCAGCTTTTTAATCATCTCACTCCTGTTTCTAGTTTGTTATATTTCATTTGATCTTTCCATGCTTCCCAAGAATATACCTTCCCAATAAACATGTATAACAATGGTAGACAATAAAATATAAGCATTAATTGTTTAATCTAATTTTTAAAAATTGCACAGCCAGAAAGTGGAATGAACAAGAGTACCTGGAAAAAATAGCCAGAGACTCTAATCCCTAGCACATTTCAGAAAAATCACAAAATTTGGGGGCTCAAAGAAACATTACAAATCATTGGCCATAAATTAAACAGTTACTAAATCCAGAAATGGACACCAATCTTTTTTACTTAAGTCAGGGCTCTTCCCAAATACTACCTACTCATTGAATTGAAACCATACTGCCGTCCCCTCCCTTAGTTTCTCAAATATGACCCTCTCTTTTTCCTCTAGGCAATAGGCTTTGCCCTCTCTGTACAATTCTCTTTGCCCCTATCTACATTCCCACTTCCCCTTCCATGATTTCCTTGTCTTTTCTTTTGGTAACGTCTTTAGCCACCTCCTCAGTGAACCACTGGCAAATTAACTTAACTAACATACTCTCTGTCAGTCTTGACAATAATGCATTTCTTATATTCACATGGCATTTATCATAATTTGTATTTATGAACGTGTCTATGGATGAACATATTTATTGGTTGCATCTGAATACAGGATAAGTAGCATTCTTTTTTTCTACTCATAATTTTCATTTAAACTTTTTCCAAGAGCTTTTTTAATGAAGACTAATTTAAACATAGATATTTACCTTTTAACATTTGTACTGAATTTATTGGGGTGACATTGGCCAATAAACTATACATGTTTTGAGTATACAGTTCTATAATTGCCATCTGTATATTGCACTGTGGCTTCACCACCCCGAGGCAAGTCTCCTCCCCTCATCATTTTTCTCTCTTTACCTTCTCTCTCGCCTCACTCCCCTTTCCTTCTGGTGATAGCACTCTTTCAATAATTTGTATTTATAAGATATCCTAATTAAATTCATATAGCTTTTAAACACAATTTTTAAAAGATTGAAAAATATATATTATTTTTGTGTAGATTAGTACTAGCAAAGCCAAAAATTAAAATGTAATATTCATAAAACATGAAACCTCTGCACTTCAAAAGCACCTATCCTGCCAGGGTTCATCCAGATCTAGTGTAAACACATCACTTTAAAAGTTTGCTACTTCATTGTTACTTTTTACTTGTTAAGATATAAAGTTTTAAACTTTTTAAGTAACTTCAGGGTTGTAAAATGTTGTAAAAGTAATAGAAATTGTTTCTACAAACCTTTTACCCAGAATCCCCATTTATTATCACATAACACTTGCTTTATTATTACATACACAAAGAACATAAAATGTACATTTTTATAAAAAACACAGACTCTGTGAAATGTTTCACAAATGTCACCCTTGTGCAGAAGTGAGGGTAGTATCTGTAAGGTCTCATTTTAGTGTGTGTGCAGCTAAAGGGAAGACTTAGCACTTTTAACTTGACCCAGATCTAGCTCCTTCTATTTTCCAAATATTATGTTTATATAAATAAATCAAAAGAGGCACTAAAAGGTACCCAGTTGCTACCCATCATAAGTAATATGATTATTCTCATTTCCAGTTGTGGTGATAAAATACTTATTAAACAACACAAGATAGGCATCAACTCGCCAGAACAGGCACTAGCTATATATGACCAATCTGGACATGTATGTGTTAATTCAGCTCCCACACTTTTTGAAATCTGTTTTTGTCAGCGTCTTTCAACATCATTTATTTGATGTCTCATGTTAGAGAACTAAAATTAAGTAAGCTATAACTATTAAATTAAAAGAAGTATAGTGGTTTTAAGACAAAAAAAGCAGTTTCTAAAATAAAATTGGTTAAAATTAGAATATGTTGTAAAAAGTCTAAAGCAGAAATCTAAAATAAAATAACAAAGGGTGTTTCAGTATATTCATACAGAGAGTCAAGTGATATGGCATACTGTCACTTGGGTGGGCTAGTCTGTGGGTCAAGAATTGCCACTAAAAAGAAATGTCTGATTCCGAATCCTATTTTACCAGATATTATCTGACAGCTTGTGACTACTGGAAATGACATACATTCCAGCAAGACTGCTCTCCACCTGCTAGAAAGTAAAGTAGTAGTTTCTGTTATATCTATGTGTAGGCAGAAAATGAATCAGTTACTCAGAGTAGTGAGGTATACTATGCAAGACAGTGAACTATGAAGCAATCATATTTAATCCTGTTGAAATTTAAAACCCTGAACTACATAATTATGACAAAATTTTGCAGTTGAAACTGTCAAAAGAGAAAAGGCCATGAGAGAAAATCATTACAATAACAGTAGTAATAATAACACTAATATTTTGTTACAAAATAGTAACTTGTATGTGTATACTCTTCATTTAATTAAATTGCTTCTGTCCCACCCCGGCTGGTGTAGCTCAGTGGATTGAGTGCGAGCCTGTGAACCACAGGATCGCGGTTTGATTCCCAGTCAGGGCACTTGCCTGGGTTGCAGGCCAGTTCCCAGCAGGGAACTCCTGAGAGGCAACCATACATTGATATTTCTCTCCTTCTCTCCTTCCCTTCCCCTCTAAAGATAAATAAATAAAAAAATTTAAAAANGAAATGACATACATTCCAGCAAGACTGCTCTCCACCTGCTAGAAAGTAAAGTAGTAGTTTCTGTTATATCTATGTGTAGGGAGAAAATGAATCAGTTACTCAGAGTAGTGAGGTATACTATGCAAGACAGTGAACTATGAAGCAATCATATTTAATCCTGTTGAAATTTAAAACCCTGAACTACATAATTATGACAAAATTTTGCAGTTGAAACTGTCAAAAGAGAAAAGGCCATGAGAGAAAATCATTACAATAACAGTAGTAATAATAACACTAATATTTTGTTACAAAATAGTAACTTGTATGTGTATACTCTTCATTTAATTAAATTGCTTCTGTCCCACCCCGGCTGGTGTAGCTCAGTGGATTGAGTGCGAGCCTGTGAACCACAGGATCGCGGTTTGATTCCCAGTCAGGGCACATGCCTGGGTTGCAGGCCAGTTCCCAACAGGGAACTCCTGAGAGGCAACCATACATTGATATTTCTCTCCTTCTCTCCTTCCCTTGCCCTCTAAAGATAAATAAATAAAAAATTTTAAAAACAATAAAATAAATCGCTTCTGTGCCCAAATTTATAACTAATCAGAAATTCTATAGCAAAATTTTCTAAGTTCAAATTCTGACTTTATTATTTGGTAACTGTGTGACATTTAACAAGCGTTTTATTTTTCCTCACCTCAGTTTCCTGATTGATACAATAGGTGTAATAAATAACACATATTACATAGGCTTTTGTGAGGACTAAATAATAAAAGCAAGTGGATTATAAAAAGCATGGCGGGTAGAGTAAATTCAAGTTCATCTAGTAGTAATCATAATCACAGGAGGTTTCAAGGCATTGTGCCCTTAGGAAGGCAAAATTGGTTACAAATCTGGAGCACATGTAAGTAAAGACTGAAACTAAGTATTCTGATTACTGATTAATGTTGTCATTTCTGTGCCTCACCCCCTCACAATTTAAAATCACTGGAGGTTTCAGGAAAATCTACCAGTGGCTTATATTGCGAAGTTTTCCGGGACAGGCACCCACACTTGAAGTGCTTGAGGAGAAATACACTATCACTAATCCCGCACTGTAGGGTGCAGTAGCATGCAGGGTCAGAAATTGCAAGGTCAACAGCAACAGGATTATAGTCGCCATGCAGTAAGGAAAGGTCTACCTTTCCTAAAGACAAACGTTTAAGCTTGCACCACATAATGTCTCCGCACACTGAAAACAGGGAGCAGCAAGTCCAACATCAACCTGATGCAAATGTGGAATGAAGAGGAGATCTGGGAGCCGGCTGGCACACAAAAAAGATGCCACTCTTCTGCGCATTACCAAAAAAGAATAAAAATCTGATCACAAGAAAACTAATGCTAGCCTGGCTAAACATGCCATTAAAATTATATTCATGGTGGATCTGGTGGTACCCATTATAGAAACTTTTAATTTTAGAGCACTTATATAGTATTTGTTAATATGTCTGCATGCTGCTATTCCTACCAAATAGTATATAGCAACACATATTTCATGGCGTGGGCTTCGATCTTCTCTTCCAAAATTGTGCTATATTTAAAAAAATCTCCCTTTTTAATAAAGATGTATGAGGATCAAGTAAACCAAACAATCCGGAAGAAATAGATATGATAGTGGAGTTCATGTCACTTACATGAGTCATTTCTAAATAGAGACCTGCTCTTTTGGGGGAAAGCAAACCATTAACTCTAGAAAATGACACCTAAAAAGACATTTCTCCTGCATGAGTAAATTAGCTACATTTAGGACTACACTTTCGCTCTCTCCTTACTCTGCTTTTCCTAATAATCCCTCATCAGCTGATTTCACTCACCAGGCTTGCGATGCCAGCTCCTCTCACTTTGAGCTTCAACCGTGCAGAGACAGCACAGTGATGGGTCCCTCGGCCCTCTCGGTTTCTAAATCCCTTTCCTCAAATTCTGACTTCAATGGTGAGAAAAGTGCAAGCAAATTACTTTCATTCCACAAAAAAAGTATTTATTGACCTCCTTCTTCTCAGGTAGTGCAAGTTACATTATGTTTAAAACTGAGAATAAGAACTCCCCTTGAATGCCTCCATCTTGACAAGGGCCGACTCAGCCAGGAGGAACAGAGAGCTCAGTACAACAACCACAGTGAGAGATGCTGGGGAGATTTCTTCCTTCTGACCTTGTGAGTTATACTTTTAGGGAAACCACTCAAACTCTTTTGTTGTACCCCTGTGGCTTTATAAGAGTTAATGATGCTTTCTAAAGGTATTTCATTTCTATTCAGGGAGTAGCTGAGGCAAGAAGGAGACTTGGGCTCACCCAGAATTCAGAAAGGCATTTTTTAGAATTTGACTGTAACTGAGTGAGAATGTAGAAGTTTTGGATGTCAGCACAAAGGCAAAACAGATACAGTTATTCTGAAAGTAGTCATTTGCTTCGTGATTGATCCACATGTACAGTCATATGATCATTCACAACAGTGTTTCTTTTCTCTTCCTTTTATAAAAAAATTACGACTTTATTTTTAGAGCATTAGGTTTATAGAAGATTGAGCAGATAGAGTACCACATTCACAACTCCCTCTATTATTACCATCTGGCATTACTGTGTTATACTTTTTACAGTTAATGAAATAATATTGACGCATTACTAAGTAAGGTCCATAGTTCACATTAGTGTTCATTCTTTGTGTGGTACAATTAGTTATATGGTTTTGGAAAATGCATAATGACATGTAATCATCATTATAGAATATACTGAATAGTTTCATGACCCTAAAGTAGTTCTGTATTTCATCTATTCATCTCTCCTTGCTCCCCTGCCCCAACCTCTGGCAAAAACTGATCTTTCCACTTTTTCCTTTCCAGAATGTCCTCTAGTTCCTTTTTTTTTTTTTAATTTTCAGCAACACATTCTGTGTGTTATTTTTGTTCATGTTCATGGAATTGATAAACATGGAAATTTACAGATGCCCCTTATTAAGTTTAAAAATTCCGACATTGCACCTCAGGGAAGAGTACTCAGTCCCCTGGCTGAATGCGGGCACACTGCAAATCCTTAGTACTTCATCCTAAAGCTCCCACACCTAAGGCTGACTCATTGTGGTGCAGCACTGATGATGAGAGGGCAGGCTGTGGGGTGATGAGTTTGACTCCTGACTGCAGCACTTAACTGGCTCTTTGATGCTGGGCTAATACTTTACCTCTCTAAACCTTATCTGTAAGAGAAGATACTAGTGCAAAGTACGTCAGAGGTTACTGTAAGGATTGAGCTGATCAATACAAAGGAAGTGCTTAGAACAATGACTGTTTCAAAGTAAACTTTCAGTAACATTTTTTTTTGTTGATATTAATCTCTTTCTTTCTCTGTCTCTGGCTCTCCAAAAAAAATGGACCCTGTCAGAATTTCAAATTCACATTCTGAAGCAGCACAAAGCACAAGAAAAACAAGAGAGATAATGCAAAGTTAATTAATTGATCGTACTTCTCCATATGCAGACTAGGGGAATGATGAAATAATGTTGAGGTTCTGGGATACTTGAGATCATACATGAGAGTGTGCCTGATAAAACCACCTCCATCATGGTGAAATTCACGAGGCACAGATGAGCTCACTATGAACTCCAGGAGACATAGTGACCATCAATTCAAAGGGCATAGCAGGATGCTCCAGATAATATCGTGGTATAGTTTGTCTCAGCTGGCTTACATATGCTTCTACAATATTAACCCTAGGAATATTATGACAAATATATAATGCAATGTCCTTTCTAATTCAAACCTTTAATAAGCTGCTCCCAGAAAATGCCAAAGCTAAGATATATTTTTAAAAATACTATTAATGAAAAGTGTGTAAGACAGGGACATCAATCCTTTAAATTTATTTGTAACGAGCTAAAACAAATATTCCTAATTCATTTGAAAAAAGTTGGATTTGGCTTTTAATCATTACAAGACAAAGAAGATTTATGAGTGATTTATAGTCACTATTACGTATCTTAATATAATTAATTTAAAAAAATACAGTTAACATTCTTCAAATCATGCAATATTATTTGATAAATAAAATCTAACATATAAAATAACTATGAAAATTAATGAAAAAACAGGCCCGCCTGGTTTAGACATATTTTCTTTATTAAGCAACCTCTAATTTATGTATGATCGGTCTTCTTGTCCTATTCAGACACTTGTCTTCAAATAATAGAAATATATCCAGATCCAAAGAGTAAGGCAGGGTTTCCAGCAGCTAGTCAACTTTTTAACTAGAAATGCCCTTATCTTTAATCATCTAAACACATGTCTGTCTTATTTTGGGGGAAGTCAGTAAAGATCCTTAAAGTATCTTTACCTATGGAATGAATTAGGGATTGCTCTTTAAATTTAACACGCTTTAAGTTAACAAAAGAGATGACTGGTAGCTGCATAGTTTTGAGAATTGCCTTGTTGAGGCAAGCTTCACCGTCACTGGTGTATTGATGGTGTTTTCATTGTCATGTTTGTCATCGTCATCATTGTCATCATGGCCACTTCCATTACCATCCCTGTCTACTATTCACAGGGCTTTGTTGAGAACCTCAAAATATCCGTCAGGAAGAAGACCGTTTTGCTCTCAAGTAGTCTGCACTCCACAGCAAATATTCCATGACACTTAATTCATACACCTTTCTTCCACTATTACTGAAATTATCTGTTTTGCTTTTTCCAGTATTTTTTTTCCTTAATAGAAACTTGATTATATTCAAAGAGCAGTAATTCCCCACATTCCTACCACTACCAGAGCCCAAGTGACTTAGGGAAATTGAACCCACTTCAGATCTTGGGATGAATGCTAATTAACACAAATCCAAACAGCACATGGTATTCTCCCAAGGACTGATACTGCTGCAGGTATGAGAAAGCAACACTATGTAGCCCATTCAGACTAAAGTATTAGATTTAGAGTCCATGTTTAGGGGACAGCTTTCTTTCTTTTTCCTGCCACATGAGAATAGTGAGCAATTTTCCTCGGTTCTCACTTTAACACCTTATGACCATGAGAAGAACAGAATTAGGATATAGTACTAGATGGCAAATTGGAGTTATGGAAGTTACATGGTTCTCTAATGATGTCACTGTGACATTAATTCAACCAAGCCTGAATACCACCAAGCTTATTCTTCTCTGGCCTTTCTTTTAAGTGAGAAAATAAATTAATTTATCATTTTAGCTAGTTGGAGTTAGGATTATCGTTAGTGTCAAAAACCTTTCTAAAACACCCTACTATTATACTACTTCAACTGTCTTCTCTTTCTCCTCTACCACTTCTATGACCCCCACTAACAAGCCTTTTTGTACTCTCTAAGAATTTTTGCAAACATTGCATTTATTCAGAATATGCTCCAAAATTAACAAACAAAAAGGATAAATAATAAACTAGCAGGTATCAAATAAAATCTAAGACACTCAACCAGGAGACCATGACATTCTATGACTAGTGGTAAGATCTTAAAAAGCACAAATAGAAGAACAATTATCATTCTGATGTCTAAAAACAGTTGAAAATAAAATTTTCTCATGGTATTTCTAGCCCGTTCAGAGAAAAGCGTATTTAAGTTCTAGGAATCTGGAACCAGTTAAATAAAGAAACTGTCCCAATGTGGAGATGCTTGTCATTCCAGTCATTGGCCAGGGTATAATGTATTTGTTTATCTGATTATATATTTTCCAGGCAAACTTTAAATAGATGATCTGGATTTGCGAAACAAGAGAAAAATGAATCTAATGAAAGTGTCTTGTTCAAGATAAAATGATAAACCTGAATTCTGAGTGTTCAGGAGAGTGTAAAAACTTTGAAAAGAAACAAACTCACCCAATTTAAAGTACGTCTTTGAAACAAGGACTTTGACCAGCTAACCTGTTCTGCATTTAATTTGTCAGTAACCAAAGAGCAATAATAATAATAATAATAATAATAATAACAACAACAACAACAATAAAATCAGATAGCAGTTAGAGTAGCAAAGAGTCATCTGTTAACCAGAAATTCCATGCAGTGGTTAACAACTTTCAGCTACAAACCATATTTTCTAGTTCCCTTGTCTCCAGATAAAACAAAATGACTAGATGACACTAGTAGAATATCACCAAAATGATGTATGTCACAGTTGGGCTGAAGTTTTGATAAAGCAAATGTGATTTTCTTCTATCTGGTCAAAAGTCAGAGGATTCTGGGGCCCCAAAGGTTATAGGAACCACAAGATGAAAGGAGCTTCCATCTTTGAATTTCTATGAGGAAGAAAAGCTGCCTGATAACTAGGCACGTGCATTAGATTCTAACAAAAATGAAAAATGGATTCTTTATACCATCTATCACAAGATATAAATTTATAGCAGTGAGTGCTACCATAACAAATTCAGAAGTTGGTAGCACCAGTACAGAACTAACTTCATGAAAACCTAAACTCCATTGGTTCAATGGTAAGGTGGCAGCAGCACTAAAAGTGATCAAGGCTAAAAATATTCTATAAAAATTGTCATTTGCAGTATCTTGGAAAATACGTTAAGAGAAAAACAAGTACTTATTCAGCCTTTGGATTTAAGGAAAGAAATTTAAAAGTATATTAAAAGTTGCCCATCAGTAAATGAATGGTACATTTACACAATGGAATTCTATGCTGCAGAAAAGAAGAAGGAGCTCCTACCCTTTGCAACAACATGGATGGAACTGGAAAGCATTATGCTGAGTGAAATAAGCCAGGTGTTGAAGGACAAATACCATATGATATCACCTTTAACAGGAAGCTAAACAACAAAACCAACAAGCAAGCAAAATATAACCAAAGACACTGAAATACAGAACAGGCTGACAGGGACCAGAGGGGAGAGGGGAGGGAATTTCAGGGGAAAAGGGGAAGAATTCACAGGAACAAGTATAAATGACACATGGATAAAAACTAAGGGGGTGGAAATGGGAGGGAAGTGGAGAGCACTGGGGGGTGGGAAGTTGGGATGGGAGTAAAAGACAGAAAACTGTACTTGAACAATAATTAAATAAAAAAATAATTTAAAAAAAGAAGTTGCATTAGTTACTACATGCTTACTTTGGCAAGATGTTACAGAGAAATTAATGCAAGTTAGAATTGGTTCATAAATTTCTTCCTCCAAAAAAGATTAATAACTATAAGAAAAAGGAAAGAAAGGGAATAGAATAAATCCAAACTGGGGCCTCCTAGATTTGGAAGGTCAGTTGCTTCTAGGTCTTAAATAGTTAGGATAAAAAATACTGAAAGGCTAACAGCCTTTAGACAAAAGGTGTTTGCTTTCAACTAAAGCATTGTTTTCAGACCTCATTGTATACCAACAGCATAAATGAGAAAAACAAAATAATGAGGTGGAAAGAAATAAATTTGGCTTGATAGTTATTTCTAAAATACAACTTTGAGTGTAGTTATTATAACATAGACATGATGGGTGAAAAAGAAATTAAAATTCTACTAATTTTTGACAATATAATAGCAAAAGTCATGAGCTTAGCTTACAAATCCTTTGTCTCTTTAAGCCTTAAAATAACTTAAAGGAACAAGAAATAGTCTGAAATACATGTATTCCCCATGGGGAAGATATTCCCCATTTTCTACTTCAACTACAGTATTGAATAAAACAGACTAGAAAGAATCTCCCAGTGGAAGCATAGGTAAAGAGGAACAATGGACAAGGGGAAAAACTACAGTAAAAAGAAGAATCTACACAAGAGACTTCCAAACCACCAGGGCAGAAGGTCTTCACTTTACTGGCCTGGCAGGATTTGGTTACTGCTCTGTACTTTGACTCCTGCATGTTTCTATCCTCTGTTTCCCCAAATTGCAGTTTGTGTTATTTCAGTCCTGGTCATCAATTTATATAGGGTGTGAAAGGAACAGTGGGTATGCACATGTTTTTTGTTTCATAAATGGCTATGTAACAAGAACCCCAAAAAGGACACAGTAGAGAAAACTGCTCATCACCTTCTGCTTTGAGGGAAATGTAATGTATTCTATGTATAGTAAGAGGGGTATATAAGAGTATTTGGTAGACAGAAGACAACTGTGGCGAAAATAGCAAAGTATTTATTACAAACACATGCGCTCACTTTCATAATATTGTGTTGTCATATGCAATCAACTGCTTAGCTAGGTGCTAAGGTTCCCTGATCCCTCTGCATCCAGCTGTTTCCTTTTCTGCTAGTTGAGAACAGAATATCCCAAGGCCTTATGAAATTCTAGAGCTGCAAAATAGAAGTAACCTAGATCCCAAAATTACCACATGGAGGAAGCTGTTCACCAACCTGTAATGCACTCATTGTATTCAGATGAATGTAAAATATGATTTTATTTATATTATGAAATAATGTTAGAGTTTATAAAAGCAACTACCATTATTCTAATGCATATAATTGTAAGGAGATTATTCTATTGAATAATAGTAATAATTTTCATGGATATGTAAGTAAATTGTATGTATACAATTGAAATAACTATACCAAGTTATTTTTATAGTACAATAAATAAAATAAAAATAACACAAGATATTTTTGCTTACTTAAAAAAGTGAATCAGAGCATATTATCAATTAGGAGGCTTTTGGGTCATTGTAGAGTTTCAAACACTAGATAAATGCCTGAATTTATTAAATAAATTGACTACTTGAGTATACCTTCAAATTAATTAATTTCCCAATTCTAAATTCCATTTTTGGACCTAGACTAAAAGATTCCAGAAAGCAGGAATATTTTACTTTTTATGTGGCTTTTTTCTTTCATTTTATGCATACAAAACCAGATTAAGGATATCAGTAGAGAGATTTACTAAGTAGTTTGGTCACTGATTATGTTATCATAACTATGTTCAATCATTATGAAGAGAATAATAAATATTGTTTCTTTTGTTTTTATTAAAATGACTAAATTATTTTTTATTAAGGCATATTTTATATGCACTTAAATGTTTACCTGGGCACATTTTTTATTCCATTTTTTTAGTTTCATTGAGAAATAATTGACATGCATCCCTATAAGTTCTCGGCATACATTATAGTTTAATTTAAATACATCATGAGATTATTAGCATAATAAGTTCAGCTATAATCCATCTTCTCATTCAAGAAAAAGAAAAGAAAGAAAAAACAAAAAAATCCCTTTGTGATGTGAACCCTTGGGATAACTCTCTTTACAACTCTCCTACACAACGCACAGCCGTGTTAGCCACTGTCGTCATGTTTGCATTGCAGCCCTAGTAATTTGAAGTTCATACCTTGTGCCCATTTTTTACTTATAATTACAAGTTAATAACTTTTGACTGTCTTCCTCCCATTTCACCTCTTCTCACCCTCTAACGCTAACCTCTTTTTCTATTTATTTTTTAAAAGTCCACAGATAAGTGAGATCATACACCATTTTCCTTTCTCTTCCGACTTATTTCACTTAGCCAAATGTCTTTTTTTTAATTTGTTTTATTTAATTATTTTTCAAGTACAGTTTTCTGTCTATTACTCCCATCCCATCCCACCCCTCATCCTCCCCCCTCCCTCCCATTTCCACACTTCTCAGTTGTTGTCCATGTATCCTTTATATAGGTTCCTCTAAATCCCTCCCTTATTTCCCCTGAAATTCCCTCCCCTCTCCCCTCTGGTCACTGTCAGCCTGTTCTCTATTTCAGTGTCTTTGGTGATATTTTGCTTGCCTGTTTGTTTTGTTGTTTAGCTTCCTGTTAGAGGTGAGATCATATGGTATTTGTCCTTCAACACCTGGCTTATTTCACTCAGCATAATGCTTTCCAGTTCCATCCATGTTGTTGCAAAAGGTAGGAGCTCCTTCTTTCTTTCTGCAGCATAAAATTCCATTGTGTATATGTACCATAGTTTTTTGATCCATTCATTTACTGACGGGCACCTAGGTTGCTTCCAACTCTTGGCTATTGTAAATTGTGCTGCTATGAACATTGGGGTGCATAGGTTCTTTGGGATTGGTGTTTTAGGGTTCTTAGGATACAATCCCAGCAGTGGAATTGCTGGGTCAAAAGGCAAGTCCAATTTTAGTTTTCTGAGAAAATTCCATACTGTTTTCCATAATGGTTGTACCAGTCTGCAATCCCACCAACAGTGGACCAGAGTCCCCTTTTCCCCACACCCTCTCCAACATTTGTTGTTTATTGCTTTGTTTATGATAGCCATTCTCACCAGTGTAAAGTGGTATCTCATTGTAGTTTTAATTTGCATCTCTCTGATAGCTAGTGATATTGAGCATCTTTTCATGTTTCTCTGGATATTTCACTTAGCCAGATATCTTCAGGGTCCATCTCTGTTGTCATATATGGTAAGATTTCCATGTTTGTTTATTTTTAAAACTAAATAATATTCCATTGTGTATAAATATGCCACAACTTTTTTATCCTTTCATCCATCGATGGATACTTAGGTTGTTTTCACATCCTGGTTATTACAAAAAAAGTGCTGCTATGAACATGGGAATGCAGGTCACTTTTGAGTTACTGTCTTCATTTCTTTGAATACATTCCCAAGTGGAATCATTGCATTATATGGTGGTTTTATTTTTAAGTTTTAGAGAAACTTCCATACAATTTTTCACAGTAGCTGCACTGGTTTGCAATCTCACCAACAATACACAACTATTTCCTTTTCCCCACATTTATGTAGGCATTTGTTATCTCTAGTCTTTTTGATAATGGCCATTCTAATAAACATAAGGTGATATCTCATTGTAGTTTTTATTTGTATTTCCCTAATGATCAATGATGTTACGTATATTTTCATGTACCTATTGGCCTTTCACATATCCTATTTGGAGAAATGTCTATTCAGGTTCCTCCTTATTTTTAAAATAGAGTTATTTAGAATTTTTTGTTATTGAGTTTTATATTATATGAGTTCATTATATAGTTTGTATATTAACCCCTTATCAGGTATATGGCTTGCAAATTTATTTCCCCCATTCCATTGGTTGTCCTTTTCCCTGTGCTGATGCTTTCTTTTGCTGTGAGAAACTTTTTAATTTAATGTATTCTTTCTTATTTATGTATGCATATATATGTATGCATGTATGTATGAATGCTTTGGGTACCATATCCAGTAATTTATGACCAAGACCCATGCCAAGGAGCTTTATTCTTATGTCTTACATTTAGGACTATAATCTACCTTGAGTTAATTTTTGTGAGCGGCATAAGGTACAAATTTTGTTTTTTTTACATGTGACTGTTCAATTATCCCAGGACAATTCATTGAAGGGACTGTCTTTTCTACATTGAGTATTCGTGGCTCACTTGTCAAATATTTGTTGGCTTTATTTCTGAGCTCTCAAATTTGTTCCATTGGTGTATGTGTCTGTTTTTACACAGCACCATACTCTTTTAATTAGTATAGCTTTATATATAGCTTGAAATCACAATGTGTGATACCTACCTTCTAAGCACAATTTTTATGAGTACCTATCTCACTAAAACTGAAAGGAGATTAAAACCTTCAATATTTGTCTTTCCCTTTGAAAGATTAAAAAATTGAGTAGAAACTACTTGATTTGGAAAATATCCACTTCTGACTTTAAAGCTAGGCAAATTTCTCTCAAGTCACTTAAAATATGTCTGAAAGGAAAATATCAACTTTGGTTGAGTATACAATTGTGATCCTCACAATATCTTGTGAGGATCAGTAGTAAAGTGGAATACAATAGAAACCAGAATTAAGATAATTTTTGTTTTATTACTTCCTGTTTTTCTATTTAGGTTATGCATGAAAGAGAGATATTAAACCAGGGGAATAGTGTCAAGTATTTAATTTATTGCTTTCAAATTTTTTCTTTTTCTTTGTGGTGTTTAAAAATTAAGGAAGTTTCCTTCAGTTTTTGAAAACAACATTTATTGCCTGATCAATTATTTAACTCAGAAATTTCAAATTAATTACTGCTTAGTTTTTTGTTGTTGTGTATAATTTTTGTAAACTGTAATAACCATATCTACTGATCATAATTGATATTTGATGCATAACTTTGTTATATGCCAAATTCCATGAAAGAATAGACTATAGCATTATCTTGATGCCCTGGTCACACCTGTGTGACACAGGAAAACTGTCCTTATATTTTCAAAAATAATAACACTGGATCATATCAACTCCCCATTTTCATTAAAATCTATGGAAAGAAATATTTAAAATAAGTAGTCCTGACTACATGGCTCAATTGGTCATTCCATGCACTAAAAGGTTGCCAGTTTGATTCCTGGTCAGGTACATGTCCAGGTTGCAGGTTTGATCCCAGGTTGGGGTTGAGCCCTGAAGGCCACCAATGGATATTTTCTCTCTCCTCTCTCTCTCTTTCTCCTTTTTTCCTCCCTTCCCTCCCTCCATCTATCCCTCCCTCCCTCCTTTCTTCTCTTTCTAAAAGTCAATAAAAACATGTCCTCAGGTAAGGATTAAAGTAATAATAATAATTTTAACTAACTGAAATAATAAATTATTTTTACTAATAATGACACTGATTCTTCCAGTATATAAACTATTCTCTGACAAAGAGTAAGAAAGCTTTCATGTCACTTGAGAATAATTTTAAAAGTGAAATAATAAATTGCCTATTATTACCCTAGTGGCTTAGAAATATTCATACAGCTTTCCAAAGTGTCAAGGATTCTGATAGAGTAAATGATCCTGTCAGTTTCTAAACTATGTTTTTTTTTTTTAACTATGCTTTTAAAGGTTAAAGAGAATACATACCAGCTGGTTATCTAGAGTGCCCCATCCTAGATACTTTTCAGTATTATAGAAAATGTTACAGAAAAGCAAGCAAAGATGCAAACTGTCATTTATTTGCTTTGAAAAGACATAAGGGAAAATATTCTTCAGAATGAGTTTTAACGATTTTGACCTTATATTTTCAAAGCAAATGAAGTCACTCTTTTTGGGGAGAGAATGAAGAATTGAAACAAAATATTGTTTCGTATTCCAGTGTTAGAAAAGTGAAAAGAGACCCTGAAGTTTCTGGAAAGAAATATAAAAGACAAAGGGCTGCACATGAGAATATTGTCATATTCTCATATGACAATAGTTTTAGTAGATGATGGTAGGTGGCTCAGAGTACATTTTTCTTTCTTCCAGGCAAGCTCGGACCTAATCTCACAACCATGTTCCTCTGTGTTTCATATGGTGACATTAAAAATTTAGGTGGGCATACGACCCAATTCTGACCAAGAAGACATGAGGACATGTCTGTTTTGTAAGCCTTTCTACACCTAATGGGGAAACAGCATTTTTAAAAAACAAACACCATATTTCTACACAAGATTCCTAGAACTTCAGTATCCATCTTATGACCACAGAGGAATCAGCCTGAAAAGGACACACTAGAGTTTATATCGCAGCACAAAGAAGAATAAGGAATCCATGTTCTTAACGATATTGTTGAGCCACTAAAGTAATTAACATAGTGACTATCCTAAAGCCAGATTTTTTGAGTGAAATAGAAATTATTTTATAATTTAAGCTACACACAATTGATTTTCTATTACCTTATCTGAATGGAAAAGATTAAGGAGTGAGGATTCAGAAGTGGTTGGAAGGTTGGGAAGACATTGTGTATAATTCTACAAATAGAATTTTGAACTGAGTAGTTTAGAGATAAACTTAGCAAACATTAAGAAACTATAGAGTAAAAAGGAAAGAGAACATTTTCCAAAGAAAAGAATGTTTTGCATTATTTTGACTTTAAGAATGATATGCGTCAAGAGCAAAGTAGAAGTTGAACCAATTTGGGCTAAGTTTCTAGTGAAGGCTGAACTGAACATAAACTTCCAAGTTGCTCTTACACATTCCCATGCTAATAGAAATATAATACAAAGTTATTTGTAACTGAAGGAGACAGTAATTAAAGATAATGCCATTCATGAACATATGAAAAGACCTAGAGAGGAATTTAGAAAAAGTTTGACCTAGATGAAAGTAATTAAGGAGAAGAATTTGAGTCATATATGATAGTTAATATAGATTTATACCCTTGAGTAAACCACTAAGTTCAGGCACAGTAGTGCAGACCATGAAACAAATATTTGCATGTTGTCTTGCCTATTCACTTTGTCCACCCCTAAAAGTAACTTTAGATTGAAAAGTAGCAAGTGGTGATGCTCCAGAGGCATTCAGTAAATTGATCTAACATAGGCAGATGCCTATTGCATAGGTACTTCTGTGTGAACCTAAATGCTATCCAGCAATGTTAGACTTACAAAGAGAAGGTAGTAGTGCTGTAAAAGAGGAAATAAGCACAGCGATATTTAGATAGATTATAGATAGATAAAACCATAGAAATATGGTTAATGTTATGTAATGATAACCATTTGAATTTATTGCCAAGGATAAGAAAATACATTGGTAAATTTTTCTGGAATAATTCATACAAATTAATTAGATTTGGGATGTTTTCAATGTAGTGTATTAAGGGCCCATTTGTGTAAGAAGTAGAAAAATAACTCCTTAACACTTTTCTCCACATAGTTGAATTCAGAGGTCACTCCATCTAAGTACCACTCCTATGTGGGGGACCAAGATTCTTTAAAAGATACATTAATAACCCAAAGTATACTTTTAGCAGTTCATTTTGTTCATCAGCTTGTTTTTAAGAAACTTTAATTTTAGATGTCCAAAAGGGAAATTAAAGCAGATCAATACATAAAACCAGGAGAATGATTATTGGAGCTAGTGGAATATCTCTATTTTTCTCTGTGTTTTCTTCTAATAAACGGGAATATTCAAGAAGATTTGGTGGGTGACGATGTTTACATTACTTTAAGAAATATATCTCTCCTGAACAGTGGGGAGATGTATCTAATTGTAGAAACCTGTCACATGTCTAGGAAAGTATCATCTATCTATCTATCTATCTATCTACCTATTTATCATCAAGCTATCAAAATATTTTGTGTGTGTTGTGTTGCAGCAAATATTTACTGCAAAGTAACTTCCTAAAATCCATGCTAAACCTTCCAAGGACCAGTGCAACTGGTTCAACCACTTTTGCCTTTTCATTTGCAAATATCCCTCTTCTGTGATGTGATTAATGGAATTGGCTCCTCTTTTTTCTGTAAAAGGTAACCATCTTAAGCAACCTGTGCATAGTAAATGAGGACCATCATATAATGTGCAGAGAAACCCAATATAGGCCTGTCATGGCAAGGGCAATGGCTTTTGCTCCCCTTGAGAGAAAAGTCATGCCCGCCCTTTTCCTCTACAGGACTCGGTAGTCTGTGTGAATGTCTCACTTCATCCATAATGACACAGACATAGTGGGCCAGTGTCCAAATCAGGGGTGCAACCTGTATTTTTCATTTGCACACAGTGTAGTATGAGGGGTTTAATAGCCAATGGACTGTACCAATTCTACTTATGTCCTATTGCAAATGAATAGTAAGTGCAATCTCTCCCTTGAGATCTAGGCTAGCTCTAGGAGCTATCTAACAGAGCAAGAAACCTGATATTTATCCAAAGGATCTCCTGGTTACACAGACACAAGCAAACCTTCATATTCTAGTTTCCCATATTCACACAGCATCTTATATTAGGATTTTATTAGTCTGTCCTGAACCCTGACATCTGTTAACTTTGACTCTATCTTTAATTCTTCAGCTATGGTTGGTTTCACCTACAGCGAGGATCTAGGAGGGTGATAGGAAAGGATTTATTAACTATTAAATACCATCAATCTCTCCTGTGTGAGTTCAACTTCTGAGGCTTGAGCCTCACGCCTGTGCCTCCTGGTAGAAGGCCTGCTCTGACAGAGAACAAAGGCAATGCCCTTTTCCTCGGTATTGGCGTGGGGTCACAGATTCACAAATACATCCTACAGTCACTCTACCTTTCACTCTCTTCAAGTCAAAAACTCGTCCTTTGAAGAAAGAGGATATACATTATATTTGTCAAATACTCCATTTCTGCTAGTTCACATGGCATGGGAGATTTCTCCTTTCTCTCAATGTTGCCATGTCTTATAACTGTTGATTTGGGGTTTTATACATGGTAGCCCAAGTCCTCAAAATATTTCAATCCCAAATTTTCAATTCCAAATTCAGTACTATCATTAAAGTATCTCTTTAATTCTACTCTGTTTTTCTAATAATCATAATGGTTAGGATTAATTTATTCCCTTTTTTCAATATTGCAATAATTTGACATTCTTGGTGAAATGAATTTTTGCTTCAAGTTTTAGTATGATGATTTTAATAGGAAGTTTAAGGCCACAACT
Source organism: Sturnira hondurensis (assembly GCF_014824575.4). Lineage (NCBI taxonomy): Eukaryota > Metazoa > Chordata > Mammalia > Chiroptera > Phyllostomidae > Sturnira > Sturnira hondurensis. The sequence continues at coordinate 1,322,128 of NW_028088106.1, read as the reverse complement.
CAGAAACAAAATTGTAAACTAGCTCCACTCCTGTATTCAGTTATCACCTTTATTAGACCTGAATACTATATGGTTTATTAGTGAAACAATATTATATTAAAAACACAGATGAATGACAAAGGAACTATGAAGGAATTTTATCCTTTACCTTTATCATTTGAAAGCCCTTGAAGTTATCCAAATACATCTTGCATAAAATCAATTATTGAGATAATGTTTTCTCTGCTACTTTTCTTGTCCAGAGTTATTCTGTACTCTTCTCCTACAACCTCCTATATATACCTCAGATTTATTCCCAGGCTATACCATTTTTTCTCATGTCTCCGCCTCTTTCTCAGTATTTTCTTATAGATTAGATTTAGTCTATGTAGAATAAATAGTTTTAGGAAGTCTCGTAGTATACATAATGATATCAAAAATGTTGGACACATTAGTAGTTATTTTTGAGGCAACATGTTAAAGAGAACTCATAGTCTACAACTCAGAAAGTGTTAGGGCAGAATCAACATTATTCACTATTTTTAAGATGAGAAAACAAGTAAAATAGGCATCCAACATTACACAGCAAGTAGCTGGTGGAGCTAGAATTTGATCTCATGGATAGTGACTCTACCATCAAGCTCTTAATAATTAAACCAGCCAGAAATAGTATTTTTGATGTTCATTGGACCATGATCTCTATACCATCTTTCAAGTCTAATGACTATATAATATTTTAAAGAAATTTCTTCCAGGAACAATTGGCAAAAATATTGCTAAAATTTGAAAATAAAAGGAAAAATCTGAAGAAGCATCTCCAGGAAAACAGAGTAAATTAATAAGTCAATGTAAACATCTTAAAAAGCAAGAGTTTATTAAAAATCTCTTCCTGCCAGATTTGGATTGAAGCCTAGATCAGGCTGTGTTGAGAAGCCTTGGCGGGTGTGGCTCAGTGGATTGGGCGCTGTCCTGCAAACGGAAAATTGTGTTGAGAGTCGAGAAAATTAGTAATCTATATTCAACCAATGAATAACTATTAAAAATATCATAGAGATAATAGTAATAATACTATAATAGACCTTAGATAAAAATGGAATAGGAGGTTGAGGAAATGAAGTGAAGAGTATAGCCAAGTAAGAGGTATCTTTTCAAAGCAGTCTTTGCAGAGGTAAAGTAAATCTTCTTCTATTGCCATAGTTATTAAGGTCAAGCTCTTAAGCTCTAAGAGACAGGCCAACTTTTAATACATTCTGATATTTTTCAACTGTAGTTATAACCAAAAAAGGCAAAGATATAGCACCCCATACAATTAGAAGAAAAGGTAGGTGGTGCATTTCTCCTTTAGTGGGTCAGGCAGCATTATCCTCACCTCAACTATTCAAATTATTCTCGAGCAGGTCCCACATTAGAAGTTAAAGAAAAAAATAAACTGTTGTTCTCTTCCTAGGTAGTATCACATTAATCCTAGCCAAATTTCTGATCATTAAAAGAAAAGTAGAATATATTTGAAAGTGCTCTATTGCAGACAGACTAATATTTACAAAAGAGCTCAGATTTTCCTTCTCTGATTTCTATAACTCATTGAAAAATTGTGTGAAAGATACAGAGAAAACTCAAACAAAAAATTTTAAAGAACTTATTATGATAAGTGGTACATGACAAAATTGTATTTAAACAGTTACTAGGTCAAAAGGAATCCAGAATAGAACAAATGCAAACAATGTGGTTTTTTTCCTCATATCTTTGACAAAAATGATAAAATATGGTTCTTTCATGTAATAATAGGGAGAAACAGTAAGGTTGAGACTATAAAATATATTGCTATACAGAAGGAGAGAGGGCATTCATATATATGTGAATGCCAATCTGCGCAGATTGGCAGTTTTATTTGAAAAGATTCTCTGGATCATAATTTTAAGAATAGGGTAGGATAACAGAGGCAGAATGAAAGGAAAAATACAGTAGCTTCACCTTTTAACATTTCTGACAGACAAGACTGTGTAAAGGCTAATTTGAAATTTAGTTAGTGCATGCAGAAAAAAGCATGCAAGCAAATATATTTCTAAACAAAATGCTAAAAGAATGCTGTTAGCACATTTGTAAATTTCCAATTCTTTCTTACTACCCATATTCAACAACCAAACAAATCAGTTTAAATACAACTTCTTTTACTAATGGCTTTTGAAGCATCGATACAGTCAGACTTAGTTAAGAAACCATCTGCTGCAAATACAAATAGAGCTACATTCATGAATTATATTACACAGCCCTCCTAGAGAAGTTCTTACGTGCAAGCTGTTCTTGTCAAAATCAGAACCGTTGTGATGATGCATCTTAATATTCCATCAGACTTTAAGTAAAGAGTGACAAAAGTCCACATATGGATAACAGCTGTTTCTTCAGTAAATATTTTCCCATTTATTGAACTGAGGCTTATGGCAGTTTAGGATATGTTCCATCAAACATTTCTGCCTGAACTGCCTGGGGATGATTACAGCAATAACAAGGGTAAGATTTCAGTTCTCAAGTCTTTCTTACAACTTACATCTGAAAAACCAGCATATCCTTCCATTAAAGTTGTAGAGTGTGTCATTAATTTGACAGTATCCTTGACCAAGACAGACTGACGACAGAATTGAATTGATACGACTCTATATTTTTGTCTCTCTTCCTCTAATAATAGTGTCTGTCAAATTAAAGCAAAACTTGTATATTGATTTCCTAATTAGATGAAATAAGTTGATGGAAATTTAAACATTTGTGACTAATTTTGATACATTGTGAAATACTAGAAAATATTAAGGAGACTTTAGCTAAAAGGAGACTCAGATAAGATCTCTTTTTAAGCAATATAGTGGCTTATGAAATTTGAAAGTCAAAAAGAGTGAAGATCAATTTTGATGAAGAATTCAGTAACTCTATAAGAATACAGTATTTACATATCAGTAGTTAGAGAAAAAATATTTACTATCAACTAACTAGGTGACCTCCATGCTATAGTAATACTCTTGAGCATGTACCATACCCCTTTTATAAATACTAAATATTGTGTTAGATGTTAGTTCTCTTAACACTACGTCTCTCAAGAAGCTTTTTGAAGTTTCCTAACTTTAAGTTCTATTGCTAAGTAGACTTAAAGTCTCCTCTTTTTAACCAAATACTATGTTGAGGCTCTTCTCTGGTGACTCCAAAGCAATCCCTGGGAGCTGGCAGGCTGTTTGGGTGTTAGGATAGGCTTGCAATATTGATGTGTTAAGGGATTAGTGTTTCTCAGCATCTGCCTGATACATTACACACTTTTTTCTTCCTTTAATGCCGTTGTTAAAATCCCCATTTAAAAATTGAGCCTGGAGTCTTATATTCCAAAAACGTTGCCAGACTTACTGAAAATTTCATATCTAACACTAAAAACAAGAATGTCTTACCCTGCTATTGGATCCACCGCTATTGCCTTGGGATTATGAAGCTCCAGGTCAATCAGGGTGACGCATACAGATCCGTTGTAATTACAAACAAAGATCCGGTCACTGACATGGTCCACAAAGTAGAGATTTCTGGTAAGCCAGTCAATTGCCATGTGTTGCACATCTGAAAAACATACACAAACACAAAAGCATTGAATTACAGGTGCAAATCTAGTATCATAAGCCAAAGAGTACATAAGTCTGCCCAAATCATGACAGAGACCATTTTAGAACTATAGATAGTTTTATGATAAAAGACTGTGAACACAATTTCTTGCTATGCCAAATAAGTGACTTAAATATTATACAAAAAATGACTGCTTCTTGGTAGCATTCTTCTTGCCTTCTAAGGACTGAGGATGATGTAAACACAAATGGAGAAAGAGTTTATAAATCCAAAAATATAGGTAATTACAATAAAATATTTCCACTAGTTGATGCATTTGCCCAAAATAGTTCATTCAATTCAACTGTCATAGCTGGATCAATGGCACAGGTAACTTCTTCAGTAGTAAGAAGAGTAAAAATGTATTGTGAGCTTAAAATAAATCCTTGTTTTCACATTTTCTTCTGTTAAAAAAGAAAAGGTGGAGAAGATGGAAAAGGAGATCTGTAAGATCCTTTGTTTATAAAATGCATCCAAAACTTGAAAATAAAGCAAAAGGAGGGGTCTAATGTTCTTTCAATGACATAGGTAGGCATTGTAAAATAGACCTGCTCAGAGATTAATTAATTCTCTGAAAGAGTGATGTTCAGTAGTACTTTCTACAAGGACAGAAATATTCTATATTTATACTATTCAAGACAGTAGCCAATAGCCAGATGTGTCTGGTAAGCACTTAAAATGTGCCTAGTATAACTGGGAAACTGAATCTTTATTGTATTTCATTTAAACTAATTTGAATTTAAAATTTTAAAAAAATGTTGGTAGCTACTGGCTGCTGTGGAGTACAACTCTAGAAGAATATATATGTTTGACTTGAATATTTCCTTTTTTAACAGATTGTGAAAGTTCATGCTAATTAGTTATTTTTCTGGTAGAAAAGATAATCTCAAAGGTTATAGTTTTATTATGCAAACTATTAAAATTTTTATCTAACCTACAAATCTTATTTAAACATTCTTTTTTTCTTTAAAATACCTAAAAATATCTAATTCCACTAATGTGCCTCAAGCAGCAATATTAAGCTGGTTACCTCAATAATGCTGTAAATAAATAAATTTCTGGGTTTTATTCATTATAAATTTTATGGCAGTTGTATTTTTATGTATGAGAGTTGTACTTTGATATCTCCTTGTATGAACTCACTATGGATCTATGATTCATTTACTAAAAAAAGTTTCTCTCTTTTTTTTAATCTTCACCAGAAGGTATGGGTATTTTTTCATCGTTTTTAGTGAGAGAGGAAGAGAGAGAGAGAAAAGGAGGGAGGGTGAGAGAGAGAGAGACAGACAAACAGACAGACAGAGAAACATCAACTGGTTGCCTTCTCATACATACACACCCTGATAGGGGATCAAACCTGACACCAGGGTATTTGCCCTGACCAGGAATTGAACCTGCAACCTTTTGGTCCATGGGATGACACTATAAGCAACTGAGCCACACAAGTCAGGGCAAAAAGATTTTCCTTTTGCAATCTGAACTAAAACAATCTTCCAATTCGACAATTCAAAAGAATTATTCAGTAACATGCTGCTTCAGTGAACGATACTCTCTCAAGAGAAATATTCATATAGATGCATATGCCATCATTCGTAATGGTATATTGTCAAAGTAAAATAAAGAAAGCGGCAACTTTATGAAAATATCTATTAGGCCTTACGTGCGCAAGCAGAAGGTGGATATCACCTTCACTGGGTACACATCATCAGGTTATTGATTATAGTTTCATTCCAAAATTACACAGTTCTTATGGAAGCATAAGAATTTAAATGTTCCACATACCACATGCAACATTTTCCAGCTACTTCAGCGGTCAAAATTCTTAAAAATCTGAACTATTTCTGTTTCCAGAAATCTGTAAATGTATGCTTTGTTTTGGTTTTCACTCTTTTGCTTCTCATTCTCTACCTATATCAGGTAGAACACAGAACCCATTGTGTCAAATGTCATTGTAAAACCTTGAATTCAGATACCCTGCTAGAGTATATCCAGTGACCCATCTTTCATGCTAGTCATGTAACTGGTTTAGTCTATTCAATTGTAATTTCAAAGAAAAGATCTTTTTAACAAATTCACACCTTCTTTCAACTCGGTATAATTGGAGAAAGAGTCTCTACTTCGGAAACAATAGGTATTGTTAACAATCATCCAAGTTTGAAGGAGGAGGTCTCATTAAATTACTTGATAATTAGCTAAATGCTTAGTAATGTAGAAGTTGTTTTTTTTTTGTTTTGTATATTTGACATTTTTGTCTGATTTCAGAGAAATTTCTATTAAGATTGGAGAAGTAAGGCAATTAGACTAAGAGTTCAAGTAAGCAAGCTGAGAAATTAGATAGATAGATGATGATGATAGATAGATAGATAGATAGATAGATAGATAGATAGACAGACAAACAGATTTAACTAACAAGATTTCAACATTTTAGGAGATAGGTGAATTTTTCTAGGCAACAGATTTAGTGTTTCATTTTCATTTTCTGATATATAACAAAGTTCATTGGAAATTGCTAAAGATAACTGTAATAGTTTTATGACATTACATTAAACATATATCACTAATTATTTTTGGAGTAATGTTAGTATAGGTAGTTAAATAGCTATTAATAAGGGAGGGTGCAAAGGGAGTGAGATATTCAACTTAATAAACTAGGAAGCTGAATCAGATATTAGGACAGCATATTAAGCTTACTGGGAATCCATTGCATTTACAAACTCATTCACACACCCCAGGGAAATGCTGCCGAGAACATTTAATCTCCAGAGCAGACAGAAAATCTCCCCAGGGGTGCTGCCAGCCTGATACCATATTACAGAAGGGAGTAGGAGGAAAAAATCCTGCATTGCTTGGAAAACAGATGGCATAAAGGAACTTCTGAACATGAGCAATAGAAGTCAAGATGGCATGTGGGAGGTGTTTTTACATTGGACATGTGCAGTGAAAGCCATACAGAAGCAGAGCCTAACCTGGGAAAAACTAGAAAGATAATGGATTGAAAAGAGAACCCAAACCTCAAGAGGTTCCATAAAGGAATTGGTCAAGGGGAAGACACAGCTCAAGCTCAGGAAGAATCAGGAAGTTGGATGCTTTGAATGGCTTCTTGATCATTACTGAGAACCATGAAATTATGTGGAGGATTAATAGAAGTTTCGGTGTAGTTGCTTCTATAGTAAAGACAGCCCTCTACATTCCATCCCTGAGGGTGTATTATTTTCCTCAATATCAATAAAAATTAAGAAGTGTTTAAACTTCTCCATGTATGTGTCATTTGAATTCCTTTCAACATAACAGAATAACTCATTGTCACCAGTAAAGAAAGACCTTTATCACATCACTGTTACTAGTTTAAATATGTTCTTGTTATTACATTCTTTAGTTACCTTTTATTCACTTTTTTCAACCAAAAGTCACTCAGATTTCACCCTTACTGCTCTCTTGAAATGTCTCTTAATGGTCACTCAGAATCTCTTAATTGCTGAAAGCAAAGGCTACTTTTTTGCTCATATCTACAAAATAATCTAAATATTAATATTGGTAAAATATTAAATAATAAAACTATTGAGAGCATTTTGAAACTGGGAAAGTATTAATACATGTAAGTAACTATTAACACTTTCTAAAACACAATATTTTTTAGGTTTAAAAATTTAAGTAGAAATTAATTTATAAATTTATGGAAAAATTAAAAACAAGAAAAAATAAAAGAAGACAAATATTTATAATAATTTATAATTGAATAAATTAAATAAAATGTTACATCAATTCTTTCATCATATCTTAAAGCAAATAACTAATACCAGAATTGGGGAATGTAGAACTTAAACATTTTTTAATCTACTAAAATATCTGTATATATAGTGCTATGGACTCAATTGTTTTCTCCAGAATTTATACGTTGAAGTCCTAACCCTTGGTATCTCAGAATGTGGCTGCATTAAAAAAAAAGGTATTTTAAAAGATAGTTAAGTTAAAATAAGGCCATTAGGGTAGGCCCTAATTCAATCTGACTGGTGTCCTTATAAAAAGAGAAGATTATGACATACAGAGAGAGACCAGGGATTCCTGGACCCAGGGGAGAGGCCATCTGCAAACCACAGAGAGAAGCAAAATAGGGAAAGAAGCCTCAGAGAAGCCTAGTCCTTCTGGTAACTTGACTTGGGTTCCAGTCTTCAGAACTGTGAGAAAATGGATATCTGTTGTGTGAGCACTCAGTCTGTGATATTTTGCTATGGCAGATCTAGCAAAATTTTCCATAATATACCTCCTCAAGTTTTTTTAAAGTGGTCCATGCCATAAATTATTGAAGACAAATGTCAAAATCTTGCTAAGAAAAAATATTTTAAAAATATAAAAGAAATGTCACATGTCCTTTTAATGTTATACTGGACCATTGTCTAACCAGCCCCTTCTAGGATTAATTAATTCTTCTGAGGGATATACTTTTGTTTAACTTACAATTTAATAGTTTTCATTAGGTCTCAGTCTCTGTGAATTTAGATACCAATTTGTATATTGATAAATTTCAAATAACATTTGTCCAATACAGACTAAAACAATTTCAATCAGGTAGTAAAATAATCCTAGTTTATTGTCCAGTATGACATTAACTGGTGTTAAGTCTAACTTTGCAATCTCAGATTAGCATATTTTTCTTTTATTTATTGTAAATGCCTGTCTCTTTTGCAATCCTTTGAATCAACTTTACCATCCTGCAGATTCTCTCACTAATGAGCTAAATGACTTGTTAAAAAATGTCCACTACATATTTTTATGTGATGTTTTTAACCTTTTGCAAATTATACATTAATTAATTTTAGTACTTGACCTCTTCTTTAATTATTTGCTGTATAATCTCCACCCAACCAGATATAACACATATAAATGAATGCAATGATTGTAAAATAATGTAAATAGGTTAAAACTTGTGCATAGGGGCTATGACAAACCTAGATGATGACCTGAAAGAATACATGCACTTCTAATGAGGCAGGCTCAAACTCAGCTGATGGGTTTTATATTGAAATGCTTCTTTGTTTTAAAGACTACCAAGACATGGACTTCTAGATTTCCTTCGAAGTCTTCTATTGCTTACATATGGTAAACTAATTTTTTTAAATTATAAAACATTTTTTGGTATCAAACAAAACCCATCTGCAGTCAACCTGTATCAAATGCCATTAGTGTGATCACATCAAAGCAGAACAAGCACTATACATCATTTAGTTCAGAATAAGCTCTATTTAAAAGGATGTTCTTGCAAAAGTTACTAATAGCCATAAAAGCCATTATTCATAGAATAAATATAACATTCAGTTTACAAAGTGTTAAGATGCTTATATCAGACAACAAACTTTAAGAACCCAGTACAATGATATGCAGTGGGTACTCTATAAACATTAGCTGCCTCTCATAGACAACTAAATGACTGCCCTTTAGTTTGTGACATTATAACTGCTTATGATATTTATGTACTAGAGAATAACATGGTTCTAGATAAAAAATAAGTTAATTCACAATAAGACAGACACTTAGTAGCTGTGATAATTTTGAAATATTCCTCAAATATTTTGGTACTCCTCCTTTCAAGAGGCAGAGCTTCTTCTCCCCTTGAATGTGGGCTGTTCTTTGTGATTGTCGTGTATTAAATAGAATGTGGTAGAAACAATTTGTGTGATTTCCAAGGATAAGTCGTCAAATGCATTTTATCTTCCATTTTGCTCTCTCCCTCTCTCTTTGGATCACTCAGTGTAGTGGAAGCCTGCTATTATGCTCAGAAGATACTCAAACAACTCTGTACAGAGAGAGGCTCCTGCAGCAAGAAACAGAGAGAAGTCTACCACCAACAGTTGCAAGAATGAGCTTGGAAGCCAGTTTTCCAGCTCTAGAGAAGCTGATGCCAGGTGCCTGCAGTCCTGGCTAACATCTTGATTACAATTTCATTAAAAATCCTATGACAACCACCTTGCTAAGCAACTTCTGAATTCTTGACCCACAGAATGTATAAGAGAATATATGTTTGCTATTTAAGCCAGTCAATTTGGGGGGTAATTTTTATACAAAAATAGATAACTAATATAGTAGTCAAATCCCTGTAGGTTTTTGCTGTTTTTTTACAGGTTGAATATTATTTCTTATTTCTTATTTTTTAATGACAGTTGAAATACATTATTACATTAGTTTCAGATATATATTGTATTGATTAAACATTTACACACTTTACAGAGTGATCACGTCAACACCATACATAGCTTTACAGCATTACTGACCGAACTCCATATGCTGTACTTTACATGTCTATGACTGTTTTTATAATTTGCAATTTTTATTTCTTAATCCCTTTCATCTTTTCACCCATCCTACAACTCCCCCGCTATCTCATGACCATTAATTTGTTTTTTGTTATCTGTGAGTCTGCTTCTATTGTGTTTTATTGTTTATGTTATTACAGTTGTCACCTTTGTACCCTCTTCACTTCCCTCCACTCAGCCCACACCCTCATGCTCATGTCTATAAGTCCTTCATATATATTCTTTGGCCAATCTTTTCACCTTCTTTAAATCAGTCAGTTTTTAAAAATTTCACATGTAAGCAACATCATATGTCATTTGTCTTTCTCTTCCTGATTTACTTCACTTTGTATAATAACCTCTAACTCCATCCATAATCTATGTTGGTGCAAGTAGTAACTTTTCATATATATATATATATATATATATATATATATATATATATATATATATATATATATATATATATATATATATATCTTCACCTGAGGATATGTTATAAATTTATATATATAATATAATCTTATACATATTTGTATATTACATATAGATATATAGATAGTTATATAGTTATATAACCTATATAATATTTACCTGAGGATATGTTTATAAATTTTTTAGAGAGAAAGGAAGGGATAGAAGAGAGAGAGATTGGTATGAGAGAGAAACATTGATCAGTTGCCTCCCATATGAATCCAGCCAGGGATTGAAACTGCAGCCTAGGCATGTGCCCTGACAAGGAATTGAACACATAACCTTTTAATGTATGGGACAATTCTCAACTAACTGATCCACCTGACTAGGGCAGATCTTATTTTTGTTTTTTTGTATGGTTAAGTGATATTCCATGGTATACATGAACCACATCATCTTTATCCATTTGCCTATTGGCAGAAATTTAGGTTGTTTCCATATTCTGGCTACTGTAAATAATGTGCAATGAACACAGGTGCACATACCTTTTTTAAAATTAGTTTGAATTTCTTCAAAACTTTGTGGCTTTTAAATGTAGACTTTCTTGGCTTCTCTTAACTTGGAGATCATATTTAGACATATCTTAACTGGAGGCTTACATTGAAAACAAACTATCCACCTCTCTTTCCTCTCCATTGTTTTTAGCTACTGCAATTGTTTTTACTTCCATAATTCTATATAACATGTTTCTATTACAATTTTAAAGTTTTAAGGTTTATATATTGAACTATATTGAACTTTCTTTTTTGTTGTTGTAATTTTTATTTTTTTAAATTTTAAATGTTGTTCAAGTTGTTTCCTGTCTTTTACTCCCAACCCAGCCCACACCCCCAGTCCTCCCCACCTCCCTCCCATTTCCACTCCCCCCTTCTTTTTGTCCACGTGTCCTTTATACTTGTTCCTGCAAACCCTTCCCCTTCTCCCCTGAAATGCTATGGAACTTTGTAATATACAAGATTATGATTTAATTCTTAGTATCCCTGTAGATACACATATATATGAGCTCTGTCCAGAAGGTATCCAGCCATGTAATATAGAAAATAGAGATATTTATTGAAGAAGATGCAGGAAACATTGTACATAGGACAATGACCCCTTAGATCTTCTCAAAGTAGACACCTTGGAACCTCACACAGTTGCTATTACTGCCCTGTTGTGTACTTTCCTGAATCTCATTGGTGGTCTGAAATCTCTTCCCTTTCAAAGGTAATTTTAGTTTTTGGGAGAAGCCCAGGGCACCATCTCTGGGCTGTAGGAGGTCTCAGTCACCTGAGTGATTGGATGTTTTGCCAAAAAACTCTGTATAAGACATGATGCATGAGCAGGCATGTTGTGCTGAAGATACCAATCACCAGTTGTCAATAGTTGTGGCCATCTGAATCATCCCAATAGTTTCTGCAGAGGAATGTTCAAATTTAACATGAAATTGGATGCACCTTAGTTGCTCTATTTGCTCAGTCATTTTGAATGGGTCAGCCACACAGCACACATGATCACTCAAAGGCATTTAATGCCCCCACTGACTAGTGTGGTGAAGTCATCATGGTTCACATATGGGTATTCCAGTCCACTCTCCTTGGCTGGAGTGTTACACTGGTGTTGCCCAAACCATTCTCATCATATAAACAATGGCTAGACTTTCTCAGCACAGAAATTGTACATTCATACTCTCTCTCCCCTCACCTTTCCACAATCTTAATTGTTAGTTAAATTAACATTCAATGTTTTTTAATTATGACTATATGATTTTTTAATTGACAGAAAATATTTTATTATAATTATACTTTCTTTCTTAAACAATGTTTTTGATTCTATTTTCCTCCTTTTCTCTTTGTTATGTGATTCATTATTGCAAATTTCTCTAAAACCCCTAAATGGAAACAAAACTCACAGTAACCTGTTAATTATTTTTCTTTTGGCATCTTCCTATCTCCTGCCATGCTTTTTCCAACCTGTACTTGGCTTGCTCCACAGCTATAGTCTTTTGGCTGTTTTTTTAATCAACCAAGATGCTTAATGTTTGACTGCTTCAAAAATCAAACATCCCATTTTCTTCCAAAGTACAGAATAAGTTGTTCACTGATGTGGGGCCAGGGCATGAAATCTGGTAGCTAAGATATTCTAAAAACAGGTTGTAAAATAATCTTCTTATCACTAGCCCTATCCTACATCTCCACCTTCAGATGTGTCTTTAGCCTTTGTGAGATTCTTTATCTTAGTATTCCATTTGCATTCAGCAAAGCAAAGAAATATTCAGATTAGTTCATTTATCATTTAATCATCCACTTTTTTATTCTCCAAAATTAGTGCACATTTTGTTTCCTCTCTTTCTTTTGTTCTTAATGCAATTAAAGACATTTCTTTACTGCATTTACAGTGGACTTAAGGCAAACAAGCAAACAAACATGCAAACAAGAACAATAGAAAAATACTCTTGATCAGTCTGCAGTGTTTAACAGAAAGTCCCTGGGAGCCGTTCCAAACCAAGAAGTTAGACATCTGTTCATCTTTTCAAAAAGATCATTGTGACTGCCATGTAAATACAAAGGGATGAGTCTGAAAGCAGGTGACCAGTTAGGAAGATCCTGCAATTCTAGAAGAGATATGATGACTTAAAATAGTATCAGAACAATAGCAAGTCTGTGTGATATATATTCACCATAGCTCCTTTGTCAACAGTAAATACATAATCATATTTGAAGGAATACACTTAAGTTATGTTCTAGCTTAAATGAAGGATCCAAGAATGATAGGAATTTTGAAGGCATCACAGAAAGTCAAAAACATTCCAAATATAGTTTCCAACCACACAAATAGTATTGTCTGTTATAAACATTTTAAGCTAACATTTTTATTTATACTCAAATATTGTCCCTCAAGATAAGATGCTGCCTTCACTGAAGAGAGTTATAGAGAACATTAAGCAAAAATAAAATTAAAAAATGCTAAGATTATAAAGAAACTATTTTCTTTTCCTAAAGATATGTCTCTTAAGTGGAAATTTAACGTGTAGGTTTTATCTACATTTCTTTGTTAGACTATTTTAAAATACTTAGTGAATGATAAGATGATGTAATGTTTTTTTACATATGCTTTCATCATTTTTATTAAGGAACATTACTGCTTTATACTTTGTAAAGCTAAATGTCTTCCCTAAATCAACTGGATAGAGCGAACAAAGGCTCTATTTGGCTTGGTATAATAATAAGAGTAGTAATAGTTATTATTATTTTTGAGAGAGTGAAAGAGAAGAAGGAAGAGAAGGAGAAAAACATAAATGTGAAAGAGAAACATTAATTAGTTGACTCTCATATGCCCTGACTGATGACTAAACCCACAACCTAGGCACATGCCCTGACCAGGCAGCATCAGACTGGTGACCCTTAGCTTTGCAGGACAAAACCCAAACAAATGGGACTCAATGCTCAGGACTCCTTGGTATAATCATTAAAATGGTATCATAGTAGTTCAGCTCAGGTATACTGCGGGTAGGCACATCCTTGTTAAGGAACTGAACTAATGGCACAGTACAGATCCCTCCCTTATCCTTTAACTAATGAAAGAGTGCCTCTTTCTAGACACCAGTACTATTTCTTAAGCACATAAAACATGGTCAAAATGAGTATCAAGGTCAGTTCTTTATTCAGACAGTCACAAAATTCTACTCACAATATGTGTATGTATTTAAGAAAAAAGACAAGGAGGGTGCTTCTGACATAGGATAGTGAGCCAATATCAGATATTCATATGGATATCAGATGTTCCTATACTTTTGTTATGAGGGACATGAAATAATGAGCTTTTAAAAAATATCGTTGTTTAAGTGCAGTTGTCAGTGGCTATCCCTCTCAACTCTGGCCCCCCCACCAGCCATTCCCACCTCCCTCCCCAGATCCCACCCCTTTTGAACCTCCTTCCACTCCATGGTCCCCGTATATTCCTTAATCCCTTCTCTAATTCAAGCAGCAAACTAATATTATTTCCACTAATGGATGCATTTAGAGAAGATGCCAGGGTTATTTTCTCTCTACAGTAAATACAGTTTACAAAAAAGTGTCTTTTTTTTCTGAAGATTTTATTTATTTATCTTTAGAGGGGAAGAGAAGGAGAGAGGAAGAGAAATATCAATGCATGGTTGCCTCTTGTGCAGGAAAACTGGCCTGCAACCCAGGCACATGCCCTGACTGGGAATCGAACCGTGATCATGTGGTTAGTAGGCCCACGCTCAATCAACTGAGCTACACCAGCCAGGGCTCTTTTTTTTCTATTAGGCAAAACTTTACATTCTTAATTGACTCATGACTCAAATGGATTCATTCTCCACTCCTTTCATATTTCTCCCCACTTCACCCCATATTAAGTCTACCAGAAAATCTTATAACCTTCACCAGAAAATATATAGCTCTTTCCATCTCTGCTATTACTCTCCTTGGCCAGGACAATACCTTCTCTCCCCTGATGGCTGCAATAGCTTCTTACCTGGTCTGTCTACTCCCCTTCTAAACCCATGGAAATCTTCATAGAGCACCTACAGGGATCATTGTAATGTTACAGCTGATTACTAGTGAAGAAGGGCTTAACTGATAGACTCTAGGTACTTACTCTCCTGAATGAATGCTTTCAGGGTACATCTTCAGTATTTCTATAAATATCTAAGTTTGCTGAACTTTAGCTCCATTTTAAGTCAAAACTTTAAGAAGAATTCCTCTTTTTAAGGTTTTGGCATGTACATGAACCAGAAAAGGTGTAGTAGGCTTCCAGCTTCCATTGGTGTTATTGTTTCTTCCACAGAGTTTTAATAAACAACAGGTTTTCCTGTAAAATCCTGTCTATATTCTAATTTTCCAAAGTATCACTCACTCCTCTTCTTAAAATCCCCAATGATTTCCCACCACACTTAGCATAAAATTCAGTCTTTAACATGGCTCACAAGAGTTCCAAACCACCTTTGTACCTCTTACTTTCCTTGCTCATTCTACCCTAGTCACAGGAAGCTCCTTATTTTTCTCATCAACCTACAAAGAAAACTCACACTTTAGAACATTTTTACTTGATCTTCAAGACAAAACAGTATTTAAACATGCATAGCTTGTACTTTTACTTCAGTCAGGTATTCATTCAAATGTCAGTTTCTCAGAAAAGGCTTTAAAGTCAATATTTTTAAAAACCCCACCAAACTAACAAACAAGAAACCCACAAAGCAACTTATGCCCAATAATCAATATCAATGTATTAATTCCATTTTTGTATTATTTATAACTGATTGAAATTTACTACATATTTACTAGTTCCCAGTCTCCCTATACTAAAATATAAACTCCATATGAGCAGGAATTTTGTACATCTAATTTACTGCTACATTCCCAAAATTTAGAATTGTATTTACTCCATGATAAGTGCTAAGTACATAGTTTCTTATCAATACTGGTGTTCTATTCACAAAGAACCTTTCTCAAGAATCTCCTTACTAAAATCTCTGCTCTCAACTCTAAATCAGAGTCATCTGAAGTCCCAGTTCCTTTGCTCTTTAGTCAGCTGCATTAGTTTCTTTGATTTTACAAGTAAACTCAAATTCTCTACCCAGGAAAGATTTATATAAGAAAGATCTATATTATTTAATGTGGGTGAATAATTTTATAAAAGCACAAGTAGGCAGATAACAATTGCAGGAATGAGTACACAGGGTAAGTAACAATAGTGCTAGGAAATACAGTGCTATACAACAATGTAGGAGAGGAATAACAACAGTGAGCCTGAGTGAATAAAGAGGAATAATAAAGCAAAGATCAGACGAATGTACTGATAAATGTTGTACTGGGGATAAAATACAATCCATCACAAAAAATGTATTGTTAATTTTTTATTGTATTTTTCCACTACCATTTATCCCCCCATAATTTCTTTCACCTCCACCTTCCTCCTCCCCCCTGCAATATGATACTGTTGTCCGTGCCCATGAGTTCTTTTGCTTTTTTGCTTGATCCCTTCACATATACTGTGTTTATGAATAGAAACAATTAACATAATTAAAATGTCTGTACTACCCAAAGCAATTTACAGAGTCAACACAATTTCTATCAAGATGACAATCACATATTCACAGAACTAGAAAAAATATTCCAAAAATTTATATGGAACCTAAAAGGACCTCAAATAGCAATAGTGATCTTGAGAAAAAAGAACAAGGTTGGAGGACATAGTAATCAAAACACCATGATACTGGCATTAAAAACAGATACATAAATCAATGGAACAGAATAGGAAGCCCAGAAATAAACCTATACATTTATAGTCAGTTAATATTCAACAAAGAAACCAAGTACATTCAATGAACTCAAGATCATTTATTCAAAAATTGTATTAGGAAAACTGGATGGAATGTGCAAAAAAAATGAAACTGGACTACCTTCTTATGCCACATACAAGAATAAGTTAAAAATAGATTAAACACTTAAATATTAGATCCAAAACCATAAAAATACTGGAAGAAGACATAGGCAGTGAAATCTCTGATATTTCTCATAGCAATATTTCTCTGACTATTGGCAGACATTTTATGTACTAAACTTATTCTAGTGAAATGGCATGAGTTTTTTTGGAGACATATGCACAATAAACATTAGTAAATGCCTTTGAACTGTTTATTAATTAATTTATTTAATTTTTGAGTTATGTCCAATAGTCAAAACCAATCGTTAAATGATTAATTTGTATTTCATGGGTAGAGATTCTTCTAGGAGTTACACTGAAGCATCCTGAAAGGTATTAGGAAAACTCTAAATTAAGGAGTGTTGCAGGAGAAGTCCAGTTATAGTCTAGTGCTGCAGTGACAAGTTTACATTTCTCTACTCCCGAAGTTTTATTCTAAAGTTAGCCTAAGGCCTGTACAACTGGAGACACAGTGTTATTTTTCTGGGGATTTGCCCCATGGCATTCCAGCTGGATACAATAGGAAATAAATTTACTTCTACTTTTAGAATACAGAAAAAAGAATGTCTTTAGTTAGTTTGGGCTGCTACAACAAAATACCATAACCTAGGCCTTACAGAACAAACATTTATTTCCCACATTCCTGGAAGCTGGGAAGTTCAAATTTAAGGTGCCCGCAGACTCAAACAACTACCTTCTTTCTGTTTCCAAACAGGGTAGAGAGAGAGTTTGAACTCTGGTCACTTTGCTATTTACAAGGGTATAAATTCCCTCATAGAAGTTCTACTCTCACGACTTTACCTAAATCTAATTACACTCAAAGACCATTCCTCCAAATACAGCACACTGGGGGTAGAGCTTCAATATAAATTATGAGGGATACAAATATTCACCTTATAGTATTCAGAACTATGGAAAACCCAACTCATATTGAAATTTACATATGATAAATAAAATAATTGCTAACAATAAGTTCTGAAATCTTTCATGTTTATAAATGGTGTATATCAACATTATGTATTTATTAGAGAGTTCTAACTCAATGGAAAGAGTCTAATAAAAGACAGAGGTAAAGTATCATAATCCAAGTTATCCAATCAAAACTTTAGTTTAGTAGATCTAGACAGAGATTCAAGTGGAAAATGAGCTAAGGTTGAAACAGACTGAAATATATACATACATACATACATACATATATACCAGGGAATGGGATTAATTTAGAAGCAAAGTTTATAATGATAAGCAGTAATTTTATTTTTGGTCAGGCACAGTCTGCTAGACTGGAGCTGAGCCCATAACCAGCCCAAGACAAGCTGGTCAACTGCATATTAGAATTACAGAAGTTATGTCAAATTTTGCAGACTATCGAAGAGTCATGCATAGAGAATGGAACTGGCTACTCTTTACCTGAGAGAGAAAAATCTGATTTGAGATTAGCTCAGAAAATATTCTTATCTGTCTCAATCATCTTTGTGTACTTCATCCTGAGAAAGGAACTGGATATCACTATGTTTGTGAACCCCAACATTTTTGTTGAGTGTGCATATCTGTGTATCTACTACAGTATTTTACAAGAAAAATTTTGGGAAAAAATATTTACTGCAAATGTGCTTTGTTTGAATACTGTATTGAGGAACCAGTTTTGCTTATAAAATACTCCAAAAATTTTTCTTCAAAATCTGCTATTAACAGGCTAAAATGCTAGGTAATATAATAAATACAGGTATCTTTAAAAGGAAGAATAAAGTAACAATAAATATAAACTCTAACATTCTCCCCAAGTTCCTTGGCTAATTAATATAATTTATTAAGCACATTATTATCACTTTTCCTCAATTTCTCAAAACATTGCTTAGGTGCAATGTCAATATTAAAGGTAGGCCTTTCTAGTGGGCCATATCAGAATCACTTGGTGGGCCTTTTCAAATGATACAGCCTTTCATGACTCACCTTGTTCACCCCCCGCTTTCCAAGGTTTTTATACCTCTCTCCCATTTGGAGACTGTTTTTGAGAGCCACTGTTGCTAATGTTAGTGTATCTAATCCATTTGGCTTGTTAAAATGAAAATAGTTGGGACCTACCAGGGCAGTATAGTGTTTTGCAAAAGCCATGCAGTCTAACCTAACTCAAACCTGGACCCAGTATTTGTTGTGTGCTTCTATTTAGTTCTCGAAAGTTCCAATTTTTCCTTCAGCCTAAAGGGAAAAACAAGGTCTTCCTATTGCATACAGTCATTTTGCACTCATTCAATAAGTTGTGGGTATAACTATTTGTGGAAGATTTGGGAAGTTCTTTGAAGGGACCAGTATTTGCCTTCCTAATGTGCAAGAAAAAATATAGGGCAATTTACATCAATTTACTGTATTGCTTATTAAAAATGGCTATTTCGTAATGTACTATTATTTTATGAGTAAATGTATACTTCTCTTTTTTCAAATGTTTAAATTTATTTTTATTGTATTTTTATTATCATTTATCCCCCTTATATCCTGGTCCCCCCAGAATCACCACACTGTTGTCCATGTCCATGAATCCCTTTTCCTTTTTGCTTGACCCCTCCACCCACTAAACCCCTCCCCAGAGCTGTCAGCCTGTTCTCTATCTATGAGTTTATCTCTATTTTGCTTGATAGTTTAGTTTGTTCATTAGATTCCACATATGAGTAAAATCATATGGTATTTGTCTTTCTCTGGCTGGCTCATTTCACTTAGCATAATGTCCTCCAGGTGCATTTATGCTGTTGCAAAGAGTAAAATTTTCTCCTCCTACTTCTCCTTCTTCCTAGCTGAGTGGTATTCATTGTGTAAATGTACCATAGCTTTTTATGCCTTTTTCACATGTAAAAGATTGTTTATTTATTTCCTCATCCATTGCATGTTCTATTTTTTATGTATTGTTATTCAGTTACAGTTGCCCCATCTTTCTCCCAATTGCTCACCCTACCCTGTCTACCTACTCCCCCACTATTGTCTGTGCACATGAGTCCTCTATTTGCGTTTCTTTGCTTGACTCTTCCCCTTCTTTCCCCATTATCACTGTCTCATCTCCCCTCCAGTCACTGTCAGTTTGTTCTGTATTTCCAACTCTCTGGTTCTGTTTTGCTCATTTGTTTGTTTTGTTGGTTAGGTTCCACTCAGAGGTAAGTTTTTATGGTGTTTGTCTTTCACTGCCTGGTTTATTTCACTTAGCATAATGCTCTCCAGTTCCATCCATGTTGTAATGGAAGGTAGGAATTCCTTATTTCTTTCTGCTACATAGTATTCCACTGTGCAAACGTACCACAGTTTTTTGATACACTCATTATAGTTGGCCACTTAGGCTGTTTCCAGCACTTGGCTATTGTAAATAGCACTGCTGTGAACATTGGGGTGCATAGATTCTTTTGGATTGGTGTTTCAGGATTCTTAGTGTATAATTCTGGCAGTAGGATCACTGGATTGAAAGGCAGTTTTATCTTTAGATTTTGAAGAAATTCCATACTGTTTTCCACAGTGGCTGCACCAGTCTACATTCCCACTATGACTCTTTTTAGACACTTGGCATTGCCTAATACATCTGAATTTTGTAGTTAAGATAGTGTCTATTATAAAACAGAAAGTGAATTTCAATCCTTCTTATTCCACAGAGGTGTGTTGAGTATCCAAAGAGATGAGATGAGCAATAAAAATGTAATATTGAAATATCTTTACTAATATATTATTATGAAAGTGTTCAGTGCAAGTTAGTTTGACCTATAATGATTAATTTTATCTTCCGAGTAATCCTTTAAATAATATTTTTATACTTTTTAAAAAAATGATGTTTTCCATAGGTAAATTTAGAGAAGAGCATGAAAAATAATGGGGAAGAGAAGCTAAAGAGATAATCTTTGAAACAATGGATTATGACAGGTGCTCAGGCATATTTGCATCAGTTCATCATTTTTGCGTATATGGCATAACAGAGGTTTTTATGTAATTATACATGTAAGGAATATTCATATTTCATTATAAATGCACCAAATATGATGCATTAAATATGATGGTGAATGCAGGGCTCATCATATTTAATGACAGCTGCTCCGTGACATGTTGGTGAAATATATAACTTAGAAGAAATGATAGCGGAGCCCAGCTTTACTCACAACTCTGCCACGTATGTAATCACTTTTTTAAATTAAAAAATTAATTAAATTAAATTACTCATCATTAAATCATTAAATTACTTCCACGTATGTAATCACTTTTTTCTAAAGTGACTGAAGTTACACAACTTAAATATGACTTCAACAAACATTATTTATTTCAATTAAAATATTTCCATTGACTTCATTTTTATAGTTCAAAATAAGGTTCTATTTAACATTTAAATGAAGTGCCTAAAAACTCTGTATTTTTCTAAATTTTTCAAATTTTTTTTAAAAGATTTTACTTATTTATATTTAGAGTGGAAAGGAAAGAGATAGGGATTGAAATATCAATGTATGGTTGCCTCTCATGCGTCCCCTTCTGGGAACCGACCTGCAACCCAGGCATGTTCCCTGTGTGGGAATCAAACCGTGGTTGTTTGGTCCGCAGGCCCGCGCTTGATCCACTGAGCTACACTAGCTACACTAGGGCTCCCAAGAATGGTTTTAATAAATCAAATAAAATGTAAGTTACAAATTATTTTCTACAAATGTTTTAATGTGCAATCACTTGATCAGGTTTATTTTTTAAATTACTGCTTTAGAAATACATATTAAAGAAAGGATTACTACAATTATAAGAACATACAACATAGAGAGGAAAATTTGCTTAAGCAAGCTCAGAAAATAATCTTACCTAGCAATTTAGTGAATATTGTATCTATCTGATTACCAGTACTCCATTTCGTAGAGACATACACATTTGGATTAGTTGAGGCAATCACTCACATGGCAGGGACTTAGGGGTCTTTTGTTCAATTTCCAACTGCTAGCTAAGCCAATACCTGAAACACTCAAATCACACTGCAGTAGTCTTTGGCGTAATTCCACTTATTATTTGCTATTTATTATGAATTATCATT
Organism: Sturnira hondurensis; assembly: GCF_014824575.4. Taxonomy (NCBI): domain Eukaryota; kingdom Metazoa; phylum Chordata; class Mammalia; order Chiroptera; family Phyllostomidae; genus Sturnira; species Sturnira hondurensis. Next base: position 1,300,300 of record NW_028088106.1, on the reverse strand, counting down.
TCTCCATAAACTCTATGAACTAGCCAATGTCAACTGCCTTCACAAGGCATTTTGGCCCACTGTCAGAATAAACGACTTTATCAATTATTTTATTTAAAAGTCTCTTTAAAGTGTCAGATTCTGCCTACTGAATATTTATTTCTGTTCACTTAAATATATACAATATTTTTTATAATTTTTTATGTTGGTTTATATAATCTAATAATAATTATATAACATTGCATCAAACCATTTTATTATGTTTAATAAAGACTGATAATCAATCGCTTTAATTGTATGCCCAAAGCATTAATAAAATGTGATTATTAAATCTAAATAATCATTTTAGACCTGAAAACTACATCCATTCAATAAAAAACTTTTTCCTTCTTAACTTAATATTTTTTCTTTTTCTTCTTATTTTTATGTTAGTGGCATTCGTAAGAGTATGTTTTTTTCTCTAAACATTGAATACACGAATGCATATACATGTGAGTGTTGGTGTGTATAATAATGTGATTTTAGTTTATGATTATATTCAAAAAGAAAAGAACAATTACTAGTTTGTAAATTTCTGGCATGAGAAATCAAAGTGAATTACAAATCATAAATCACTCTTTCAGAATAAGAGGATAGAAAAACTGATTTGCTAGGGAAAAATCTCAACAAACACAGGTAGTAGTTACCACTTGGCATAAACCTAATACTTTCAAGTTATTTTAACAAACACTATAGTTGATGAGTTTATATTTATCAATTTTGTTTCTTGCTTTTTTTTCTAATCCATATTCACTATCACATTGTGAACTACCCTCCAGTGAAAAGAAATCACAATTCTTCCTGAGATAATGCTGTAATAAAGATTGGAAATAATTAAATTTACCTCTGCAATTCACTACTTATATAAACAGTAAAAATATATGTGTATGTGTGAGTATATGCAAAACATATCATGAATATATTAGGTGCATTCATGCTTGAATATATAGCTCTTCATAGGCATAAATTATGCTATACAATCTAAGAATCATGTCTTCTGGTATATAAATGAGTTTCTCAAAGAGTAGCTTATAATATGAAGAAATACTCACTGTGGAAGGATTGAAGAATATTGATTGTCCATTCATCTGTTAATCTTCCTGTTCTTGTTATCTGAATACATTTGACCTGATTTGAAGATTCTCTTGATTCAATCCAACAAATCACATCTTCATTGTAAATAAAATCCAGAGTATGAATTTCTTTTCCCTTCACTGAGCTCAGGGTTGCCATTTTACTTCCATTAAGATAGAAAATATCAATTGTTTCAGAATTTGCAATTAATAGCATAGGTGGTCTGTCTGTAGGTTCTGGAATAAAAGAGAAAAGAAAAAGTGAGTTCAGGAAAAAAAAAATCCTCTCCTGTTTTTCTTTTTACAATTTTGCATTATTTATTGTTATTCTGCATTTCATTCCATTATGAATAAAATAATACTTACAAATAGCATTTATTAATAACCCTTATGTATGCTTCACTAACTATATATTTCAGCTCACTTCTTTCTCTAAGGAAAACAGCTCACTGAGCATTTGAATTTTGTATTTCCTTAGTAAGAATGAGTTCTCCATATCTGAGAACAATGCTATTTGCTTTCTTCTTGGTAAGTAAAGGAAGTATTCTGAGTTGCTTTTCTAGCAGTGATGACGGATCTGGACTGACATACCCATACAGTGTTACTGGCTGCCCTTGTGAGCAAGAGAATGCTTTTCTGAGGTGGATGTATGAGGTCAGAAATAGATATTCTGGAGCAGAACCTGCAAAGGTGACAGGTTCCTACAAAGAAGACCTGTGACCTCAGCCTCACTGAACCCTTGACTGGCCCCAGGAGTCAAATAGTCACACATCCCCTTAGTGACTAGACTATGATTACTGAGCTACTTCATTTTACATTTCTCTCCTATAGTCAGGAAAACAAGATCCTAAAGGTAAAAAGAAGTGTTCGGTATTACTTATTGGACAATGCATTTTGCAGGATTAGGATTGTGAGCTTTGGATACACACTAATTGATGAGAATTTCAATATATTTTAATATTTGAAGGTGACAGTAACAGTTCATATAAAATTGATGTTGAATATGTTTAGCTATACAACTATATTCAGAATAGCTTTGTTGGTAATTAGTGAACTGAAAAAAATGTCGAAAACTTCAACTCTTCTTTTTTTTCTATCCCGTATCCACTGTGTCATTAGAATCTCTTTGATTCTAATGTCATAATTATCAGGAATCCTACCATTTTTCAGTAACTACTACCACCATCTTGCTCCCAGCTGCAATCGTCTTTTAGCTAGGTCATTTCAATGGCCTTCTAGGTGGTTTCCCTGCTTCCATCCATGCCCTTCTCTTCTTTAGTCTACCGCAGTGCAATAGTCAAAGTTATACTTTTAAACTGTTAAGGCAGATCAAGTCGATCTTCTGCCCAATTCTTCAAAGGGCTCTCTTTCAAATCAGAGTAAAAGTCAAAACCTGTGGATTGACATATAAATCCCTACTTGATTTGTATTCCCATTACCTGTTGGACTCAGCCCCTTCATCTCCTACCTACTCTCACCTTTGTGTGTCTCATTTCTGGTACACTACCCTTCTTACTTGTTCATCTTCAAACAAGCCAGGTAAGCTGCCCAATCAGAGGCTCTTTCTTCTTCCTGGAATTATCATCCTCAATGTATGAAAGTGGGCAACTTGCTCACCTCTTTTTAGGCATTATTTGAATATCACTTTTCTGGTGAGTACATATCTTTATCTTATAAAAGTTGCAAGTCCCTACCTATACTCTCTATACCATTTTTTTTGCTTTATTTTTTTACTTACCACCACTAAACATATATATCTGATTTTTTACTGATTTATTATTTTTCTACTTTTGCTCTAGCATATAGATATAGCTCTAGCATTTTGATAAAGCCTGAAACCTGGTGATCATTCAATACAAATTTTCTGAATAAATGAAAAATACATGCAAAATTATTGCATAGTAGAATTATTTAGAAACATTTTGTGAAATATTACAAAATAATTTCATTTCTTAACCTATACATGGAACCCAAAGACAGGATGTTCAGAAAAATTTCATAAACATCATTTGATCTTTCAGGAAACTGATCCTGAGAGTTGTAAAGGTAGAAAAAATGAGGCAAAAACATATACTATGACTACTATAGTTAAGTTTAAAGTTTTGAATGCATTACTTAATGGTCTTCATCATTTCTGGTGGGAGTAAGGGTATCAGTCTCCATATGTTTCCCTCAGGTAGAAGAGCCATCCAATGAAGCTTATTTTGGGTCTCCCCTTAAAGTTTTAAAATGGCAACTCTAAAAAACATCCCAAGCCCTTCCATGAGTATTTGTATTTTTTACCCACCTAAGAAATTCTCTCAATCAAGCTACAAAATTTTTCTCTGCCTTCAGAAAGACAATAAAAGTTTTTGACTTTATAAAACATCAAAACAAGGAAAAATTAATGATGATAACAAAAAACTCAGTGAGATCATAAAGCTAGTTACCCCAACAGTTTCTTCCCTGTGGAGAAAGCAGACTTGTCCTAGAAAGCCTAGTATAAACCAACTAAAAAGTAGCCTAAAAAATGCTAAGGTGACTTCCACAGTAAAGGCTCTCTCAGCACATAAGTAAACTGTGAATTATCACTGCTTAATATAATTTTGTCAAGTGACTATATTTGAGCTTCGTTGGCCAGTTAGCTTCTCTCCTAATCTCTTAAAGTCATCTTGAACCATGTAATACTTGCCCTTGCCATTCTCTAATTTGGAGTCCAGAGTTGGTCTTTCTTCAATACTCCTAGCTCATTTTTTGTTTGTTTGTTTTTCTGAGTTGATTGTGTCACTCTTGAACCCTGCTGAAACACAGATTTCTCAGGTTCAGAAGGGGTCTGAGATGGCTTGATCTCAGGTTAACAAAGATATACTGACATTAATGTTGGTGCTTATTTTCTTTATTTGGGAACTGAAATGACCTTTACTGAAGTTGCCTCTCCTGCAAAAATAAACCACTATTGAAAACTGCTTTGCTGCCAAGTTTTATGAGAACTCCAGATGTAGACTATAATTTCTTAACTGGTGTCTAGTCAGTAAATTTAAGTATGTCATAACCATTATTTGGAGAGAGCCTGGACTATGAAGAAGCATTGAGATTCCTTGAGAAACTGAGATAAGAATGAAATAATGATCAACGCAGTCAATACTTAATTGACATAATTGATCAGTCTATTTGATTTTTGTAGCTGCTTTTTGAGTGAATCAATTGATTGTTTTAATGCAAACCAAGATTTTAAAGCTTCAGATAAACAGAAAAAACAGTGAAAAGGAAGTCAAATGCTTCTTATCTGACTTTAAAATTCAAATGGCATACCAGAGAAAGGATACTTACAAAATTAGGTGAGATGTCCTTTACTGAAGTAATATTCTTAAGTATTAACTGTGGTTTTCTTATTTAGACAAAAACTTAAGGCTTAGCATGAGGATAAAGGAAGCCATTGAAAGAAAGAAAACTTGCAAAAATCATCAGGGGCTAAAGGACATAAATCTCTTTTTTCCTACTTCATCATGAAAGCTGGTATAAGCCTGGCAAAGACAATCTGTATCTACATGCACCACTGCTGATCACTAGTGTGCATCATCACCTCAGGTTTCCACATGCCAGTTGAAGAGCACCATTAACTTGAGTAATGAGGATAAAAGACTGACCATAATAAATGTGATGTTCTTATCAGATGCCATCCTTAGAGTCAGTCAGTGGACAGCCCCACAAAGGAGTAGTTGAGAAGTACATTACCTGACTTCAGTCAAAGGAATAATAACTACATCAACACTTACTGAGAAGTAATAAATATTAACTTTCCACGAAGAAGAGCTTGAAATACAAGAAAGCACTCAGTCAATATTCTAACCTAGAGAACCAAGACTTAGCTTGAATAAACCTAGGCTGTCAGCTGATTCATGCTGAAGAAAGTCATCCTCCTTTGCTTCCCCACTCCTTATATGTCAGCAATATAAAAACAGTATTTTTGCCTAGCTAGTATGGCTAGTTGATTGGAGCATCGTCCCATAAACCAGTCTGTGGGCTCAATATCCAGTCAGGGAACATGTGTAAGTTGCAAGTTCAGTCCCAAGTTGGGGTGCATGCAAGAGGCAGCTGATTATTGTTTCACTCCCTCTCTCTCTCCCTCCTTTCTTTCCCCTCTAAGCTTGTCCTCAGGTGAGGATAAAAACAAACAAACAAACAAACAAACAAACAATATTTTCTATCCCAGTTATAAAGACTTGTGTTTGTGCCCTGCGTGATCATGAAGTGATTTTTTTCTATCATTTATGTCATATTAGTAAGTGGAACAGTTTTTGAAAACTTTTTAGAAAACCATGAACTAAAAAGAGAAACTAAAGAACACAGAAAAGTTCGTTTGATGAAATTCATAAAAATATCTATTTAAATTCAAAGCCACTATAACCATATCCTTAGAAATATACACTTATATTCTCATAGTAAAAATATGCTGAGTATATACATATATATGTATATATATTTATATAACAATACTATTACAATATATAGCTGCTGTTTTCAGAGTGAATCAAAATTATTTTAAGGTTTCATTTAAACTTCCTATTCTTTCAATTCTAAGAACATTATTTTAGCTAGTTTCCTTTTATGTGATTACAATTGTGAATTCAGATACTTACAAATAAATGTAATAAATGCATATATATACATATTATCTAGTTACACAATATTCTGATCTATCTTAATCCAGTGATGAACAATTATCTCCTCTGAATAAGTTCAATATTTGTTGAGTCAATGATGGAAAAGAATCCCAGTTTCAACTGAACAAAAGTTTAAGTAATAACTTACCTGTAAAATATATAAAACAGAGAGTCAGAGGAAGGCCAAAGCATAAGAAAAAACTGTAATCTATACAGTACAAATAAATGGTTTTTAACCAATCTGAACTTAAAATAACTAAAAGAATATTTTAAATTTCTAATCATAGTTTATCACGTATAAACTGTATCAGCTCTTTTGAAATGCATGTTTTTAAAAGATTTTATTTATTTATTTTTAGAGTGAGGGGAAGGGAGGGAGAGAAGGAGAGAAACATCAATGTGGCATTACTTCTCACATACCCCCTACTATGGACCAGGCCAGCAACCCAGGCATGTGCCCTGACTGGAAGTCAAACCAATGACCCTTTGGTTCACAGGCGGGAGCTCAATACACTGAGCCACACCAGCCAGGACTTAACTCTTCAAAATAAGATAAATGAGATGAAGTAAGAACTGAGAAATAAGAATGTTAACAACTTGTAATGAAAAATCATGGAAACCTTCAATGGAAGTAAACTACTACTATGTGAAAAAAAATTAAAAGGAGTCTATGTAGGGAACAATTTTTTTTTATTTTAAAACTGGGCACAGAAAGAACTGAAAAGTTAAATATGAAATATCAGGAGAAAGTAATCTAGTTTTAAAAAGAGAGAAAAAGCATTGTTCAAATAATAAAATAAATTATAGATCAAAATCAACTAAACCAAACTAAAAATGTAGATAATTAATATTATGTAAGTTAAAAAATGTAAGGTTGACATAGTTTCTTTTTCATTTCTAAGACATATAAGGCTAAATATGTTTCTCTGTTTTTCTTAACTATTTTAGTGAAAAATTCTCTTTATTGAAGTTAATGATACTTAGTGTATGGATATATTGTGCCATATATCAAAGGAAACTATTTTATCACATTTTATAAAAATAAATAAATACGAATCAAAGGTGGAAACATTAAAAGTAGTATTGGGCTAAGCAAGAAAATGCACGTTGCTACAACTATGCTGTCATTTATTTTAGAACTGCTTTTTACTGTCACAATGTATTTATGCTGAACTATTGTTTGGATCAAAATGCTTTACTGGCTGTATTTTTATTTTATTTTTTAGTATTCATAGATATGTGATTCAACTAGGATTAGAAAATCAGTAAGACAGCCTACTTCAAGAAAGATATAAAGTAGTAAAAATATCAAGGTATATATATACAAAAGTTCTGTGTTTTTAAGTCAGGTCTGGTAAATTTTATAAAAGATGTGTAAGGACATTGCGTTCTATTTTTTAACATTTTTACTGTGTTTTTTCCATTACCATTTAACCCCCTTCCATCCAACCCCACTGTAATCACTACACCGCCGTCTGTGTCCCTGAGTCCATTTTCTGTGTTTGCAGGACGTCTAGCTATGGTCCAAATGTTTGTGTCCCCTAAATTCATATTTTTAAATCCTAACACCCAAAGGCAATGGTATTAGGAAACGGGGTTTCAGCTCTTAGATAAGTGTTTAATTCATGAGGGTTAAGATGCTCATCAATGTGATTGGTGCCTTATAAAAGAGCCTAGCTCTTTCTGCCACATCTGGATACCACAGGTGCCTGTGAATGTCTGCCACCCAGAACAGAGCCCGCGTCTAACTGAGCTGTCACCCCGATCTCAAATCTCCAGGCTCAAGAATTATCAAAATACATTTTTGTTTTTTACAAGCCACCTATGTCATGGTATTTTTATTAAGACATATTTTTTTTAATTACTATTGGAGAGAGAGGAAGGGAGGGAAAAAAGGAGGAAAAGAGACACGGGTGTGTAAGGGAATCATCAATGGGTTGCCTCTCTCACGTTGCCTAACCAAGTGCCCCAACCGGGAACCAGCCTGCAACCCAGGCATGTGACCTGACCAGGAATTGAACTGGTGACCCTTTGCTTTGTGGAACAATGCTCAACCCACTGAGCCATGCCAGTCAGGGCTAAGATATACCTGTTTAGTAAAGTCAAATGTTCTTTAATAGAGATGGCATTTGATCTCAGACTTACTTTAATGGAAAGAGAATAATTGGACATGCAGAATTGAAAATAAAGAGGTCAGGTAGAAAAAAAGTAGTTTTAACAAAAGCAAAGATGTGGGAAAGAGTAGAATGTGTTGGGAAGATACTGACCTCATTTTTTTTGGTTTTCTGCAGGCTAGAGCAAGTCTGGGTGGTAAAACACTTCACAATGTTAGTAACAACAGCTAACTCCTTTAAGCATAATTTAGAAATCAGATACTGCAATGTATGCTTCATATTTTTTAGTTTATTGTATACTCAAAACATACCTAAAAGGTTCTAACATTATATTTTATGGATAAGAAAACTAATTTATATAGAATTTAACTAACTTGCTTAATACCACATTACCACTAAGTGAAAAGAACTGAATTTAAAATTGCAGAGTTTATAGCAGCTGAGAAAGTAGGTTGAGAATAGTTTGCAGTTACTTAATATCAAGATGATAAACTTACTTTTAATTCAGGGTGCAATGGGAAGCCACTGTAAACTTTGGATGATATAAGATGATAAAAACTGTGTCACAGATCAGGTTGGAAATGATTCGTAGGATACTATATGGGTGAGTAGAATATACTGGAATGGATAAATTTCCCATTTAAATGTTGAAGTTTCTTTGTTTTTACTTTAAAATAGTGTATTATAGTATAGTTCATATCTGATGGGAAAGTAGTATCTAACAGTCTTGTTCACACACTGCCTTAGCTGTAGTATTCTAGAGAGAGGTTGGGAAAGAGCTAAGTGAGAGGGAAATGTATCTTTGTTCCTCTTTAGATTGATGCAGAACAGAAAGAAAGAATGACCAAGTGTTCCAATAGTCCTACTGGAAGCATAAGTCATTAGGAGAAAAATAAGCAGCAGAGAATCATTAGAGGATCAGCAACATACTAGGCTTTACACATGTGACTACAGAAACTCATTGCCATTATATTTTAACTATAATATAGTAACCAAAATCATAAAGAAAAAATAACTTGTGGACACAGGCATTGGATATCAGTATTGCTTAATACAGAAATGCTATTTTAACTTCTCAGGAAAGAGGTGATAAGGACCTAAAATAAATGGCATCAAGTTTTTAAGTAGAGATGGGCTGGTGTAATAAAACCACTAAATTATAGTGATTGTTCTATGCAGACAATGAGGGTTGTGAGGATTACACAGAAATATTAGATTTAAGTGATGAGGAAAATGATGTTGTTATAAAAAATGTAAGGAAAGAAAATGGAGTCACTTTTGAGAGATGATGAGTTTAGTGTCGGCACACTAATCCAGTGTCATGTTTTGCAACTTTGTCTTTGGCATTGTAAAACTTCATTCTTGTAAACTAGCGATCAACCCAAATTAACTATGGACTTCAAACAGTGAAACATTTTTACTATTTACACATTACTAGAGAAATACTGGTACCTTCATTAGAGGATATTTCATTTGAAGTGTGATGATTAAGAGACAAGAAAATTTGTTGTTCCCCAGGAATAAGGATAATTTCATGAAGACAATAAAATTAATAATACCATGCTCCCTCCCCCAACAAAACAAAACAAAACATCTTCTCATTTTAAAATTATCTGTGCTTACATATTTTCCTGTTTTTTAAAGAGCTGGTCCACCAGAAAAAAAAAAGAAGTATTTAAATTATTATCTGAGGCCTTATTTGTCAAATGGCTAAGTGTACAATAAATGAATAACTGCATTGAGCCTTGGAAGGTGTATTTCAGTGGACTGAACATGGGCCTGCAAACCAAAGGGTCGCCAGCTTGTTTCACAATCAAGACATGTGCCTCAGTTGTGGGCCAGGTCCCCAGTAGGGGGAAGGCAAGCAGCAAACACAGACTGATGTTTCTCTCCCTCTCTTTTTCCTTCCTTTCCCCACTCTAAAAATAAATAAGTAAAATATTAAAAATAATAAATGAATAGCACATTGACAAATGTATGGATATGGACTACCCAGTGTTTTAAAAAATATTTTATTGCCCTGGCTGGTGTAGCTCAGTGGATTGAGTGCGGGCCTGCCAACCACATGATCCCAGTTCGATTCCCAGTCAGGGCACATGCCTAGGTTGCAGGCCAGTTCCCAGCGAGGTACTCACAAGAGGCAACCATACACTGATATTTCTCTCCTTCTCTTCCTCTCTAAAGATAAATTAGTAAAATTAAAAAAATAATAAAAAATAAAAAATATTTTACAGAATTTGAAAATGATAGTGTATTTTAATAAGTAAAATGAAATAAATGATACATTGTCATTTTTTAAGATTTTTATATTTTTATTTTTTTAAATATATATATTTTATTGATTATACCATTACAGTTATTCTATTCCCCCCTTCATTCCCCTCCACCCGCACACCCCCTCCCTCACCATTCTCCCCCCTTAGTTTATAACCACGTGTCTCAAGCTCTTTAGTTTCTATATTTCCCCTACTATTCTTGCCCTCCCCCCTATCTATTTTCTACCTACTGTCTATGCTATTTTCTGTACCTTCTAATTTTAATTAGAAAAATAAAATATGTTTAATTGATAATCATTGAAAGATTATATTAGTGATTCTCAAAATTTTTGAGAGTGATTCATTCAAATATTAGGTTATTGAGTGATTAAAACTAGCAGACAGTCTAGAGAGAGTCAATTCACATACCTTTTGAATTTTTTAGGCACCTTTCTAATTGTAGCACGATGGAACTACTTTTACTACATAAATACATTATTCCCATTTTAGACACATCTCTCTAAGTTATAAATAGGTGATGCCTGAGTTAAAATGTAATAGATATTGGCTCATTAAAAATTGCCTTTAAATAACTTCTATTCATAAGTGTAGTTCCTGTGTAAAAGTATGGGACCTCAAAGGCCACATTTATTTTGCCCCCTAAAAAAGAAAATACTGCCACAGTATTTGCATAGTCACTTAACAAATATTTATTGAGTATGCCTAACTTCTGCCAGGCACTGCTGCAGGTACTAGGGAATATAGCAGTTAACAAAACTAATAAAATTTCTATGTTCATAGAGCTTATCTTTCAGTAGGGGAAACAAACAAGTAAATGAATACTACTTAATATTATTTGGCAGTAATAAATTCTGTTAAGAGAGGTAAAGCATTTGTAGTAATGGGAAAGTGGGCTGACCCTTAGGGGAAGTAGTTAAATCAGAATATGTTTAAAAGTTTGAAACAGAGCGTTTATGAAAAAAAAGGGGAGTCATGGATGACTCCAATGTTTTCACTTGAACAATTGGTAAATGGGGATGACACTGACCAAGATGGGCGACATTGAAGAAAGTGTAACAGGGTGCAGCCAAGAGAAGGGCCCCAAATAGGGATTTGGAATGGGGTCCAGAACTCGAGGTGTCCAGGAAATATTAGAAAGACATATATAGGATGTCCTCACCCCTTCCCCCCCACAGGTGTGAGTTGGGGGAAGGGCCCATGGAGCAGGGCCTGCAGGAGCCATTTTGCACAGCAACAGCTTTGCAGCTAACTTCTGGTGTGGCCATTTAACATATCTCTAACCTTTAACTGGTTTCATAGATATGTTAAATAGCTGTGGCCATGCTCTGAGCCAGGGGAATGGAAAGGGACTCCCCCACAAGATGAAACTGGGGGCAGGTCCCCCAGGTGACAGCACCTGCATGAAAGTTTGGACAAGACTGCCTCCACACCATGGGGCCACACTGCCCAGACTCACAAAGGCAGCCCAGTAAAGCTGGAAGGATACAGGCGTGCTGGCAAGTGTAGCCAATTGTGGGAGGAGTCGGAAACGGGGCTGCAGAGGAGGACTGGAGTGAGGATTTAAACCTGGATGTGGCAGCCATTGAGGAGAGAGCTATGTGCAACTTTGGTAGAGGAGAGCTCCACAGGGCTGTGGCAGTGAAGAGAGAGAGAGCCATGCAGCTTTGGCCAGAGTAGAGACCCCTGCATCCATGTGAGAAAGACACGTGCTGTTGACCAGAGTGCAGACTCACACAGCTGGAGTAGCTTTAGCAGAGAACCACCACTCAGCTTTGGCAAAGTGGACAGGACATATCAGTAAAAGGTAACCACCTAAAGCTAACCTGTGCATAGTAAATGAGGATCATCATGTAATGTGCGGAGAAACCCAATAAAGGCTGGTCACGGCAAGGACCTTGGCTTTTTCCTCCCCTTGAGAAAAAGCCACGCCATTCCTTTTTCCTCCCCTTGAGAAAAAGCCACGCCATTCCTTTTCCTCCACAGGCCTTGGTAGTCCGTGTGAATGTCTCATATCATATCCACAATGTGGTGGACCCCCTGAGCCAGGGTCCGAGTCAATAAGGCGCTGCTAAAACTGATAATTGAGTAATGTGGCAACTGGCAGTCACTGGTAACCTTGTCAATAAAGGTGTTAAGTGGGTGATAGGAATATAAGATCCACTGAAGTGCATTCAAGAGAGGGAGAGGAAGTGGAGAAAGAGACAAGACATTTTGCGGATTTTTTTTTTAACAAAGGGAAAAGAGGAATGGAATGGTATTAGAAATATAGATTTAAAGAAAGTTGTTTCATATAATCTTTACAACACACTTGTATGCTTGCTGATAGGAATGATACAGGGGAAAATTAATATTGCTAAGTCAAGAAATAAGGCGACTGTGTAAGTCTACTTCTGGAACAGGTGGAAGAAGATGACATTGATGCACAATTGCAGGACTAGCCTTAGGAACAAAGCTATTTTGTTTTTTTATTCAAATGAGAGGAAAATGGAGTGATTACTTCTATATTCAAGTACATTGGTAGATTTAATTAAGTTTGTGGTGAGAAAGTTCTGTTTTGCTTGTTTCTAATTTCTCAGGGAAATATGAAACAAAATCCTTATCTTTGAATAAGATAGAATGAGGTAGATAGATGAAAATTCATTATCTAGATGTGGGAACAGATAGGCCTTTTAATCTATTTCACTGTTTTTTGATAGTATGTAAATATAGAACCTATATTTAAGATTTCAATTTTCCATTATATTATTAAAAAGATAGATTAGTTTGAAATACTTAGTGGGGATTACATAGCAAACTTCTAGCTACTTTCCTAAATCTGTTCTTTATGATTTGACAGTAAATTGTCCTAAACTTCTTAAGGTTGTAAAAACATAATTCCTACAATTTGGCAACGTTTTTCTTTCATGGGAAGAACAGATAAAGGCTTTGTGAGTCTTAGTGCTAAAAAGAAATGCTCACACAAATTTAAAAATGCAATCAGTACAACAAATTTTCTTTTCTCAGGACCGAAATAACTCTAAGCAGCTTAACTGGAGAAAATACATAGAATATTAGTTATCAAAGTCAAGGGCAAGATGGACTCTATAGAAAAGAATGCCAAGGTGAATTCTCTAACTGCTGTTATTACCTTGTTGATTGAGATTGACACAGGTGATGCTTTCAAGGCTCTCTGAAAACATTTTTTCTTATTACAAAGTACATTTGTTTTCTTTTTCTCAAGTTTTAAGTTGTTTTCTCTTCCCCTTAGGGTTTTAATGGCTATATAATTCTACTATCCCCAAAAGCAATAGAAAAGTTGTATATATATATATACTTGCCTCATCTGAAAATTAAAACCCTAATACTTACTTCCTTTAAATATAAATATGCCTCATCTTTGTTTATTTTTCATTATACTTGTCTAATTTGAAGACAAGGGAATCAATTATAGAGCCTATTATCTATCACACATTTAAAATTGAGGATTTAATTAGTAGTTTAATAGCTATTCTTCAAAAAAAATTAGCCTGATAGAAATGCACACCTCTACATTGTGCCATTTGTAAAAATAAAGTCTATTGATTGTCAAAGCTAAATCCCATAATGTGGCGACATAATTCTGCATGCCCAAACAAAGCAGTCCTCCATGAGATTGCAGTTAAAGTGGTAAGTAATAAAGACAATGGAAGACATGCCTTTTTTCTACATCTCACATTTTCTTTGACCGTGGGTAAACCAAAGGTGTCATGACACACAAGACCACTGTGGTTATGTTCACCACTATCAGTCTCAAAACTTTGTTTTTGGAAAAAAGATTCAAGATCTCAAGGAAGGTGCTAGACTGTGAACGTGTTTTTCTCTAGCAAAAAAACAAATAAAATCCACAAAAAACATTATATCTTAACACTGGCATAATCATTTGCAATGTTTGAGCAGGAAAAACAGTATGATGTTTTATTTGGGTAATGAAAATTCCATCAGGAATTCTTGCCCTACCCTGTCACGAAATGTGATTTTGAACTGAATGAAGGGCCAGAGAAGATGTAGGGTGGGAATACTCCAACAATACACAAATATGTTCAATGGCCAGGCCAAGTTTTCCAAGGCAGGTTGCAAAGCTCCGGTATTTCTATAGGATACTGCTGGATTGCAGGAGGGGTAGCTTGTTCTCAGCTATCCTTGCAAAGCAAGCACACTAGAATTGTATGTTTATCTGAGCAGGGCCTTGGTGAAGCAGGAACACCTTTATGCAGAACTCCCCAAACTGCTCTTCAACATCAACACTATAACAAAGGCAGCATGAACCCTCAACAACAACAAAAAACTGGCAAAATTATTTTTTTCCTTTTTTGCCAGGAAAAAAAAACTGGCAAAACTCTCTATTGTCCTTTGAATCTATTACAGCAATTTGACTTTTATTTAATTGATTTGAAGCATCCCAGTTTCCTTATTCTGCTTCTTGAATGTTTAGGAAGGAAATTACTTAAAGCATCCAACAAATATTTGCCAAGCATGTACTGTTTCCAGGCACTGAGCTATATCTTTGCCACTTATCACTTATTGCAGTATACATAATTTCCACCATGCATATGGGACTGAGTAACAAATCTGGATTATTCTGCTGATGCTGGTCTGCTGGGTTCATGCCTAGCTCAGAGTTTCTCAGGTACCATCATGGCACCAAGCACCATTCACAGTTGTGCCTCAATGAAATGACAAAATGCAGTGACTAGACCTTGGGCTGCCTAAAGATAATAAAAACTCTGAGTAGTGAATCTTCATATGCCGAGACATAATCACATGTCATTCTAGCAGAAAGCCATTCTTAGTCAGATGGTATACTAAAACAGATCTGATCTACTAGTCTCATAAGTTATCAAGGTTAGTAACACTTAATGTTGCCCTTCCTAAGGACACTTACTTTTTAATATAGGCTGCTTTTTAAAAAGAAAAAAAAAGAGCAAGGAAATATATTTTAATAATGGAGTTCCAAGCGTAAGTGGCTGAGTCTCTGATACTCTGACCAGAAACTCTTCCCTCTCTATACAAGCACGTGCCTATTCTTCCCATCAGCCCTGGTAGAAAAACCATGAATGATTCCTTGAAATTCCAAAAGAAAATAACAAATAATAATAGAGTAAGATGTTAGATATTGCTGCGGATACTGTTAGATGTACAATATTGCTGTGGATACACAGGATATGTAGATATCGGAGCCATAGAAAATTATATTCTGTATTACTTATGTCTTTCTCTTTTCTTTTAAGAATTGTAATAAAGAAAACAGCAAGTGGTATAAAAATAATTTCTAACGCTGGCTTAAAATATGCTCCTGTAGACTATAGAGATTACAATTTGCATTTATTTCAACAATGAGGACCAATGCCTAAACACCTAACACTCCTCCCTTTCTCCCAAATAGTGAACACAAATTATAAGCTATAATAGAATTCCAACGTTATTTCAAGAGCTCTCTTCTCTCACTACTCTGGTCGTTCCAGGGCAAAGAGGTACACTGTCTCTCATGGTACCATTTAGTGAAGTGCCTCTATGGATGAGCATACAATTATTTAGTACTCTTTATTCTGCTACTCTATTGAGCAATCACTAGAGCTGTGTTGGTTTCACAGAACTGTATGCTGGGATAAGTGTCCGACTTCAGCAAGTGGTTGCAACACTGAAAAATACAGTCCAATGGGCCTGAATTTATCACAAATAAAAATGCAAACAATTTCTGAATTAAACACCGTTGGCTAATACTTTCATTCTTACCAATTCTACTTAAGCCAATTTTCAGCCCTGGGTACTCTCATTTGACACATATCTCTGCATCTAAATCAGTTTAAATCAGTTAAAAGAAAGGAAGTTAAATTGGAAAATAAAACTTTTTTATTTTCATATTTGACAGGTTACCAGAAAAATGTAGAATATTCAGGAAGTTTCACTAGATAACTCTGGAGGTTTTGACAGTTAATTTTAAAACTTGTTTTTCCAATGAAAAGCCCTAATGTTTAATAAAAAGTTATTACCTTTTATTGTGTGTCCCATTCAAATCAATAAACACTCCATCATGACATTCATATTATAATATATCTCCATCTACATTGCAATAACACATATGTATATTTAAATTAAAGTTTTTTTAATATACATTGTAGACTTTCTTTCATTTGGAAGTTATTTTGTTCAATATCAAATGGATGACTAGATTCCCTTTGAAGCTCCTTCCAACTCTGAAATGATTGGTTCTATATTTTAGTAGTCAGGTCAATATTACTAAGCATAGAAAAGAAATAATTTGTCTGTGTTATATAAATTAACAGAAATTAAAGTGCCCCTGCCTAACATTAATCTCTTATCCCATCTACTACAGAGCCTACAGCCCCCTGCCATCAGAGTTAGTTCTTAAAGGTGTTCTTAAGTCTTATGAATTTTACTTGGATTCGGGCATTATATTACAAAGGAGAGATAGTCAATGAACTTAGATTAAATTACCAAATACTATCAGTTGTCACATTAAATATAAGGCCTGCAAAAAAGCTTCAAGGTGAATATCTGGGGAGCGATCATGCTATCATTCTGTGCTGAACTACTTCATCACCTTTATAAAAGCAGATTCCCAGCCAGCTGACTCTGTGTCTCTCTTCCTTCACCTCCAAGGCTACTTCTCCCAGGAACTTTTATTTTCCCACTATCTCGTAAGCCCTTTGCAGAACCCTCCTCTTTAGTCTACTTCTAGCTTCCCATTGTATCTTTTGGGCTTGATATTTTTCTATTGTTCTTCCCTTCTAAAGCCTAGATATCTTTTACACATACCACCTGTCTTGAGTCAGCTTGTTCTAACCTTCCCTAGTTTCCCCGCACTCCCAGTTTCTGAGATTCCTGGAACTCTGGCTTGACTTGGAGGAAAGGCAGGTTCTAGAGTCCAATAATATAGTTATAGAGGAAGGAAAAAGAGGCCAATTTGAGCAGGCAGGTTACAGAAAGGAGAAATGACAAAGACTTATGACAAATGTGGTTTGATGTGAAACTTTTTTCTAGCACCCATCCGTCACAGCAACACCACAGTAAAATCAAACTGCTGTACAAAATTTTAAAGCCAATGAAAAAATATAATTTTATTTTGGCTTTAAAATATAAAGCCAAACATGTCCTCTGTTTTGCTTTTTATAAATATGTGGAAACTAAAGCAAAACTGATAGTTTTCCTTTTGAATTGTACAAATACACTGGTTCAAATATCCATTTGACCTTTTGATCTAGTCAGTGTATGTTACAGATTGGTGCCCATTTACTTTATTACTCACAGTTTATTTTCATAAAACTACAAACCACAGAAAACTTCCCATAGAAACTGTGTATTTTTCAAACTCTGGGGCAATTTTGTCATCAAGCCAATGACCTAGAAGTGAAGACATTTATATATTCTAGAACCATCAAATCTCCTTGAAGCAACATTGTCTCATCGTGTACCAAGCCTCTCTAGTTTCATTCTTTTATTTTTAGAAATCTTTTCTGTGTAGAAAGAGAGAAAGTGCCTCTTCATTTGGAGTTCATTACATTACATTCTTCCCGTGTATCCACAGCAATATTGTATGGATCAATAGAAACAGCAAAGAACAAGCCTTCTCCTTCCTTACTTCATCAATATTTAAAATCAGAACTCTCAGTGGTGGGCAAAGAGAAACATAAAACCTGACCTAATTTTTCTCAAGGATTGCCCCTGGAAAATAAATAGGGCTTCATAAACAAAGTCAGTAATTCAAAGAAATAAACTAAGAAGCAGAAGAGTTTCTGACTTTGAAATTTTATATACAAATATATTTGGTAAGTGATTAAACATACTATCTCAGTGTAATAATTGGAATTATAACATGAGTTGATATTGTAAAAGGAAACAGCAGCAGCAGCTTGCTAAACAAATCCAACACTTTTCTGATTGGAGAGTCTGGCTTCAAAAAAGAAAATCCCATCACACACCTAGCTTTCCAATTGCTAATAAATGGAGTATGAGGACAGACATTCATTAATTTATCAAAACATCATAATTTAAAAATGTGTAAAATGAAACCAGATTTTGGGGGGAGGCAAAAGAAGCCAGATGGAATATGATGTTTAATACCTTCCTGTGTATTCCAAACCTAATTTAGCTCACAAAAATTAATATTATGCCATTTAAATTAATAATTAATATATTTATTAACTATTAATATAATCATTAATTTAATAATTAATATTATGCTATGTTACTATCGCCTCTGAACTTGATATTTCACTAACAAATCAACAATACTCACTGAGTGTTTACGGTAGGCTGCAATGCTATGTAAAACTATAGGCTTTATTTGCAGGTTAGAAGTAAAAAAGAGGCAGTCTTGAAACTTGAAATTCAAACACTTAAGAGTAGAGCATTCATTTTAGTAATTTTAATAAGACAAAAAGGTTCATTTTTTCTTTCCCTTCCTCTTTCCCTCCCTCCCTTTTTCTTTCCTTCCATCCACAAATATTGAGAACCTATATGTTCCAGGCAATGACAAAACTCAATAAATAACAACAAACAGACTTCCGCCAAGATGGAGGCATAGGTGGAAACACTGTGCCTTCTCCCACAACCAAGTTTGAATACAACAAAGGTTTAGTAAAGAAAGACACAGCCAAAGAACAGAAAACTGAACTGTACGGAAGTCCGACAACAATGAACCCTTCAACAGGGACCAGTAAGAGGAGCCAGCAGAGGAGCAGGGTCGGCAGGAAAGATCCCCCCACCCCCGGTGCCCAGGAATCCAGGGCAGCTTCCAGTGGACCCAGTGAGGGCTCAGGACGGTGGGAGTGAGCAATGAGATAGATCTCACAGCCCCCAGCAAGGAACCCAGCAGCAGCTGACCATGGTTGCACATTCACGAGCAGTGGGACAAATTCGTGCGGCCCGTGGTGGCGGCAGGAGGAAGCAAAGGGTGCTTGAAATTGCTTTCCTTTGGCCCTGACCCCACATAAAGCTTCACAACCCAGTGACTGGGTCACCCAGCCCTGGTGAACACCTAGGGCTCTGCTCCTCATATGTAACAGGCACAAACAGTAAAAAATATGGCCCAAGAAGAACTCAAAGCCCCAGAGCCGATAACACTAAGTGACCAGGAAATAGTAAACCTCTCAGATGCACAGTTCAAGACACTGGTGATCAGGATGCTCACAGAACTGGTTGATTTTAGCCACAAATTAGAGGAACATATGAAGGCTAAACTAATTGAAATGAAGGGAAATGCACAGGAAACCAATAGTGATGGAAAGGAAACTGGGACTCAAATCAATTGAGTGGACCAGAAGGAAGAAAAAAATGGCCAAACAGAAAAGAATGAAGAAACAAGAATTCAAAAAAATGAGGAGAGGCTTAGGAACCTCCAGGACATCTTTAAACGTTCCAACATCTGAATTATAGGGGTACCAGAAGGGGAAAAGAAACAGCCATGAGTGGAAAATTTATTTGAACAAATAATAAAGGAGAACTTCCCCAGTCTGGCAAAGGAAATAGACTTCCAGGAAATCCAGGAAGCTCAGAGAGTCCCAAAGAAGTTGGACCCAAGAAGGAACACACCAAGACACATCATAATTACATTAGCCAAGATTAAAATGAAGGAGAGAATCCTAGAAGCAGCAAGAGATAAGGGGACAGTTACCTACAAAGGAGTTCCCATCAGACTGTCAGCAGATTTCTCAAAAGAGACCTTACAGGCAAGAAGGAGCTGGAAGGAAGTATTCCAAGTCATGAAATCCAAAGACCTACATCTAAGACTGCTCTATCCAGCAAAGCTTTCATTTAGAATGGAAGGGCAGATAAAGTGCTTCTCAGATAAGATCAAATTCAAGGAGTTCATCATCACCAAGCCCTTATTATATGAAATGTTAAAGGAACTTATCTAAGAAAAAGAAGATGAAAAATATGAACAGTGAAAGGACAGCCAACTCACAGTTATTAACAACCACACCTAAAACAAAAGCAAACCAAGAGGACAGCTAGATCGAGAGCAGAAACATAGCTATAAAGATCACATGGAGGGTTAGCAACAGGGGAGTGGGAGGAGGAGAAGGGTGGAGAAGATAAAGAAAATAATTAGCATAGATGGTAGGTAAAAATAGATAGGGGGAGGGCAAGAATAGTAGGGGAAATATAGAATCTAAAGAACTTGAGACACGTGGTCATAAACTAAAAGGGGAGAAGGGTAGGGGAGGGGGTGTGCAGGGTGGAGGGGAATGAAGAGGGGAATAGAACAACTGTAATGGTATAATCAATAAGACATATTAAAAAATAACAACAAACAAAACAAGTTCTATAGTCTAATGCTTACATTATTCTGGGGAAATCAGGTGTAAATCTAATACATAAATTACTTCTTAAAATAAAATCAGTTATATTTTAATAAAATAAAATTTAAAAATCATGTAGTGATAGGTATGCATAATGAAATTAAACTGGGAAGTAAGATAGTGTTAAAAGAGGATATATAGCCTAAATAGAATGGTCAGAGAAGGTCATGCTGAATGTTGCCATTTTAATCAAAACTTGAATGATAAGAATGTGAACATCATAGGGGGAGGCATTGTAGGCAGATAACCCAGCACGTGGAGAGACGTCAGTGCAAGAGCAGTGTGGTTGAGGAAGGAGCAGGAAATCAATATGACTGGTGTGTGATGAAAAGGAAGTAGTGGGAGATGAGCCTGGAAAGTTGAATGGTATCAGACCATTAGGCAGTTATAGGTCCTGCGAAGAGTTAGAATTTTATTTGCATGTGAGTGAAAGTTTTTGGGAAATTGTTAAGCAAGAGAGTAACATGATCTAGTACCTACTTTAGCAGATCATTTGAACTATTATGCACAGTATAAATTTTGGAGGGAAAGCAGAAACCAGGTAGGAACTTATTGCCTAGTCCAGGAGAACACTGGGTAATTCAAATCAACCAATCAATTCCTTTTAAACAGTCTTTTGCTCATTAGAAACTTCCTGTAATATGGAGTTACATAATGATCAGTGACAACTGGAGGAACTGCTCTGGATTTCTAAGTATGAATCAATGAATTAAAACAAAGCAGAAAAGTCTCCTTTTCACTGTCCATGTTGTTCTACTACATTTCTAATGAAAAGGAACTCGAAGAAGGAAATAAATTCTGGAAGGAAAAAAGATAACTTACCATTTTTGGCTTTGCAAGATCTGTTGTCTGGCTGTAGTATGTAGCCCTCCACACAGCTGCAAGCATAGGATCCATACGCATTTGTGCACCTCTGGCTGCAGGTACCATAAACGGCACACTCATCGTGATCTAAAAGGAAAATAGATATCATTTCTAAGCAAATTTATTGTTGGGCATATTTTTCCCTGAAGAAAACATTTTTTTATACTTCGGAAATAGATTAATGTGTTTTTTTTTAAAGGGCCAACTCCAAGTTTTTTCAAAACCACACTAATTAAAATGGTAATAAAAATAATTTTGAAATCTGCTAATCTGTTGTTACTTTAATACTTAGAGAGATACAAGATCAAACTTAACATCATCTTTTATTTTAAAAGGGGGTTTATTTACATTTTGATGGGCAAGCTGGAAGTCCTTAGACAATTTTGCAAAGGCATCAAATGCACTACAATTAATATTTTTTAATAGTTCTAGTGTTTATGACACTGGCTTTTTCACTGTTCCAACAAAGAATCAGTCTAGTAGCATGGTTTTCAATAATATATTAAGTAAGAGTTCTGAACCAAGCTATGCAAACTCAGATGCAGGGCAGGATGAAAGGTAGTGGGAGATTCCCCCGCCCACACAGGTGGGAGATGAGGGTGTGGTGGATTGAGCAGAAAGGAAAAAGGACTCATGGAGATGGACAACAGTGTGGTGATTGATGGGGATGAGGGATATAAAGAGAATAAGTGATAATGGAAAAAAATACAATAAAGATTAAAATAAAAATAAAAATACTAAACTCATTAAAATAAAAACATTATCTTAATTAAATTTTATTTTATTATTTATGGTCCCTCTTCTACTCCCTCTCTCCTTCTTCTCCCTATACTTCCTTCCTGCAGCAACTTGTTCAAATCTCTACAAACAGCAAATATTTAATGGTTCTTAACCAACCAGGTTAAACAATTCTGTCTGTTGATAATTTAGACCAGTATGTGCATTCGGTCTGTTCTGTGTACCATGCACTATACTCATTCCTAAGGAGCCAAAACTGATGCGACATGGTTTCTACCCTTAATCAAAACAAACCTAGTTAAATATATGATTTTGACTCTATGATTCCTTATATACAGGTATACTCTCTTATAATAGAGACATAGAAAAGTAAGTGAAACTGCTTGGAAGTTGAGGGAGAATATTAACTAAAGTCTGCATATTGAGCTGAAGAATTCAGCATATTGAGTTAAAGAATATTGTTAATATAGTTATTCTGCATGTTAACTATATTAATATAGTTAGTTCTGCATATTGAGTTAAAGAATAACTTGGGTTTCCTCATACTGAATAAAAAGAAACAAAATGAAATGAAGCATTCTAGTTTAAAAAACGATAGCATGCAAAAGGCATTGGAATGTGGGGACTTCAAAAATGTGTAAAAGAGTCAAGTGCAGTAAAGTTGTGTAATGAAGTGGTAAGAAATGACATGGGAAAAGTATTTTTAGGGCCAGATAATGAAGTAATTTATATGCTAAACTAAAGCATTGTACATTAGACCTAGGCACTGGGAGGCATTAATTAAATGAGCTATATGATCAACTGTATTTTAAAACTAAAACACACAAAAAATGTATTGGTGAATGTAAAGAAGAGATCCTGGAAAATTAGCCATGTGCTAATTTCACACAAGAAATTATATTTTGAAGTCATTATATTTTGAAATAATTCAGGGGCAATGGAAATGAAAAAAGAAATAGACTCCAATGTTTAAGAAATAGAATCAATAACATGAAGATTAATTGGATATGTCAGAATTGAATGGTGGCCCAATTTTATATGAAGTATGGATTTGAATGGAGATATCATGGAAGGAAAGAGAGTGTGGTTTGGATGTGTATTTGAGGAGTCTGTAGGTAATTCTTGAGTAAATGACTAAAATGTTTTTGGAAATATGAGACTGGCAAGATGGGTGATATCTATCTTAGAGAATTTGGGAGTAAACAGCACATGGGTAACAGATTAAAAGCAAAAGCAAAACAAACAAACAAACAACAATAACAAAAACATAGCAGAGTTAAACCCTAAAGAAAGAGGAGGGGGAACTGTGAGAAGCTTGGCTAGAGCAAAATAATGCAAGGTCCCAACATTAAACGGGCAGGCAA
Source organism: Sturnira hondurensis (assembly GCF_014824575.4). NCBI lineage: Eukaryota > Metazoa > Chordata > Mammalia > Chiroptera > Phyllostomidae > Sturnira > Sturnira hondurensis. The sequence continues at coordinate 1,276,870 of NW_028088106.1, read as the reverse complement.
GAAAGAGAAGTCCAGGAGCCTTCTCTGAAGGAGACTTCATGAGAAATGTAAGGAGTTAGGAAAGGTGAGTGTTTCAATAACATCATAGTGTTCTATACAGTGAAGAAATCCAGTAGTGTGGGTATTGACATTGTCATTAGATTTTGGCAGTTAGGACACTGTTTAGTGACCTTGGCATAGTAAAAAGGGGACATGGCTCTAAGTGGCAGGTAGATCTACTTAACTAAAATATGCTTTTCTTTTACTGAGGCCCTAAATGGCATAGATTATACAAACTTTGGTCTCTTAATTGAGTTTCCTCATTGGAACTCAGAAATACTGAATTTGAAGAGAAGCTGGGAGTCCTAGAAACAATTTTGGAGGAAGGGGATGAAGAAAAGAGACAGGAAAAGGAAGAATAGAGAGACACTAACAAATGGCTGCCAAGGCTTCTGTGAAGTGGATCAAACTGCTGTGGAATAATAAAATATATACTTGGTTTTGGTCATAAGTTCCTTAAACCGTTGAGGTTTTCTGAGCAATAGGAGTGTCCTTTGTTGCTGATAATGAGGCCTTTTGGAATACACTGAGTGTCTGATAATGAGGTCACTCAGGGTGGAGCTACTGGATAATGTCAGGATGGGGGCAAGTCACTGAAAAACCAAATAGATGATAAAGGGGTCAACTCTCAGTCCTACCTTTTGACCAACTCCCCCCCAAAAAGCTAAGAAAGAGCTTTACTAAGGAAAAGCAAAAAGATTACTGCCAAGCTAAGGGGCCACATGAATTAGTCAACTATGCATTTGTGTGGTGTTGATTTGCATTTTTCTCAGATTTCTTTTGCACCTAGCCTGCATTTGTGAATGGCTTGTTTGAAGTAAGTAGTTTTGGGGAGAAAAAAAAATAGTGCTTGAAACTAAGTTTACAATGATAAAAAATCAGCCAAATCTTATATTTGGTGAAGTCTACTCCACAGTGGCAGACATGATTCTTATCTCTTTTTACATATTTCAACTTTAACATTATTGGTTCTCATTTTAGTTTTTTTGATATCATTATATTGTCCAGGAGAGCAATATAATTAATGATTTCTTTTGTTCTTTCTCCTTAACCAGAATGCACTGCTATAACATTGATATAACTCCACAAAACTGGCTGTACAGGAATAGACATGCCATTACTTGTGATGCTGCCTTCTTTCTCCCTTTAAGAACAGAAAATGTCTGAGACTTCTGGTCAAGATGGCAGTGTAGGTAGATGTGACTCACCTCTTTACACAACCACATCAAAATTACAACTAAAATTTAGAACAACCAGCATTCAGAACTGTTGGAAATCGAGTTAATGGAAAGCTGGCAACCACAGAATAAAACAAACCACATCCATCCAGAGTGGTAGGAGGGGAACAGCTGTGGAATGGACTGGTCCCACATCAACATGTGATGGATAAAAATTCAGGAAGGATATCTCAGGAGCCAGTAGTTCCAAATCCACACCAGACACCCAGCCCAGGGTTCCAGTGCCAGGAAGATAAGTCAGTACAACTTCTGGCTGCAAAAACTAGTGGGGATAGAGTCAGTGGAAGAAAATTCTGGAACTTCAACCAGTTACTCTTAAAGAACCCACACAGACAAACCTAATCACACTGATTCACTCGGAGTTCCAGCACCAGTGTAGCAGCTTGAAAGGCTCAAGTTGTATATAGGGAGAAACTGAGTGTCTGGCATCAATGCGAGTGGAGGCCATTGTCCCTTCTGTAAACCCTCCCTCCCCAGAGCTAGCAAGCTGGTGCCATGTCTGAGAACCCATCAGTCTGGCTAACACTGTTTGACCCTGTTTGATCTTGTGGATCCCCAAAGACTCTGCTGCCCCACACAATTTACAGGCCCACCCAAGCTGCTTTTCCACGTGTCTTGGCTCATGTGTCACAACTTCCTAAATCCTATCAAGCAAGCAACAGCTGGCTTCAGTGAGTCACAGGATTGGCAGTAGCAGCAGCCAGCCTAGATTCACAGCTTGGCTTTGCCTGGGAATCTCCAAGCCTAGCACAGGTAGTAGCCAGCTCAGATTGCTTTACATATCAGGCAGGATGCCCCAGGCAAAACACTGGTGGGGGCTGAACTTGTAGCTCGCTGGCCTGGGAAAGCCGCTCCCATTGATATGCAAAAAGCAATCAAGACTCAACTATAAGAAAAGAGTGTACTCAGCCCAGACAAAGGGTGCATCTTCAGTACTCAGCTTGGGTGATAGCAGAGGCTTTGCAACTGGACCCTTCAGGACACCTACTAGTTTAGGCCACACAACCAAGATGAAAAGTCAAAGCAGCTCTACCTAATACACAGAAACAAACACAGGGAGACAGCTAAAGTGAGGAGTCAAAGAAACATAACCCGAAGGAAAGAAAAGATCAAAACTCCAGAAAAAGAGCTAAACAAAATGGAAACGAGCAATCTATCAGATGCAAAGTCCAAAACACTGGTTATAAGGATGTTCAAGGAACTTAGTGAGGACTTCAACAGCCTATGTTGAGATCCAGTCAGAAATGAAGGACATGCCAATTGAAATAAAGAATAATTTACAGGAAAACAACAGTAGAGTAGATGAATGGGTAAAGAGGTGAGGGGGTTAACAGGTACAAATAGGTAGTCACAGAATAGCCATGGGGATGTAAAGTACAGTATAGGAAATGGAGTAGCCAAAAAATTTACATGCATGACCCAAGAATGTGAACAATGGTGGGGGATTGCTTGAGGGAGTTGGGGTGCTAGGTGGGGGGAGATAAAGGGGGTGAAATCTGGACAACCGTAATAGCATAATTAATAAAATACAATGAAAAAGAATAGAAAATATCCTGAAAATATGGCTTCTGGAATGAAGTAACTGTGTAAATGATGTCGAGTCCTGGCCACTCAAGAGTTCAGAGACAGTAAAAAGAGCTTTTCTTCCACTGATGACCTTCCATATTTATTGCTGTGTAATTTCTTATTTATGTTCAACAGAGGAATTGATTGTGGCTATCTTTGTGGATTTAATTAAGAGATGAAGGAGAAAAAGAAAGACATCTCTATAAAAAAGAGATGAAAATTTGGATTCCTGTAGGAATCAGGTGTAGCAACAGGGTAAGAAGGTTGCAGTACAGCTGTATTACAGTTAGATTAGCCTACCACATGTGAGTAACAATTGTTGCTTTGAATTAAACATTCTGTGTGTGTTTAGAGGTACTGTGTACATTTGGCTGACTTCTGTGACTCTAAGGCACAGGTGGCAAACACAAGGCCCTTGGGCTAACCCAGGCCCTCCACCTTGTTTTATCCGGCTGACACCTTGTTTCCACCCCGTGGCAGCTACAAGCTCTCACTTAACTAGTAAAGAATAGTTACATTTGTACAGTCCTTAAATTACATTCAGCCCTTTGAAGGCTGATGTGATCCCCAGTGAAAATGAGTTTGACACCCCTGCTATAAGGAACCTAAGTCTAATTTTGCCAGATCTGATTCCCTCTCAAAGTGTTGCACTTGTGTGCAATCCTCTGATAAGCAAGTATTGGTTTAAAAATACTGGGAGCCAAATAAATATATCAGTTTGGTTCTCATGTAGTCAGGTTTTGCAATTTCTGGATCTGATAGATATTTAATAATAAATGTTTCTACTACATTTGTATAATGCAGAAAAAAACAACAAATTACAAATTCAAGGCCCAGATGTTCATCAAAGACCAATGAACTTCCTCAGATTAAGAATTAATGGGCTCTAAAGATCTGAGTTTTAGTCCAAGTAAGTCACTTAATTTCTCAGGGTAAAACTGCTCAATTTTGTAATTAGGATTTTGAACAATATTCTGTCAGGGATCTAGAGTGATGAAGCGGAAATGGGGACAACTGTAATCAAACAACAATGAAGAAAAAAAGCCTGGCTGGTGTAACTCAGTGGATTGAGCCCGGGCCCATGAAACAAAAGGTCACTGGTTCAATTCCCAGTCAGGGCACATGCCTGGGTTGCAGTCCAGGTCCCCAGTAGGGGACACATGAGAGTCAACCACACATTGATGTTTCTCTCCACTCTTTCTCCATGTTTCTCTCCACTCTTTCTCCTTCCCTTCCCCTCTCTATAAAAATAAATAAATAAAATATTTTTTAAAAAGAAAAGAAAAAATTATGTTTTAAGGTAAAAGTTATGATATTGACGCAAAGATTTAAAGTAATCTTTAAAACACCAGTTTCTTTGGAAAATATTCCATTTATTAGTATCTCTGGCAATGCAGATATTTCTTAATTTTATATATAGATTCTATATTTTATGTTTTCTATATACAGATTCTAAATAAAATATAAAACAATAATTATATGTATAATATATATATACATATATATATATATATGGAGAGAGAGAGAGAGAGAGAGAAGTAACCTTGAAGTGCTCAGTGTGGCAAAGTGGTGTCATTTCAGAGAGTAAACATTTGTTCTGGAGTATTCAGAAAAACAAGAAATGAGACATTAAAATATAAATATATTTATGTTCATCATTATTGATAGTAGTAAAATGTCAATTGTCAGAATTACCACTGTAAAAATTATAAAGAATATTGTGACTAGTATTAACCTAATTTTGTAATAACAAGTGTATATCATCCTGCAGCTATATAATAGGTACAATACAATTAGGAATTTAAAATAATTAAATCTAATGTTTTAATCATTAACCAAAGTACTTCCCATTGTTGATATTTTTCCATATTTGACATTATTGCAACATGAATTGAAAAATGATTGGTATAAATGCATATCTGTAATATTATGTTTGTGGTTTCAGGAGAGTATCAACTTTGAAATCTCAGGAAAAACAATATAAACACTGTATGGAACACATGCTAGGTATGCAAAGATACTTTGTTAAACTTCTGTCTACTAAGCCTCTGTAAATAAAAGTAAAAAGAATAGTCATCTGTCATACCTACCTTTACAGCTTCTCCCATCTTCTTTTACTTCAAATCCATCTTCACAGAAACACCTCGTACTATTTCTGTCCACTGCACATTTATACTGACAATTCAACTGCTGGCACTTGGGTAAGAGTTCTGTAGAGAAAAAAAAATTACTTCTATATGGCGGGGCACATATATATATAGGCTTTAAATTTAAATATTGTTAATATTTACTCAGTACATCCTTCAAAGTTTCTGTGATTGGTACAGAAAACAAACAATATCTATTCCCTCTAAAATATGTTGGCTTGCATTTGTTTGAAGTGTTGTTAATGAAAATTCAGGTCTACTTGTTCTATCTCTTACTTTTTAACTTACTATGTACATTCAAAGCCACAAAATCCTTTCAAATTCTAGTAAATTATTTTAAGAGGAAAAATGTCAACTTAGTGGTTGATTTCACCATTTATGACATGCNAGTTCTGTAGAGAAAAAGAAATTACTTCTATATGACGGGGCACATATATATATAGGCTTTAAATTTAAATATTGTTAATATTTACTCAGTACATCCTTCAAAGTTTCTGTGATTGGTACAGAAAACAAACAGTATCTATTCCCTCTAAAATATGTTGGCTTGCATTTGTTTGAAGTGTTGTTAATGAAAATTCAGGTCTACTTGTTCTATCTCTTACTTTTTAACTTACTATGTACATTCAAAGCCACAAAATCCTTTCAAATTCTAGTAAATTATTTTAAGAGGAAAAATGTCAACTTAGTGGTTGATTTCACCATTTATGACATGCTTATCTGACACATTAATTGTTTTCCTGTCTTGTGAGGGCTTGTTTTGGTTAACCAATTCATGCGTAACCTTCAATAGCATCAATGTGAATATATTCAATTTAAATAATTTATCTTTCATTAGTGGCAAAATATTAGAAAAATACTGGACATAATATATTTTATTATTCTAAATTCTTTCAGAGCAAGTGTATCATTGAAGAAAGAGTTTAGCAAGCCTTTAAAACAAATTAAGATTCAATATGATACATGCCTGAAAACAGATAAAGTGATGAATGCATTCACTGCACAAATAATGTTTAACAGGAATAAAATTTGCTGAACCAGAAAAATATAGTGATAAACTGTGTAACAGATTTTTCTATTTGAAAATAGAGGTATTAATGAATTGTAACAACCTTCTGCCCCACCCCTGAATAAAAATAAGTGTTTTGAAAATAAAACTTAAATAGTTTAAAATATGACAATATTTGCCCCAAGTTTAGTTGCTGCTTCAGAAAAATATAAATTATAATAAAATTTATGAAAATCTTATTGTAAGAAAGAACAAGAATATTTCAAGCTGAAAATTTGGTATTTTACTAGAAATTTAACTTTCTATAGTATTTTCTTACCCCAATTACTTTTTAATTTTTTGTATAACTTTTTCATGCATCTTCTTTCCTCAAAACTCCAAATCTGCTTCCTAAGGGTAACTCCCATATGATAATCTTGCTTCTTATTTATTTGATAAGCAAATCAAAAGAGAAGCAATCAAAAGAGATCTTTCACTGGTTTGTCCTTTATATTTACCCATCTCTGCATATTCTTTTTTAAAATGCATATATTTATTTATTTTCACATTACTTTAATTATTCAAGTACAGTTTTCTGCCTTTTCCCCACCCCAACCACACCCCCCAACCCTCCCCACCTCCCTCCTGCCTCCACCCCTTCCTGTTATTGGCCATGTGTCCTCTATAATTGCTCCTGCAAACCCTTCAGCCTTTCCCCTAAAATTCCCTCCCCTCTCCCCTTCAGTCACCATCATCCCGCTCTCAATTTCAGTGTCTTTGGTTATATTTTGCTTGTTTGTTTTGTTGATTAGGTTCCTGTTTAAGGTGAAATCATATAGTATTTGTCTTCCACCACCTGGCTTATTTTTTTCTTTCTTGTTTTTCGAACTTGTTTGAACTCATAATCAAAGCCCCAATCCCAATTTCTGACAAGTTTCATGCCCTCTTACCTAGTCAAGTTCACAATTTCAGCTATTCTCTACTTCCTTTCTAAAGGGTTTCAATTTTATATTAGAACAAACGAGAGCCTTGAATCTTCATCAGTAACTTTTACTGGGATGCAGTCATACCCCTTTATTTAGATATTGTCTATGGCTGCTTTTACTTTGTAAAGGCATAGTTGAAGTTGCTTCAAAGATCTATGGCCCACAAAGCCTAAAATATTTACAACAGTCCTTTACATAAAGTTTTCTGACCCCTGTACTAGTTCATTCTCAGCGTCAAACATGCTCTTACTTTTCCCCAACTTAAAAACAAAAAACCCGGACCTCACTTCCCCTCCTAGTCCCCATTGTCCAATTCTTTTTTGTAACAAAACAAATTTTCTATACCCACTCTCTCTCTCTACCTTTCTGTTTCTATCTTAAGTAGAATCCATCAAGCTTTTACATCCATTCCTCCACAGAAATGCTTGTGTAATGACCTTGATGCTGTTAAGAACAATGGTCTTTTCTCAGTCATCTTACTTGACCTATCAGCTGCATTACACACAGTTAACTACTGTCTCCTGATACAGATTTATGACTGTCCCCAGGGCTCTATATCCTTGGCCTCCCTCCTATTCCACAGCTCCCATAGCAGTAAGCCTCCTCTCCTTGTAAACCCCTTAAAGTTCACTAGGCCAAAAGTTGCGGCCTTTTTCTTTTGTCTATCAAAATACTACAGGTGAACTTAACAAGTATCACTGCTTCTCCTCTGACTGAGACCTAACTGCAGTACAATGGGAAAGCTAGGCGTTTCCTCTTCAACTTCTAATTTCTACTGCTCTAATTATAGTCAATACTTTATATCAAAGTTCTTTCTTTTTGAAAACTTGGAACAATTTTTGTTTCCTGGGTATAAATTTTCCAATATACAAATCAATTTTATCTGATTTATAGGTTTGGATTTAGGATCAATGCTATTATTATGCTAATAGAAATATTAATACTTATATAATATACAAAACAGTAATTTGGTATATAAAAATTAATTATTAATAAAATATATGGAATAAATGGTTCTTCAAAAATTGTGGCATTCTTGCTTTGCATTATGATAGTCATTTACATTTTGGTTTTCCCCATCAGTAGATATAGCTACAAATTATACATCTATGTCAAATTCTTTACATATGCAATGTTTTTTAAGCCCTGTAGCAGTCAAATACATAGTTATTGGAATTCACATTTTACAGATGAGAAAACTGATGGTTGGTAACTGAAGGTTATATAGCAAACAGGACAGCACTAGCACTCAAAGCAAGGTTACTCCAAATACAAGGCCTATGTTGTGATACCTCCGTTCTGGTACCTATGTAATAACACTTCTAATTCCCACTACACCACCATGATAGTGGTTGGTACCATGGTGTATAGTTTTTGTTTGTTTGTTTGTTTGTCATTAGTAATGTGGTAAATAATAAAAAGTGTTTTATAATTTTTATAGGATAAATAAATTAATAAAACTAAAATAGCTTAATTCTAGTATGAAAATTAACATTCTCAGGTGTTAAACAGGGTTCTAAAGGTAGTTCATTTACAACTTCAAGTTAGGAAATGGAATTGTCAAATCTTGTTTGATTATGGTAGACTCAACACAAAATTGCTGTGCATTTATGTGCTACATTAATGCAACAGTGATTGAGCACCTAGGTAATGTTCTGTGCTGGGTTCCACCAGTACAAAAGTGCTTTTCACAATTAAGTGATTATACCATGAGTGTGGAAGTGGGCAGGGTTAGGTGGAAAAAACGATATTAAACAGCTATAATCACAGCATAAAAAACATCATGGCCAAATAAAAATATAAATGCATGAGATGAAATAAAGAAGGATTCACCCAGAGACTGAAAATGGGGGGGGGTAGATAATTAAATTGAAATAAATTAATTGATAATTTAAATGAAATAAATTAAATTTAAACTAAAATTTAAAGGATTAGAAGAGTTCATCTAGACAAAATTTATGAAACTGCATCTCAGATAAAGCAGGTAATATACCCTAAGAACTCTGAAACAGCAATCCAAAAGAACGTATGCACCCCAGTGTTCATAGCAGCACAATTTACAGCTAAGTGGTAGAAGCAACCTAAGTGCCCACCAGTAAATGAATGGATCAAAACACTATGGTACATTTACACAATGGAATTCTATGCAGCAGAAAGAAAGAAGGAGCTTCTACCCTTTGGAACAGCTTGGATGGAACTGGAGAGCATTATGCTAAGTGAAATAAGCCAGGTAGTGAAAGACAAATGCCATATGATCTCACCTTTAATAGAAACCTAATCAACAAAATGAACAAGCAAGCAAAATATAACCAAAAACATTAAAATTGAGAAGAAGCTGACAGTGACCAGAGGGGAGAAGGGAGGGGATTATAGGAGAACGGGATGAAGGGTTTGCAGGGACAACTATAAAAGACACATGGACAATAACAGCTGGGGGTAGAAACAGGGGAGGGAGGGGGGGAGGGCTGGTGGTGGGGAGGGCTGGTGGGAAAGGGCAGAAAACTGTACTTGAACAACAATAGAAAGGGCTTAAAAGACAAAAATAAATAAATAAAAATAAAAAGATATGGAAGCATGCAAGAAGTACAGAGATTAATAACTCTGTATAGCTTAACCTTAGAGCTGGATGTTGTAGGAAATAGGACTGAAATTGTTTGGGACCAGGCAAAGTGGATTAAGTATCAGATTAAGTAGAATATTTCGTCCTGATAATGTGAATCATTGCTAGTTATTGAAAATAGAAGTGATATATTCTAACTTATATTCTTTTAAAGTACTTAAGAGCAGGGAAAGAGATGAGTGAAAGGAGAGTGAAGAAGGCATCTAAAAGGCATAAATTGGGACTTTGAATATTGAGGTGAATAGATGGCCAAAAACTTAGTGAATGCAAATGACATGGAGTTAATAGTACCAATAAAATGAATTAAGAATATTATGAGAACTGGACGTTTGGGTAAGTTCATAAATTTACCTTTGACTATTTAGTTTAAAATGTTGATGAGATAATGACCAGAGGAAAATTGAGAATTTGAATCTATTTAAGAAAGACAAATGAAACCTCAGACAAAGGTTTAATCTCCAAAATATACAAAGAACTCACACGACTTCACTCTAAGAAGATAACTAACCCAATTAAAAAATGGGGAAAGGACTTGAACAGACACTTCTCCAAGGAAGACATACAGAGGATCCAGAGACACATGAAGAGATGCTCAATACCACTTGCTATCAGAGAGATGCAAATTAAAACCACAATGAGATACCACTTTACACCAGTCGGAATGGCTCTCATAAACAAAGCAATAAACAAGTGTTGGAGAGGGTGTGGGGAAAAGGGGACTCTGGTCCACTGTTGGTGGGATTGCAGACTGGTACAACCATTATGGAAAACAGAAGGGTGGAAATGGGAGGGAGGGGGGGATGGGAGTAATAGAATACTGTACTTAAAAAATAAATAAATTTTAAAAAAAGAAAAAAAAGGACAAACACCATGTGATCTCACCTTTAACAGAAATCTAATCAACAAAATAAACAAACAAGCAAAATATAACCAAAGACACTGAAATTGAGAATAGGTTGACAGTGACCAGAGGGGAGAGGGAAGGGAATTTCAGTGGAAAAGGGAAAGGGTTTGCAGGAACAAGTATAAAGGACACATGGACAATAACAAGACGGGTGGAAACAGGAGGGATGGGCTGGCTGAGATGGGGGTAAAAGGCAGAAAACTGTACTTGAACAAAAATTAAAATAAAAATTACAAGAAAGAAAAAAAGTTTCCTTACATCTGGAAAGCAAAAAAAAAAAAAAATTAAAAACGATTAACATAAAAAAAAAGATAGACTCTATTAAAAAATACAAGAAAAGAAGTCTGCAGTAGGGATGTAAATCTGGAAGTCACAAACTTAAAGTTGATCATTGAAGGCCAAAGAGGAAATAATAATTCCTTATAAAGAATATTTATGATACAACTAAAGTCTATAGAAATTTTATATGTAAAAGGCAAGGAGAGGAGGAGGTGTTAACTAGTAAAACTGATGAATACTCAAACACATAGATAAAGAACCTAGAGAGCCTCAGAAAACCTAAGGAGGAAGAAGCCTTCATCAAAGTAAGCAGAGCCATCAATGCTCCACCCCAGCCAATGGGGATGCTTGACAAAGACATCAACGTTAGAACCTTAGAAAAACATACTTGGGTAAATTCTTAAAAATGCTCTGGATTTCCTAACAACATCAAGCAAAATTAAGATTTTTTAAAAAGATTTGATTTTATTTTTTTAGAGAGAGATAAAGGGAGGGAGAAAGAGAAGGAGAGAAACATTAATGGGTTGCTAAATGTTGCCTCTTACACACACCTCAACTGAGAACTAGGCCTGCAACCCAGGCATGTGCCCTGACTGGAAATTGAACTAGCAACCTTGTTGTTTTGTGGGCTGATGCCCAACCTACTAAACCATGATGGCCAGGGCTCAATTAAAATTTTTAGAAAAGGATTTCAGTGGAGCAGAGAGGACAAATATAAATGCATTAAGGAACTGGGAGAAAAAGAGGAAATGAGAAAAGCTTCTCATACAAAAGGCTTAAATATGTTACAGGATAAAGAGAGGAAAGGTAGAGATATAATTGAATTTAGTCTGTACCTTGAGGAAGCATATTAACTCAGTGCTTTAAATGGATTATTTTTCCAGTTAATTCCTGTGGCCCAACTGTCTTATTCCTCCCTCTCAACCTGACCTGAAAAATCCAAACTATTGATTCCATCTTTCTGCTCTCTCTAATCCAATCCAACACACACTGATAAAAGTTGACAACATGAAGGTAGTGATGAGAACTGAGGAGAAATAAGAGAAAATCTGGGAAAATTACTATGAAAGTCCGGAGCTCACAAATACTTTTGAGTATAAGGGGTCTGGTGTTGAAAACAGCAAAAGAGACAACAGAAAACTTTGTTTTTGGTTTATTGAATTTATCTTCTTTGAGAATTTGTGTAAGTGCAGAAAAGTATAGGGAGATGATTAAATAGTATATGATAAATATAGTATATAGTACAATGTTAAATATTCATTCTTCCAACAAATCATGGAGATCTACAAAGAATTAATAACATGAAAAACTAAAATTTAAAAGTTGGCTTAAGTCTCTCAAATACTACTTATTATAATGTTATCTATTTAAACTGCTTATTGTTTATGCTTAATTTTGTGCAACACTATAATGACTATGTATGTAATAAAAATACACCAGAATAATTTTGCTAGAATGCTTATTTGAGTAGAGCAGAGATTCTGTACTTGAGTAAGTCTTCAGAGAGCACTTTTATGAAGGTACATCATTGGTTCATGCAACATGATCATTGGTTTGGATCTTAGACTAAAGCAGGAAGACCACTAGTATCAAGAGGATTAAATATACAAGTCAGAAAACAGATACTCAAACATGATATCTGATTTGTATTTTCCTTAGCATAATTATTAAAGGAAAGTGTCCCTTTTAATTAAAGGAGAATAGCTATTATTTCAGAGATTAAATATATTTCAATTAATAAATATTCACCCAACATGGACCCACAACATTCTGTTATTTTTCAGGAATATTTTTACATCCTTTTCAAAGTTGTATAGGAGAATATTATAAAAATATGAGTATGTCTTTTCCATCAAATGCAAGTTAACAGTTTACAACTAAGTCTGCATCTTTGAGGTATCAAGTTTCTAAGCTATTCTTTAACTTTGAAATAGATTCAAGAAATAGGTTTCTAAATTTGTATTAGTAAGAATTCTAGAAGGATATAAAATTAATTCATACTACATCTCGTATCTCTTTCACCACCTGGTGGAGTATTACGGTAGGATTGTGGAACCAGACGATCTAAACTCTAACCTTAAATTTACTAATTCCAAGCTATGTGAGTGTGGCAGAGTCGCTAATGTTCACCAATGCTGTTTCCTATTTCTGGGCAAATAAAACAATGACATCTCCCAGTTGTCTTGCCATTAGGTTGATGGCTTCTAGACAAATTTATATAAACAACTAGTGTGTGCCAGCTCCTGGACTGTTTCCAAAAGAACTCAGACAATCTTCCACTGTCTCCCCATCACTTGTCAGCCCTCTGGAGGCAGGATCTCTAACAATAAAAGACTCATAAAACCTTAGGATGGTAGAGACCCCAAAGTGAGTGTACCTGAAACAGAATATGGGATGCAACCACTGAACCTCACTGGACTTTGATAGGGGTGAATCTTTGGATATTTGTTGCATTAAAACCCCAGATACTAGGGTTGTTGGCTACCTAATGCCATGTTGATGGGTAAATGCCTTAAGTTCTTTATACATGTTTTACTTATTTCTAAAATGGGTATAATAATAAAAACTACCTCATAAGGTTGTCATAAAGTTTAAATGCAGGAAGTCATGCCAAGTTCTTAAAATACTGCCTGCCATACAGTAAAATATTTCATTATCGTTATTTTTTATAATAATTGTACCATTTAAAATTATTCATTCCGTACAACAGAATACCTATGTTCAATATTCTTGTAATTTGCATACTCTTCAGGCAATTTGCAGCTGCTTCTTTTCACAGCAGAAGGGCTTTCTGGTTTTGCCCTCAAATCACTTGAGCATTTTTTGATGTCTTCCAGAGAAGATACTTTTTAGGTAAATTCTTCTGAAATTTTTATCTGATTACAAAGTCTCCAGCAGATAAAAACACATTAACCACAGCAAAAAAAAAAAGGATTCTCTCTTTTTTAAAGATATTTATTTATTTATTTATTTATTTATTTATTTATTTTAGAGAGAGAGGAAGAGAGGGAGAGAAACCTCAATGTGCAGTTGCCTCTTGCTCCCCTACTGGGGACCTGGCCCACACAACCCAGACATGTGCCCTGACTGGGAATCAAACCAGTGACCTTTTGGTTTGCAGGCCAGCACTCAATCCAGTGAGCCACACCAGCCAGGGCAAAAATAAAAATAAATAAGAAGAAATTTTCTATACTGGCTAATTTATTTCTATAAAATATTACTATTTGAAGCAAATCAATATACTTTCACCTCTAATTTGCTGTATAAGCATAGACAGAATTAATAATTCATGTAAGCAATTTTTACCATATAGTTTTTTGTAGTTTGAACAGTCTTTAAGGATTGTTACATGTGTGTGTATGTGTGTGTAACAGCATTGGGTTTTAGAACACATTTCCACAAATATATGCAATAGGTTTATGATTTATCAAACACATACAGATAACTTGCTAACCTGCCTCAGAGTAAAAACAGGACAGTAGAGAATGACTATTAGAAGTTAATAATTTGATTACAAAATTACATGATTCCAACAATTTCAGTAATTACAAATTATCACTGTTAGGGTGTTTCTGTTCACATTAGTTTTGTTTATATAAATATATCTAAGCCAGAGAACCACCATTTCCAGTTTGGTAAGTGCAGCTATCAGTCCATCCAAAGTATAGTCAATAGCATGTACTGGCAACCTTTACGACATATAATCAAACAAGTCATATCGATCATGTGTTAAAGTCAGGGGGCTAGTGAGAACACGGCTGTGTTATTTTATTCTCATGCTTCTAGGTTATACGTTTCTCCCTGAGAGACAATTAGAACTTTTATAAACTCTCTGGAAATACAAAAATATTTCCAAAGACATATTATTTGAGTCATTATTTTATAAGATGGAATAATGTTTTATTCTCAAGTTTAGTAATCACATTGCTCCTTGAATTTGTCTTACACAAAAATGCCTTTTTAACCAACAACTATAATCCGAGTAATGAGGAAAACTTTATTCTTGCCTGTGTAGCACTTTGAAAAAAATAAATATTCCATTCATTTCTGTAGTTGGAAATTGAAAAGTTGACACAGCCACTTATCATGCCAGACAGCCCCTCTTGTAAGCAGGACGTATGCCTGTCATATTTAAAGTGGGATCATTTGTGTCCCCATTCATCCATCTTCTCACCTCATTTCCTCAGCCTAACAGAGTGCGGGGGGGAGCTGGGAGCAGAGGGACTTGCCTATGACTGCTAGTGTGGATTTCCTCACAATTATTTGCTTATTGATAAAACACAGTGCTGGCCTCAAATTTTCAGTGTAGTCTCATAAAAATACACAACGTTAAGGAAATTATTTTAAATATTTTGTTCCATTTTTTGTTTTGCAATAACTTACAAACAGTACCATTTATCTTTTTAGCTTACAGTTCTGTGAGTTTGGGCAAATAAATATAGATGTATAAGCAATGCCATCATCAAGATACAGAACAGGACCATTATCCCAAAATAATTCCCCAGGTCCTTCTATAATCATTTCCTTTACCCATTGCCAGGTTTTGGTAACCACTGATCAGTTTTATGTCTCAAGAGTTTTGTTTTTTCCCCCAGCAAATTACAAAAATACAATCATTCAACCGGTGGTACCTTTACTTAGTATAATGTTTTTGATATCCATCCAAGTTATTTTATCAGTAGTATTGCTGAGCAGCATTCCACAGCATGAATGTACCTCAGTTTGTTTACCGACTTCACAAGCAATGTAGTTTTTAGTTATTTATGGTTTGGGTGTATTGTAGATAAAGTTGCTATATGCATTTACATATAAATTTTGTATAAATATAGGTTATTTTTATTTGGGTAAATACGGGAATGCTTGCATATATGGTAAAATGGTGTTTTAGTTAGTAAGAAACTATCAAACTGTTTTCCAAAGTGGCCATACCACCTGGTATTCCCATTGTCAATACATGAACTTTTATACTACTTGCCTTTTGCCCAGCATCTATTATTTTATTTTACTTTATTTTATGTTAGCCATTTTATTCCATATATAATGATACCTCATCATTGTAGTTTTAATCAATATTAAACATCTTTTCATGTGTTCATTTGCTAATTGTATGTGGTGGAGTACTGCAACCTTTTGCACCCCTTGTTATTATGTTGCTTGCTTTTTTATTACTGAGTTTTGATAGAAGCTTACATATATATATTCAGAAATATATACATATATATTTATTTCTAGATACAAGTCTATCATGAGATTTTTTTCATCTTCCTTGAAGAAATTCCCATTAATTTTAGAGAGAGCAGAAGGAAAGAAGAGAAAGGGAGAGAAACATCAATGTGAGAGAGAAACATCAATTGATTGCCTATCACATATGCCCCAACTGGGAACCGAACCCACAATCCAGGCATGTGACCTGACTAGGAATCAAACCTGCAACATTTTGGTTTATGGAATGATGCTCCAACCAACTGAGCAATGCCAGCCAGGGCCATAATGAGATATTTGATATATAAACATGTTCTCCCAGTCTGAAGCTTTTCTTTCAATTTTCTTACTAGCGTTTTTCAAATAGCAGAATTTCAAAGAAAAAAATCCTTAATTTCGGTGAAGTTTAATTTCTCCTTATCTACTAATATGGTGTGTATATTCATTTATTTTGAGCCTTTGAAATTTTTCCCCATAAGTTTCAAGTATATAGTACACAAATATGCTCAATTTATAGCTAAGTATTTCATAGTTTTGTGATACTATAAGTAGTATTCTTTATTTTAATTTCCAATTGTACATAACTAGCACTTAGAAATATAATTAAATTTTAGATATTAACCTTGTATCACATGACCTTGCTAAGCTCACAAAAAGACAAATTACAAGCAGCATCAAGGAAAGAGACTATCATTACAGACTCTACAGCTTTAAAAATATAATAAGAAAAACCCATAAACAATGCTATGCCCTTAAATTGACAACACAGATAAAATAGACAAGATCCTTGAAAGACATAAACTGCCAAAGATCACTCAAGAAGAAATAGATAATCTGAATATTTCCATATTTACTAAAGAAATTGAATTTTAATTCAAAGCCTTCCTACAAAGTAAACACTAGATCCAGATGGCTTCACTGGAGATTCTACCAAACATTTAGAGAAGAAATAGTACCAATCTATGCAAACATGACTGGAAAACATATAGAAAGGAAACATCTTCTAACTCATTTGGGGAGGTCAGAATTACCCTAAATAATACAAATATATTTCAAAGAAAACATTAAAACAACACTCCCTGTGAACATAGATGCAAAATTTCTAACAACTCAAATCTGACAACATATAAAAATAATGTATCATGACTATGTGAAGTTTATCATGCAATACAAGAATGGTTAAGTATTTGAAGTTGTCTTTTGACCTGGAGATTCTACTACCTGGATTATACTCTAAGAATCCTGAAACATCAATTCAAAAGGACCTGTGTTCACAGCAGCACAATTTACAATAGCCAAGTGCTGGAAACAGCCCAAGTGCCCATCGGTAAATAAGTAGATCAAAAAACTGTGGTGCATTTGCACAATGGAACACTATACAGCAGAAGGAAGGAATCCCTACCCTTCACAACAGCATGGATAGAACTGGAGAGTATTATGCTAAGTGAAATAAACCAGGAAGTGAAAGACAAATACTATATGATCTATGAGAGAATCTAATAAACAAAATAAACTAACAAGAAAAACAGAACCAGAGGAATGGAAACATGGAAAGGACTGACAGTGATCATAGATGAGGGGGGAGAGGAATAACACTAGAAAGAAGGAGAAGGGACTAGAACAGGTCCAAGAACATATATGAATGACTCATAGACATGGACAACAGTGTGGGGATTGACAATAGTGTAGGAGCAGGAGATTGTCAGGGTGGAGAGAGCAAAGGGGGGAAAATAAGAACAACTGCAACAGAATAATAATTTTTTTAAATAAAAATAAGAAGAAAACAAAAGAAACATTTAGCCTAAAGTCTGAACATATTTTAAAAGATTTTATTTATTTATTTTTTGAGAGAGGGGAAGGAAAGGAGAGAGACAGAAACATCAATGTGTGGTTGCCGCTCACGTGGCCCCCACTAGGGACCTGGCCTCAACCCAGGCATGTGCCTTGACTGGGAAACGAACTGGCGACCCTTTTGTTCACAGCCCACACTCAATCCACTGAGCTATACCAGCCAGGGCAGGCTGAACATTTATAAACACCCATTATAGGTTGGTAGTTATATTATTATAATTGCAATCATCAACAATATCTCCACCAAAGGGATCCAGAAATTTTTTCTTCCATCTTTTGTTTACATGAAATTACAGTCCAGGCACACCTGCATTCTTGAAATGTGTTCTAGTTCTTAACATAGAAGACATAGATCTACTTGTGATATCTCTACAGACATTTAATTGTGGAGTAGTTTATTAAGTTTTCTGAGCCTTACATTTCAACTGAGCAAATGTTCTGATGAGTATTTTTGCTTATTGAAAGCATAATAAGGTAATTTCAGGGGGAAAGGGGAAGGGTTTATAGGAACAAGTATAAAAGACACATGGACAAAAACTAGGAGGGGTGGAAATGGGAGGGAGGGGGAGAGTTGGGTGGGTGGGCTAGGTTGGGAGTAAAAGACACAAAACTGTACTTGAACAACATCTAAAAAATAAATTAAAAAAGAAAAAGTAAAAATCATAATGAGAACAAACATTATATATAATTTGTATAGTGTAACTGCTAAGATATGAACTGGTATAGAGAGACAAAAGGGAACAAAAGCTGAGAATGCTAGGTGCAGTGGAATAATAAACCAAGGTATTTTTGTGGTATTATGCATCTTGTTCTAGTATTTTATATTTGATGTTACAGTAAGGATTAGAAACTATCTTTATTAATAATAAGAAAACTATTGCCAGGTATTTACCTGGTTCGATATATTTTGTTGCAATCCTAGTACACATATGCTTGAGGGAAAAATTAATATGATTTACCACAAAGGCCTGAGAAAAAGATAGTTGCCTAATAGAAACTTCAGACATCTAGTAAAATATTTCTTTTTACGCTTCCAGACAGAAGGGTAAGATAATAAATACATAGCTGAAGAAGGGTTTTATACATATGAATTATATCTTACATCGCTTATGTGAGATAAACATAATAAGATGGAAGTAACAGTAACAATTGGGTTAGAGGGGGTGAGGCAGCACAAATAAAGAAAACCCATTTGTCCCTGGCTGGTGTAACTCAGTGATTGAGCACGGGCCTGCGAACCACGTAATCGCAGTTCGATTCCCAGTCGGGGCACATGCCTGGGTTGCAGGCCAGTTCCCAGCAGGGGACTCATGAGAGGCAACCATACATTGATGTTTCTCTTCTTCTCTCCTTCCTTTCCTGTCTAAAGAGAAATAAATAAAATCTTAAAAAACAAAAAAAGAAAAGAAAACCCATTTGTAAAGGGAATTCATAACTTATAGCAATTTCTGCATGTTTAGAAGGCTTGAGGTAGTTGTGGTTAAATCTATTTACAAAGTAAAGATAAAAACCATCCCATTGTCCCTTCAGAGGACAAACATTTCTCTCTTAAATCCTCATACTAGTTTCAGATCATAAGAGGTAACACTAATCTTGGAAATATGTCTGCTGAGTTCAACACAATGAAAATGAACAAAGGTAAACACAACACAGTTCCTGGCATGTCAGGCCTAAAGGTACTCACTAACTGCGGCAAACATAGCAATTAAACACTCCTATTATCCCCTGTGCTTTGTCAAATCCTCAATAAAATAAAAGTAGTAAGAAAGGCATAAACCCATAGAATGAAGAGAATGGAAAAGAGGACCAGAAAAATAAACAATATTAAAGATTTAGAAGGAAAGAAGTAATTAAAGACTATCGACTGACTTAGCCCTTCACAGTACTATTAATGCACATAATTTATAAAAATGTTCACGACTCAACAACAAAAAACAAGAGAATTTTAAAATGGGTAAAAAACTTGAATAGATATTCCTCTAAAGAAAATTTACGAATTGCCGTAATCACATGAAAAACCACTAATGATAAGGAAAATGCAAATCACAATCAGAATGAAATGCCATTTCATACCCATTAAGATGACCATTCTTAAAAACATAAAATAAAAAAAAAGAAAATAACTAGTGTTGACAAGTATGTAGAGAAACTGCAATACTGCACATTGTACTAGGAATGTAAAATGCTACAATCACTATGAAAAATGAAATGGTGGTTCCTTTAAAAATGAAACACAGTATTACCATATTATCCAGCATTATATTTCTGGGTATGTAGCTAAAATAATTGAGAGCAGTGATTTGAACATATATTTGCACACACTTATTCAGAGTAATATTGTTCAAAATAACTGACAGGCGAAAGCAACACAAATGTACATCACCAGATAAATAGATAAACAAAATGTGATATACATACAATGGATTATTATTCTGACACATGTCTCAACACAAATAAACTTTAAAGATATAATGGTAAGTGAAACAAGCCAGTCGAATAAAGACACATATTACATGACTCCTTTATGTGTATGTAGAGTAGTCAACTTTATAGAGATGAAAGAAAATGGTGATTGCCAGAAACTGTGGGAAGTGGTAGGGATACATGTTTAATTTGTGTGGCATTTCAGTTTGGAAAGCTGAAAAATTCTGGAGGTAGTCACTGGGGAGAGCTGCACCGCAGTGTGAATGTACTTAATGCTACTGAGCTGGACATTTAAAATTAGTTAAAATGGAAATTGATATTATGTATATATCACCACAATAAAAAAGATACCTGAAGCCATGTTGATGCCTCATTAGAAAGAGTATAGAAACCAAAGACATACTTTATTAATATGAATCAGATGAAAACTCATAATTTGAAAAAATAATCCAAAATGAAAAATTTACCAGAGGGGTTCTATAAAAAAATTTTATAGCCCCTGGCTGGTGTAGCTCAGTGGATTGAGCGCGGACCTGTGAACCACATGATCGTGGTTCGATTCCCAGTTAGAGCACATGCCTGGGTTGCAAGCCAGTTCCCAGCAGGGGACTCATGAGAGGCAACCATAGATTGATATTTCTCTACTTCTCTCCTTCCCTTCCCTTCTAAAGATAAATAAATAAAATCTTTAAAAAATTATTTAAAAAATTTTTATAGAACTGAAAGTTTTGGTTAACATGTCATTAGATTATGCTATCAAAGGAATAAAGAAAAAATATTTATAAAAATAAAGAGTCTCAGATGAATGTATGACGTCTTAAGCATATTAACATGTAGACAGTGAGAATGCTAAAAACACAGGAGGGATACAAAAAATTTTGAAAAATGAATTGTTGAAAAAATCCTAAATTTGATAAAAATATTAATACATTCAATTTTATAATCTTCAAGTAAGATGACTATAAGGACATCCATGTTCACACAAAGACATATCATAGTTAAAATTCGAAAACAAAAACAAAGAGAAAATCTTGAAAGCAGTGAAAGAAAAACTGCTTATCACACCAAGGAAGCCCCACTATGTACAAGGGCTGATGCCCCATCTAAAACAAGGAAAGTCAAAAGGTGGTGAGAGGACACACTGAGTGTTGAAAAATATGACAGCCAAGGATCTTATATCTAGCTAAACTATATTTCAAAAATAAATGTAAAATACAAACAGTCTAGATAAACTGAGAAAGTGTATTGCGAACAAAAACAGCTTAACAGGGAATACTGAGAGCAATTCTTTAGGGTGAAAGCAAGTGACCCCAGATAGTAAATAATATTTCATGAAAAGAGAAAGAATATCAATAATGATAATCATGTAGGTAAGTATAAAATAATTTCATAATTATTTTTCTCTTAGTTGACTTATAAAGCAATATGTATATAGATGTACAATTGGACTTATAACACAATAATGTAATCTGTACGACAATAATAGCTCCGAAAGAGGAAGAAGCAATACAGTTATATAGGAGCCATTCTATATTGAAAGATAGTATAAGTCTGAAGTACATTCTATCGAGACATGTACTGTGAAACCAGTGAAACCACAGGTGAAGGAAAATCCCAGAATAACACTTACCTGATCAGTTTAAATTGGGTAAGGTACACAGAAGGTCTTGGAAATTACATCAACAAGAATAATGCTGAATAATGTAAGGTAATGATGATGAAAATGGTGAATATTGATTTAAACAATAACTGGAAGGTAATTATCCTGGAGGAATGTGTGTAGCAGGTGTGTTAAGAAGAGAGTTCTCTAAGTAAGCAAAATAATTATCTTGCAGCAGAAAGATTGTCAATTAAATCTGAAAATTTTAAAAAAGTACTATTTTAAGCATGTTATTTTACAAATGTGCTGTTTGCATAAGAAAAGGAAAAGAGCTAAAATTGTGGTATCTTTGGGGAGCAGAGAGCAGGGATGAGTGGCAAGAGACAGATGACTATTCTTCATTTAAGTCATATACATGTATTACTTTGGTATCAAAACTATTCATTAATAAATAGGAACCAGATAGCACTCCTATGGGGTCTTAATTTATAATCAATACAAGCATTTTTACACTTTGGTGTACATTCTGCAGATTAACAAAACAACATATCTTTTTAATAGATCTTATATTTTTGGTGAAGATTATCTTAGTCAGTTTTACTCAGTGTCTTCCAGAGGTATTCTCATCACTTCATCTTTTTCTTGCCTTCAGTGTAATTATGAGTATAGTTGAGACAGCACTCAGTGATGTAGTTCCAAACTGTAATTAACTGAACAGCAAAACTACAATTAAAATTTTAGCTTCTGTAGACTGTAGAATCAGGAAATATACAGACAGACAATTAAATAAAAGATTAGTATATTACTAGAAGCATTGCTTCGGGAGGAGGTTATATAGACTTGCACATTGGGAGATAAACTAAATAAAACCCCAAAACAGAATATATTAACTTTATATGACATGTAAAATAATAAAATTCATAAATTTTAATAATACAAACCATTAATTTTAAATAACTGTAACAACTCAAGATTATCATTCCAATAAATGTACTTTAGCAAGAAAATTTATTTTGACTTCTGAGCAGGAGTTGAACTTCATAAAAATCTTAACTGTGCCCAATTTCAATTTCTTGGGTTCATTAAATACATTCTACAAAGGTAGAGATACAAATATAATATAAATGTAATGAAGTCTTCTGTGAGAAATGTGTTAAATCTTTAGGAAAAATAGCTGGGGCTCAGAGCTATAAACCAGAACAGGCAAGAGGAACATTTAGTAATGAAAGTTAGATGCTGCCTCTGTCCCTAAAAATGTCAGTTAAAATATCCCAAAGCTTCTGTTCGCATTATAGGTAAAGCCCAATGCTACTCAGGTTTCCTTGCCTCAGGACTTGCAGAGAAGCCTTTTGGTATAAACAGGCCAGCTACAGAGGAGGGCTTTGGATCTCCTTTGAATTGTGTTACTTCAGAGGCCTGGTCACTTTGGCTTCTTTTTAAAATTAAATAATTAACCAATTATTTAACTACTGTATGTCTATTCTGACTTGTTGTTTAATCAGTCGATAATACAAGGTTTGAGATACCTAAGGCTACAGTATTACTCTCAGGAAAGAAGATTAATGTAAAACCCTGCTTAAAATGGTGAGGGGGGGGTTCTTATCCACCAGCTCTTTTTTTTCCTTATCTAGGCAATGACCTATAATGTATAGAAGGAGGATGAAGGGAACCCATGAGACCTACTTTTTCAGATAACAGTTTGATAATATCTGAAGCCCAGGAAGAAGTAGGCCTCATATCTCCATTCACTCAAGTTTAGGGGAGCAATCTACCAACTTTCGCCTGGACTTCTGTTTGTCTTCCTTGGGCAAAATATTCTGGGTCGGCCAAGTTGATATCCTTTCCTCCACGTCACACCCTGCACTTCCCTATTATCTCTCTCTGTCCAGTACTTACATCTGCACTGAGTTCCATTAATGATTCTTAATTTTTCAGTCACATGCAGAACACTCACAAATTAGATGTGAAACTGAAAGAAAATATATGCTTCATTTTTTCTGTAAGGAGAGGGCCATATCTAACTATCTATGTGATATTCTTTAAGTAGATTCACAGATGAGTGATTCAAGAGTCCCACTTTATGTCAAGAATAATTTTGTATCATATTTCATAGTATCTCTAGTTTTTCATAACATCTCTAATTTTGTAAATAGACAAGACATTTAAAACTAATCATTTTGGTTGACAGGTGTCTTGTACAATGTTTGTAGCAATCAAGTGATAAGAGGTAAAATAAATTGATTGTGAACACAACTTCATAACATTCTACATATGTAGAATCAAAGGGAACCAAGGCATAGTCAGGGTAATGAATATTAGAAACCTGAAATGCAGGTGACAAAGGTACTCTAATGCTGTCTCAAGGTATATCACCTTTCCCCATGCCACTTTTGAAAAGTGCCATATGATAAGTATTATGAAAGCAATTATGCAAAGAGTCAATTGCCTTCTAGGATAATTCAATTCTGACCTTTGTATAATAAAAAGTAGTTTGTTAGGCATATTAAATTTGGAAAGCAATTGAGTGAAAGCCTTTCAAGGACAGGTATTACATCTGTCTGACACCCTTAATGTCTTAGCAAAATGTCTGACACATGGAAGATGTTAGTATATACATGCTGAATGAAAGTGTATTTCTAAAATACTTAATTTCTTATTTTGGGAAATGGAAAGGTCAGTCCTCTCAGGAGGGCGGTGGTTCACTCCTTTGCCTGTTAATACATGCAAGCTCTAAATTTTTATGTAAAAATCCTGACATCTCTACCAGATTGCATGCTCCTGAATATAGACATGGTATTATTTTGTTATAAGCTGCTTTTTTATTACATTAGTAACTCAAATAATGGTTGGTGTTTATAATAATAACAATGGTAACAATTAAACCTGAAAGCTATTTTTTAAAAGTTGAAATCGACGATTCATGGTAATAATACATTTTTATAACTGTCAAGCAGCCTTCATCCATTCATCCATCTGTCCATTCACCCATTCATTCATTCACTACTGATTGATTCCATGTGACATATAGCATCCTGTTCCAGGTATGCCCTGGTGATGAAAAGTTTTATCCTGTTCTGGTAGTCTACTGCACAAACAACCAAATCATAGACTGATAAACATAAAATGGGATGGAA
Source organism: Sturnira hondurensis (assembly GCF_014824575.4). Classification (NCBI taxonomy): domain Eukaryota; kingdom Metazoa; phylum Chordata; class Mammalia; order Chiroptera; family Phyllostomidae; genus Sturnira; species Sturnira hondurensis. The sequence continues at coordinate 1,251,892 of NW_028088106.1, read as the reverse complement.
GGGACATGATGCTATGAGAGGATTCATAAGGACATTGGACTCAATCACAGATGTCACTAAAGAGTTCCTCAAGGAGACAATAAAAGCTGAGGTCTGGTTTATTGGAACTCAGCTTAATATAGAAAAAATTACCTAAAGAACTTGTTAAAATGTAGATCCTGAATCATATAATGCCTGAGATTCTGCATTTCTAACAAGATGTCAGATAAGTACCATGCTGATTTATCAGTACCAAATACCACACTCCGAGTGGCAGTGATTTTTGGAGGGGGGAATAGAATAGTTTTAAAGTTTTTTAGCGAAAATAAAAAATTAATGCCTCAAGGCAAACCAGACACTCTACACTAATTGAAAACTGTTGTTTTCATTAACAATTTACCCTCTGTGGGTGCAAGTTTATAGACCGTGGGTTCCTGTCTTCCACTACTAGCAGATGTGTGTCTCTACGGAGTTTAGCAGCAAAACCTCAAGTGAGCATGTCTAAATATTGTTATAAGAAGAAAATCATGGCTATGGTTAATTTTAGAATTAAAAACAAAGAGAGAGTTTGGGAATCTGTCACCTTTTAACACCTTGTGTCACTTTTCCAAATTGTGAATTGTTCCCAAGAATCATGAATGCATAGGCTCTGAAATATGTTGCCTTTCCCTGGAGTGACCACATACCCTTACGAGGCCAGGCTGTAGCGTAATGAGAACAAATATTACAGCTTCATTATGGCCTGTTATCTGGTTTCATATAAATGTAGAAGACACACACTTATATGGTATAAAACTTAGTATTTTCTCACACTTTGTGGTTTTGAATAGGCCTTTTTATGTCTCTAATATTTCTCTCTGCAATCTTAATTTAACACATATATTAATAGGCTATATTAAAAAATAAGCAAATGAACAAAAAGCTCCCAGAAATAATAAGCATATAAACATGTCAATACTTTTTCATTATAATTTTACTTGGGATGGAGATTTTTAATATTGGCTTTTTTAAAATCCCAGGAATAAAAGTATGAAAAATGATTCACTCCTAGAATAACATGTTGTACTTTGTAACAGTAAAAAGTGAATTTTATTAAGAATAAAAGTGATGTAGGGAGTTTCTAAAATTCACAGTAAAAATAGACTGAAAAAGAACAGTGATTTTTTTATGGTAGGCATTATAGAGTAGTCAACTGACCATAGACTTTACAAAATAAAGATTCGGACCATATTTGTATTCAGTGCTTAAAAGATGGTACCACAACATTTTTTTCTCTCTTGCTGATTTATACTTTCAAGAACTTACCTGATCTTATCATGTTATTCATTTCAATTTTATTATTCAATATTCACATTCAAGATACCAGTGTCTAGACAGGCCTTATGAAAAAGTGTTTGCTTTTCCTAGCTCATATCCCCCAATTTTAGAAGTATATTTCTTTCATAGATTAAGCCTTTTTTTTAATTTACCCTAAGCCTTATTTTCATCTATACGGAACCTTTCAGTTTTCTTTTCTGACAGCAAAGCGCACCTTGATTGATAGAATTCAATTGCTGTGTTGAAATAGGCAGCTGGCTTTTATCTTACATTAGTATGTCTTCTTATTAGTTTTACCTATTACATGAAAAAGAATGTGACAAAAGTGCAATAATCTGAGGTATCCCACCTGGGGCTACAATTCTGTCTATATTATAGAATATAGACTTTGTAGGAAAGAATAAGAATTCTAAATCGTAGTCACAATGGAGACATGAGTAAAAGTATAATAAATATGCCACTCACTAATTCTAAACATGACAGGTTTGAGAGAAAGTCATGCATTTAACCACATATGCTTAATAAAAAACGAAAATGTGTTAACAATGTTTACACTTATAAAAATCTTTACATATGATGAAATCATATTACCTCAGGCAGTTTTTACAGAGTAGAAAGAAAAATAATACCATTAAACCAGTTATCTAGAACCTAATCAGTAAATTTACATAACAGATCTCTGATCACATTCATATCCTGCATTCTAACAATATCAAAGATATATTACACAGACTGAGAAGCAAAAAAACAACAGTCTAACAAGCTAGTATAGTATAGTAGTTAAAAACCTAATCTTTTTATGACAAACTGATCAGTTCAAATTCACAGTCATCTACTTAATAGCTATGTGAGTCACCTTAAAGAGTGTGTCTGACCTTTCTAAGTTTCAGGTTTCTCATCTGTAAAGTGATTATAGAAATATTAAATTAAAAGCTTCTGCATGGCTAAGGAAAACAGTATCAAGATACAAAGAGAAGCAACAGCTTGGGAAAACATATTTGCCGATGATACCTCAGATAAGGGTTTAATCTCCAAAATATACAAAGAACTCATTCGGCTCCACTCAAAGAAGACAAGCAACCCAATCAAAAAATGGGCAGAGGACTTGAACAGACATTTCTCCCAGGAGGACATACAGAGAATCCAGAGACACATGAAAAGATGCTCGATATCACTAGCTATCAGAGAGATGCAAATTAAAACCGCAATGAGATACCACTTAACACCAGTCAGATTGGCTATCATAAACAAAGAAACAAACAACAAGTGCTGGAGAGGTTGTGGGGAAAAGGGGACTCTAGTTCACTGTTGGTGGGATTGCAGACTGGTACAACCACTATGGAAAACAGTATGGAATTTTCTAAGAAAACTAAAAATGAACGTACCTTTTGACCCAGCAATTCCACTCTTGGGAGTATATCCTAAGAACCCTGAAACACCAATCCAAAAGAACCTATGCACCCCGATGTTCATAGCAGCACAATTTACGATAGCCAAGAGTTGGAAGCAGCCTAGATGCCCATCGGTAAATGACTGGATCAAAAAACTATGGTACATTTACACAATGGAATTCTATGCTGCAGAAAGGAAGAAGGAACTACTACCCTTTGCAACATCATGGATGGAACTGGAAAGCATTATGCTGAGCGAAATAAGCCAGGCGGTGAAAGACAAATATCATATGATCTCACCATTAACAGGAATCTAAACAAACCAAACAAGCAAGCATAATACAACCGATGACACTCAAATATGGAACAGGCTGTCAGGGCCCAGAGGGGAGAGGAGAGAGAATCATAGGGGAAAAGGGAATGGACTCACATGAACAAGTATAAAAGACACATGGACAATAACTAAGGGTGGGGGGTGGAAAGGGGAGGGAGGCGGGGAGCATGGGGTGGGGGGCGGGCAGGGTTGGGAATATAAGACAGAAACCTGTACTTGAACAAGAATTAAATAAAAATTATATTTAAAAAAAAAGAAATATTAAACTTAGGAATCTTTCAGAAAAAAATAAGATAGTGTTAGCAACATACCAAGTACTTTCTGATTCTTGATAAATAATGACTACTTTCCTGAAAAAACAGTATTTGTTATATTTATAGGATTTTTTACAGCATATTATAGCACCTATACTTTTTTTAGTCTATGGAATTAGCTAGTGATATTTGCTCATTATAATGATGTACAAGGATCTGGAGAGCTATGTGCATTATCTATGAGTAGAGCGTGGTGTAGGATAAGATGCTAGAATCAGAGTTGAGACTCAACCTACGACTTCTACTTATGATGTGGATGACATTAAAACAAATAACTGAACCTATTTGGAACCCTTTTCTTTCCCCAGAGGCAGATGAAGTTACAGTTGTTCCTATCTCACAGGATTACTGGAAGGACTAAATAGCATAATATGTATAAAGCACCTACCATAATTCTTGGGACATGTGAATCTAGTCAATAATGCAAATTTAAAAAGTAGTCTCTAACTGTTTAGGATAAAAGTGATCTCTATTTTACAAAGCAAATTTGGAGAACAAATAATGAATCCAAAGGATTCAACAGGATAAAAATGGGCAGAACTAACAGCACAGCACATAGATTTTTTAAGTCAATTATGATGAAACTTCTGTGAGCAAGATATTTTTCTACTTCTTGATGGGCCTTTCAAGGATATTTTTATATACAGACACAGAGTTATATAAGTGGATGGTAGTACTAGAAGTCGTGTTGAAGTACAGATGAAAGAGAAAAACCATGGTCAAGAGTAGCTTGAGAAAACTTTGTTGTTACTTATGATTGGTGAAGTAGTCATACCTTCCAGAAAGATACAAAGGCAAAACAAAACATAGTTATAAAAATAATGTTCAAATAATAACTAGTAAAATATCTGTTTGGTATAGAGATTTAAAAAGAATTAAATTGTGGAAAATAAAATTGAAAAGAGGCTGGAATGGGAGTAAAAGACAGAAAACTGTACTTGAACAATAGTTAAATAAAAAGAAGAAAAGAGGCTGGATATCATAGTACTTTAATTAATATGTAAATATTTTCATTGTTAGTTTAAATTATCTGTCTTCTCCACTAGACTGTTAAGCCATTGAGAGGGGAGATTCCAGGTTTCATCTCATTATCTAGATGCCTAGCGTGGTGCCTGGATTCTTTAACCACCTACTGTTTGTTTGTTCCACATTACCCCTAAGGTCCCTGGACTTATGGCATCTGCAGACTCAAAGGATAAAGAAAAATAAATTAGTGGATTTTAGAGGAGGGGGAGATTTTCTGAAGTAAATTGCATCTAAGGTATATACACACACACACACAAAGTAGAAATTCTCTAGGCAGAGTGAAGGGAAAGAATGGTCCATAAAGAAAAACAGGATGTAAAAAAGATCCAAAACTGAGAAAGATACAGCATAATCAGGGAATTAAGAAAAATTTGGGTTGACTAAAACATGGATTATAAGGAAGGAAATACAAATCTAGACAATCTCATAAACTATGTTAAGAAATCTAGAAAGTATCTGAAAGGTTTTTAAGAATCATTGAAGGATTTGGAGAGTGACACAATAGACTAGATATGTAGAGAACATGAGGTTGGTAACAGAGCAAAGTCCAAGGGATTAGTCAGAACATTAGCAAGGAAGATACTTTGTAAAAAGGGAATGATACTTTTTCTCGCAGAAAATAAATAATATAGGCATGATTGCAGGTACCTGAATTGTTTTTAGATAATACTGACTTACAGAAGCTTTCATTGTTTGGTGTGTATTTTCCTTGGAAAGTGTAGATATTTGTAAATAATAGACCTGATAAGAGATTAATACCCAGAATTTATAAGGAACACATATAAGTTCACACCACGAATATCATATAGTCCAATTAAAAATGCTCAGAGGACACAAAGAGACATTTCTCCAAAGAGGACATAGAGATGGCCAACAGACATAGGAAAAGATGTTTGACATCACTAATCACTCAGTAAAATGTAAACCCAAATCACAATGAGATACCACCTCATACCTAACAGAATGGCTATCATCAAAAAATTAACAAATAGCAAGCATTGGTGAAGAAGAAAGAAAAGGGAACAATACTGGCAGCATTATTGACAGTAACTAGAATATGAAAGTAACCTAAGTGTCTATTGATAGATGAATGAATAAATCAAATGTGATATATAAATATATAATAGAATATTACTCAGCCACAAAAAAATGAGTTCTTGCTATTGAGACAATATAGAAAAACCTAGAGGATATCATGCTAAGTGAAAGAAGTGACACAAAGAAAGCAAATACTTTAGGATTCCATTTATATGTGAAATTTCAAAACAAAAAAACAACAACAAATGAACAAACAAAACATAAGAAAAATAAGCTTGTTTTGAGTTAAAATTAGTTGATTTATTACAAAATATATTTTTTTATCCAACAAATATTTGCTTGGATATTTCTTATAAAACACAAAATGCCATAGGTTCTTAGGGTATGAAGATTACCAGAGCTCCCCCTCTGTCTAACAATAGTTCAGTATAGTGAGAAAAGAAATCAGTCCCTTTTCCATCCCTTGATAAGCAAGAATAAAGTTACATGGGGAATAAAGAGAAGAGCTATTTGACTTCAAAGATAACTGAACAAAAGAGTAAAAGGAGTAACTTGACTGAGGAAAAACCTACCAAATACTACCTCAGCCAGATGACTAAAGTGAACATCAACAATTATTAGACATGTTAACAGTATGTACCTTTGAAATGATGCAATGGAAATGACACCTTAAAACAACCCAATTAAAAAATGGGCAAAGGACCTGATTAGACACTTATCCAAAGGAGACATACTGATGGCCAATAGACATATGAAAAGATGCTCAGTGTCACTTATCATCAGACACGTGCAAATTAAAACCACATTGAGATACCATCTCACATTTGTCAGAATGGCTATCGTCAATAAATCAATAGACAAGTGCTGACAAGGATGCAGAGAAAGAAGAAGGTTTTACACTGTTGGTAGAAATGTGTACTGGTGCAGCCACTGTGGAAAGCAGTATGAAGATACCTCAAAAAATTATAAATGGTTCTGGCTTTTGATTATCAATCTGACTATTTGGAATATATCTGTAGGAATCCAGAACACTAATTCAAAAGAACATCAGCACCACTATGTTCTTTGCAGTGGTTATTTATAATTGCCAAGATATGGAAGCATGTCAAGTGCCCATCAGTACATTAGTGAATAAAACAACTAGGGGACATTTACACATGGAATACCACTTGGCCATAAAAAAGAAGAAAATTTTACCCTTGTGACAATGTGGATGGACCTGGAAAACATTATGCTAAGTGAAATGAGCCAGTAAGAGAAAGAGAAACACCATATGATTTCACTTGTATGTGGAAGCTAATGAACAAACTGAGCTAATAAGAAAAATGGGGACAGGTTTATAGATGGAGTACAGGATGACAACTAGTCAGGTGGGTGGGAGAGGTTAGGGGTAGCAGGATTAAGCAAAAAGGAAAAAGGACTCATGGATATGGACAACATTGCAGTGATTGCTTGGGGAAAGGTGGTATAAGGGGACTAAAAAGTAAGGAAAAATACAGTAAAGATTAAATATATATATATATATATATATATATTTAAAANTACCTGGGTTGTGGTTTTGATTCCTGGACTGGGCATGTAGAGGAAGCAGCTTTTCTCTCAAATTGGTGTTTTTCTGTCTCCCTTTCTTTCTCTCAAAAAGCAGTGAAAAAACAAACAAACAAACAAACAAAAAGGAACATCTTTTGACTCAGTGATCCCACTTCTGGAATATATCCTAAGACTGTTGAAATGCCAGTTTGAAAGAGTATAAGTACCCCTATGTTCATAGCAGCAGCATTTACAATGGCTAGATCTGGAAATAGCCTAAATGCCCATCAGTACATTAGTGAATAAAACAACTAGGGGACATTTACACATGGAATACCACTTGGCCATAAAAAAGAAGAAAATTTTACCCTTGTGACAATGTGGATGGAGCTGGAAAACATTATGCTAAGTGAAATGAGCCAGTAAGAGAAAGAGAAACACCATATGATTTCACTTGTATGTGGAAGCTAATGAACAAACTGAGCTAATAAGAAAAATGGGGACAGGTTTATAGATGGAGTACAGGATGACAACTAGTCAGGTGGGTGGGAGAGGTTAGGGGTAGCAGGATTAAGCAAAAAGGAAAAAGGACTCATGGATATGGACAACATTGCAGTGATTGCTTGGGGAAAGGTGGTATAAGGGGACTAAAAAGTAAGGAAAAATACAGTAAAGATTAAATATATATATATATATATATATATATTTAAAATCATATCTCATATAGATCACAGCATAGCTTATGGCAATCTGATGAAATGCACTGGATAGTGCCAATGCATGCATACAGATTGTGTCATTCAGAGGAATAAAAAGGTATCTTAGCAATTACCTTTATACATTTAAATTACTAATGCCAGCAATCACTATATGGTTTTTTTCTAACATGAAATTTTACTTTTTCCAATTTAGATTGGTATATTATTTAAATAGCCTATTAAAAAAACTCCAAAATTTGTTTCACTTAAAAATGAAAAAACACTTATAAAAATTATTTTTGCCCTATGACTGATCATTGATTTCAGCATATATGAATAAAAATACAAAATAGAAAAATATTTTTATTAATATATATGTGTTATTTGCTATAGTAAAATTTGAGGATAAGCACTTTTCATCAAAAATAAGAAAATGATAAAGCAAATAATTATTTATATACATTTGTACATATCTACATATGTATATGTATGCATATATGTGTATATATATATATATATATATATACACACTGAAGTACTGATTTAAATGTACATAGCAATTTAAAAAATACCTTTAAGTTAAAATTTAAAGCATGACACCTAATTGTAGACATTTTAACATTATGTTATATTTAAAAGTTTATAGGAAAAAATGACTAAAGAAGAAAAGTCCACAAAAATTATGGGGTTAGAGTTGACTTTAGCTTTTTCCATTTTCTAATATTTTTCTATGTGGTTATAATGCTTTCATTAATTAACAAGTCATTTTTAAAATATATTTTTTATTTATTTTAGAGAGGGGAAGGGAAGGAAAAAGAGAGGGAGAGAAACATTAATGTGTGGTTGCCTCTCCCACACCCCCTACTGGGGACCTGGCCTGCAACCCAGGCATATGCCCTGACTGGGAATAGAACTGATCACCCTTTGGTTCACAGGCTGGTACCCAATCCACTGAGCCACACCACCCAGGACCAAGTCATTTATTAAAATACAGAACATGACTGTATTAATGATCACAGAATTCTGATTATAACATTTAGGAATTAGAAAAAACTTACTTTAAATTAGTATTAGTATGGACATACTCTGCTTTAAGAAAAATAAAAATAAATGTTTTAAAGAAACTCATAATAAATTATTTCCATTTTGTAACAGAACTTATTATAAAATATCTTTAATAAATAAATTGCTATGAAATCTAAACAAATTTGATTTCTCAGAAATATAATTCATAGTTAAATAAGATCATCTCTATTTTTCATCATTTTTATCCTTAATGAGACAATTTAATTTTTTAGAATTAAATTGCAGTGTTGAAATAAATTTGGCCAATACATTTTATTTACTCATTATTTTTGTAAAACTAAAAAAAATAAATTTGCCCTGGCTGGTGTAGCTCAGTGAATTGAGCGTGGGCCTGCAAATCAGAGGATTGTGGTTGGATTCCCAGCCAGGGCACATGCCTGGTATGCAGGTCAGTTCCCAGCAGGGGACACACGAGAGTGAACCATGTATTGATATTTCTCTCCCTCATTCCTTCCCTTCCCCTCTAAAGATAAATAAATAAAATATATTTTTTAAAAAGTTAAAAATAAATAAATTTCATTTAAGTTGTCTCAGTTTTCTATTGGTTTTTGTAAGTTTATAAATATATTTTTGAAGTAGCTAATATTTCTTATTAGTATGGTATCCAGCTTTAAGAATCTTTGTTCACTGTTTCTATATTATGACATTTTGCTAATATCAAATTATATTTCTTTTCTAGTATTTAAAATTTTTTCAATTTTATATTTAATGTTTATTATATATAGGGTGGGGCAAACGTAGTTTTACAGTTGTTTGTATGGAAAAATACAATCAATAATATTACAAGAATAAAACTCTGTGTTTCATGCACTCATAACTGTAAACTTACTATTGCCCTACACTATATTTGCACTGATGTATTTTGTCAAGAAACATACCTTGGTAATGTTCCCTTAATTTTCATGAATATAATTACCATTCCATCCCAGTACAAAATGGTGTGTCCCTAAAAATTTGAGGAATTCTAAAACTATTCATTTTAAAGCCAAGTCTTCTTTAGATGACAATGAATACCTAAAATTTATCTTGGTTTTTAACTTAACTCACAATTTAGGGAAGAAAAAACTACCAGTGGTCTGAACTACTTTACTCAAATCAAAAGCAGCCAGTAGGGCAACTGCTTACTGGCTCCTTGTCAGCTCTTTAGCATTTGGTTCCTCTGATCACTAACTGTACCTTAATCTGTTGAAGTGAGGCATGAGATTCAATAGGACAGTAGTAAATTAGTTTTTACTTTGTATTGTAGGATAGCACTTGCTAGATATCTTTTTCCTGAGCCATCTCCTGTTAAGAGGGAGTTTCTGGGAAACTACTAATTTTTCTGTGAAGGAAGAAAACACACACACACTGACAGTGGAGCAACTGGCCTCTAGTCCCTTCCAAACTTAACTTTCTGTAGTTGACTTCACAAGACTTCTTTCAAAGCACAGCTTTCTAGCAGCATCTTAATTAATTGTGTTCCTCCATGAAAACTCATTTTCTGAACCTGTGTTCTTGGTTGATGTCCAAGAACATCAACCTTAGACACAAACATTAATCCTATCACAATAGACTTGAAACTTCTGTCTGAAAAATAATTTTAAGTTTTCAATAAACATAATAAAAGTAAGTACAAGGTAGTCATGTTTTGTTGCTGTTCTTCTTCTTAGTTAACTACAAAGGAGCATAACCTGTCCTTTGGGAGCTCACCTGAGGTCACAAAAAGTAAGAGAATATTTTAAAGGCGTAAAATTGAATGCAGATTATGAAGAGTTTACTGAAAATTTATTCTGACCTTTCTTGTCAAAGTGAGGACACAAAGGCCAATAAATGTGTATACCATCATTATGTATATACCATAATTATTCCATAAGTTAGGCTATAGCAAACTGAAGTCAGCATTATTAGACTGATTTATCCAATAGCTTTTGTAACAAATCATACTTTCTCTTGCCCTGGCTGGTGTGGCTCAGTGGATTGAGTGCCAGCCTGTGAACCAAAGAGTCATTGGTCCCATTCCCAGTCAGGGCATGTGCCTGGGCTGCGGGCTCGGTCCCCAGTAGGGGGCATGCAAGAGGTAACTACACATTAATGTTTCTCTGTCTCTTTCTCCTTCCCTTACCCTCTGTCTAAAAAAATAAAATAAATAATATTTTTTTAAAAATCATGCTTTCTCTCTAAAAGTAATAACACCTAACATTTATTGAGGACTTTCTATGTACAGGTCAAATTGCTTTTTAGATAGTGAAATTTTAGTCTTCACAATAAGTCTAAGATATAAGAATTTTCATCATCCACACTTTATATATGAAGAAATTTAGGCAGAGAGCATTTGACTTATCTATGTTACACAGACACTTGTGGTAGAACTGGTATTAAAAAGGCAGCCTAAACCAAAATCTAACATTCTAAGATTCTATTCTATAACTACCTGAAGAGTTTAAGCTTATTAATTTAAATCAATAGAATGTTAGCTACTTGAAGAGAAGTTTTGTTCTATTTTGTCACTGCTAGCTGTCTACTTAACGCTTAGAAGAGCAATTGTGAGACCTGCTCAATACATGATTGCTTATGGAACTGATGTGACTACATATAAAATAGCATAAAGTATGAGCTGTTGAAATCTCTTATATTCTTGTTTTCAGAAGAGTACTGGGAACAATCATTTTTAAAAAATACATAAAAGTCCATTAATTTTTCTTAAGTACAATCTGCAAATAGGCTATGATAAATAGCTTTGTATCTGATTTTAATTTAAATAATGTTAGCTGTTAAAATCAGTTCACATGTGCTTTTCTTTCTTTTTTTTTTAAATATTTTATTTATTTATCTTTAGAGGGAAAGGGAAAGAGAGAGGAAGAGAAACATCAATGTATGGTTGCTTCTTGTGCATCCCCTGCTGGGAACTGCCCCCTGCCGGGAACTGGCCTGCAACCTAGGAATGTGCCCTGACTGGGAATCGAACCTCGATCGTCTGGTTCGCAGGCCCATGCTCAATCCACTGAGCTACACCAGCCAGGGCCTCAGTTCACATGTGCTTTTCTTAGTAAGACTTTATTTGAGTACTTGAGTCCTGTGTCTATTATAAAATATTATTATTCCTTCATATATTTTATCAATGGTTTTAATTATATGATGATATATGCAATTATATTTTAACATTTAATTAATTTTAATATATGCAATTATATTTAATAATATTTGCCCTCACAAATTTTATAAGGGCAGAGACCATGTCTCTTTTCTTACTTATTTTCAGCACATAGCAAAGTGTCTATAATAGAGTAGTTACTAAATTAATAGGTCTCACATACATGGTTGACCAGAAATAAGTGACTGTATGAAGCACTTGGATATGCATAGTAAATACCTTGGCCTTGTCCAAAGAAAGGTCTCACTTTTGTCCTATCTTCTGGGTGAAAATCTGTGTTGTAACTGATAGGAGGGTTTATTGAGGTTAGGGGTGGCCACTGCAGAAAGACTAATTATGTGATTTAGGGTGGGATTGGGGTCTTGTGGTGTCAGTTAAATTGGAGATTGATTTAACCACATGGTCCATCAGTTGAGACTGTATAATAACAACCCAATAAAAATTCTGGACCCTGAGTGTCAAGAGAGCTTTAGGTGCTTCATTGGCACACACTGATACTGAGAGGGTCGACTTTATAGGGGAGAACAACAGAAGCAGGGTTTGGGGGATCCTCCCAGATGCTGTTCTGTGAGTGTCTTCCTTTGCCTGATTTTATTCTAAAGTCTTTCTCCCTAATATACTGTAATTATGAGTATAATACCTTTTGGAGACTTCTGTGAGTCTTTATTGTGAATTAGTGAAATAGAGAGTGGTTTTGAAAAGCCCCCGCACGTGTACTAAGTGTCAGAGTGAGAGTGGTCTTATGCCCTCAACGGTCACAGCATGGATAACTCTGGAAGCAAAGGGATTCTTACAGTTCAGCAGTCAGAACAGATAGATGTCCTTATGGTAGACACGGCCTCCTGACAAATGTGTATTATAATTCTGGGACAGACATTTAACCTCTTGGGCTGCAATTTCACTATGTGTAATTTTAAAATAACACTGGGATACCTCCTAAGGTCATTTTGAAGAATATGTATTAAAGAATGCTTGATTTTTCTAATTATAGAATATCTAGGTACCATATGATAAGACATACGATAATACTATTTATTTTAAATGTGACCCTATCTAAGAACTGGTACTTGAAATTTAATGATCCTAATCACTTTTATATAGCTTTGTAATTTAAATGGTCATTCCTTTGATGAGAGTAAAATTTCCATCTAGTTATTAATTTAGTCCATTTTAACAGTTGCAGAATCATAGGTCATTGAAATGTCATCTATCTTCCTCCCTTCTGGCAATGATTATATACAGAATATCTTCAAAAGAAAATAAATCCTATTTTTAAATATTTGTCAATAAGTAAAATTCTACAATTTACCTGAAAAAAAACCCATTCTATAAGTAATCATTCTATAAGTAATCAACGTTTAACATGCTTTAACATCCTGTTACCTAATTAGCAAAAAAAAAAAAAGTAAAAATACTTACATGGTTTGATCAGAATATTTAGGTGGTGGGCCCAAGATTTCAGTATTTTTAAACACAGCATGGCTTTGGAGTATACTGCACGTACCAAGAAAATTCCAAAAATTCAGAGAATGCCCCAGTCATTTGAGCAAATTCACACAATTTGATTTTTTTCCTTTGCATTTTAGTCACTTTGGACCGGGGGCCATGTATGAATGTACCTCTCTGGAACTCATTGTATAAAATGGGATTATAACTAACTATGCTGAAGATAATCAATAGTATTATATGATGCTTGAAAAAAGAATATTCTACCAGAAGGAACTTTTCATAAAAATGAGTCAGACAGAATTTTTTGATGTTTATTATTCTCCAAGTAAAAAAAGAGTCTAGGAATTATTGTTGTACATGGGAGATAAATGTTATAAAGGGGGGGGGTTTATATAACTTAGAAGAACCATCCTCATTTTTTAAATCTACTAACCTATTTTCTAATCTAGTAAAGTAACTTTGTTATCACTTATTAAACTTCACAAAAAACACGTATAAAGGACACATGGACAAAACCAAAGGGAGGTAGAAAGGAGGGTGGGAGTTGAGGATGGGTGGAGTAGTGGAGAGTGATGGGGGAAAGAGACAATTGTACTTCAACGGCAATTTTAAAAAGTGAATAAATAAACTTCACAAAAACTCTAACATTAGTCAAGGTATGCCAGAGATACATGAGTATTGTGAATACTAAAGGTATATATATATTTATAAATAATGAACTAACCTCTGGTTTTATAAGTAGACCTTTTATCTTAAAAGGTCATGCTTACAACAGAATCAAAGTCATGTTATAAACTTGGGGACTACCACCAGAGTCATGTTGATGTCAAGGTGCTACGATGTCTCTCTGTGAAGCCCACTGTGGGAAACCAGCCCCACCTTTCAAATTATCGCCAGATAGCTTCTCAATAAGGACCAACTGGTGGAATTCTAATTCTGTTCTATAGTATGTATTGTTTCTAAATTGTGTATAATGTTTTTATGAGGCATACTTTATTTTTATTTTTTGAATAAAAAATGCCGAGACCCACAGAAATTTCAAAAAATTGCCATCATGAGAAAAGAAGTGGCAAACTAGAGTCTGACAAAGCTCACGTATTGAACGTGTTGTTGCCCTGGGAGTATGTCAAGGTTATTCATCACATACATATAATGACATGGATGCTTGAACGCTTCAACACATTTTACTCTTGAAGATATGTGAGGAGCCTACAGCGTTTTTACAGTGATCCCATACAAAGTCATTAAGCCTTTGGTGAGATAACAAATCACTAGCCTAAGAGAATAGACCATTTCTTAGAAAATAATTATTAAAATTTTTATGTGCTTGAAGTCTGAAATACCTGGAGGGGGATTAATCCCTTAGTTTGTGCTTATTTGCTTGGCTAAAAATAAATAGGAAAAAAAAAACAGAAACAAAACCAGCTATCACAATTATAAAACCAAACCAAAAAATCTCACACACACACACACACACACACACACACACACACACACAAAACAAAAATGAGTACATTTCTGAAAAAATATCAAAACAGTTTAAAAATAAATAAAGTTGTCAACAACTCCTAGGGAAATTTAAGACCTGCATTCTTACTAGTAGGAGGAAAAAAAAAATGTGTGTCAAGAAGTTTGGGAAGACGGCGGCTAGGTAAGAGGGGGCAGATTCCACTTCCTTCTACATATGGGAGAGAAACCTGGCTGATCTATGGAGGAACAGAGCCTACAGCCAACAGTACCACAGCATATATGAAAATAGATAAAAAATTGTAGCAGACATTGAAAAAGCAGAAGGTAAGGAGAGTGCTTCAGGACAACAAGGGCCCAGGGATCAGCGCAGGGATCAGGGAGGCTGCAGCCCCAGGCCCAGGCCCCCTGGGCGGGCCACAGGCTCTTGGGAAACAGCTGGGTTGGTGCTCCCTCCCTGACCAAGCAGGATTTGAGCAGCACTGGGAGAGACCTGGCTGCTTGAAGTCACAGAGAGGGGAGTAAGGACTGAGTGGCAAACACAAGGGGGCTGTGAGCAGCCATGCATAGCTCTAGAAAGACTCTGCGCCCAAGCCTGTGCAACTGGAAGCAGTCTGGTTGGGTGCAAGGGCCTGCAACTCAGGGAGAGAGAGTTCTGTGGAACACCTGGAGACCACACCTGGGGACTCGGAAATTGTACAGACGCCTCAGGAGACCCAGAGCCCACATATGTAAACCCGCCCCTCAGCCTGCTACAACCAGCAAAAACAGAAAAAATGGTTTGGCCAGTTTGAAACTAGTAAGAGGTTTTTTTTGTGTGTTTTTCTTTTTTGTTTGTTTAATTTTTTAAGTAATTTTTTTTATTTTTTATAATTTTTTATCTCTCAATTTCTTTTGCTTCTCTTTTCTTCTTTCTTGCTTTGTTCTTTCTTTCCAATTTCATCTCTTCTACCTTCCTTACTATGTTTTTTTTTTAATACCTACAAATGAGACAAAAAACCCCAAAACTGTGAAAAAAACACATTTGGACTCAAAGAAGGGGCATCCCAATAGCTGAGACAGAGAGACACATTTCACTTTGCTATTACAAAGAACGTGCAAAATATCACATACTAGCATAATTATGTTTTTATTATTCATAAATCTTTTATTTGAATAATATTTTCATATTTCTCTTCTTTCTGTACAGTCTTCTTTGCTTGGCTGGTTATATTGTATCATTTGACAGGTTTCCCCTGCTCTCTCTTCCACAGTGTATTGATAATTTACTATCCTTCACCTCATTTGTGTTCCTTTAGCACACTGCTCAAAATTCTATACCTGCTATTCATGTTATCCAGATCACATAGATTGTCATATGATTGTTGCTCTAATATTATTGTAAATAATAGCTGTTTTATATAATTGTAAATACTACACAACACCCCTCCCAGATTTTAGCCCACTTCATGGTTTCCTGAACTCGATTACTATAGTGGTTAACTATTCTCTCACACACTACAAATATTCACTATCCTTTACTCTCATCTTACCTCAGAATCTGACCTCCCACAACCTCACTGCTTTCTAGATCCAACTCAAAATCCTTCCCTCCTGAACAAGAATTTTATCTTCTTTCCATCCTTTCTAAAAGGAGCTAGTTGGGTGGAATATCATGGTTAACACTATATATAGCCAAAGGATCTCCTATCTCTTCCTTACTGGCTGCTACAGTAAGTAGCATGGAATACTCTCTTGCTGTCTTAAACCATTTTGCCTTACCTCTCCAACTGATCACAAAAAAGAGGAGGTGGAAGTGGTGAACACCAGGATACCTGAAGGAGACTGCACCACTGAATCTCACAGGTATTCTCCCACAGAAGTTCACACCATAAATCCAGGAAGTCAGAAGAGATAAATTTAAGAGTCAATGGTTAACAAGAAGAGTCTCGTGAACAATGGAAAGACAAAAAAAATCCCCAAATGAAAGGAAAGGAGGAAACCTCAGAAAAAATGCTAAATAAAATACAGGCAACTCAGCTATCAGATACTGAATTCAAAGCAATGGTTATCAGGAAGCTATATGAGATCACAGCAAATTATCAGAAACTACAGGGAAACTACAATAAACTCATTGCAAACTATATCAACATGAAAAAGGAAATAGAAACTATAAACGAGGGCTAAGAGGAAATAAAGAATACAATATCTGAACTGAAGAACATGGTAGAAGGAATCAAAAGCAGGGTCGATGAAGCAGAAGATCTGATCAGAGAGCTAGAGGACAAATTAGAAAAAAAACACCAAGAAAGATCAAGAAAAGGTAAAGAGGCTCAGAAAGAATGAAGAAGGATTAAGAGAAATATAAGACAATATGAAACATAATAATATCTGAATAATAGGATACCAGAAGGAGAAGAAGAAGAACAAGGGATAGAAAACCTATTTGAAAAAGTCATGAGGGAAAACTTCCCTAATTTGATGAGAAAAAAAGTCACACGAATCCAGGAAACACAGAGAGTCCCAATCATTGGAACCCAAAGAGGCCCACTTCAAGACACATCATCATTAAAATGACAAAATTCCAAGACAAAGAGAATCTTAAAGGCAGCAAGGGAGAAACAGGAAGTAACATACAAGGAAGCCCCAATAAAGTTAACTACTGACTTTTCAAAGAAAACACTGCAAACAAGAAGAGAATGGCAAGAAATATTCCAAGAAATGAGAATCAGAGGCTTGCAACTAAGGCTACTTTACCCAACAAGGCTCTCAAATTAAGATAAAAGCCCAAATAAGGAGCTTCCAAGACAAAAGAAGTCTAAAAGAATATGCCTTCACCAAACCATCTCTGCAAGAGATGCTAAAGGGACTACTCTAAGGAAAGAAAGGAAAAGAGAGAGACAGAGAGGAACACAGGTACAAAAATGGCAATGAATAAGTACCTATCAATAATAACCTTAAAAACAAATGGATTAAATGATCCAATCAAAAGACAGAATAGCTGAATGGATAAGAAAGCATGACCCACACATGTGCTGTCTACACGAGACAAAAGACCTACACAGATTAAAGTAAAAGGCTGGAAACAAATTTTCCAAAGAAACAAACAGAAAAAAAAAGCAAGGGTAGCAATACTCATATCAGACAAAATAGACTTCAAAAAAAGGGCTATAGAGACCCAGAATGTCACTTCATAATACTCAAGGGAAGAATCCACCAAGAAGACATAAACATTGTAAATATATATGCACACAATGTAGGAGTACCCAAATACATAAAGAAAATCTTAGAGGACTTCAAGAAAGATATTGAGAGCAACACAATTATACTAGGGAATTTTAATACCCCGCTGCCAAAAATGGACAGATCTTCTAAACAAAATATCAACAAAGATATTGTGGAATTGAACAATGCCCTAGATGAAATGGACTTAACTGATATATAGAGAACCCTTCATCCTTAAGAAGCTAAATACACATTCTTTTCAAATGCACATAGAGCATTTTCAAAGATAGACAACATGATGGGACACAATACAAGCCCCAACAAATTTTAAAAAATTGAAATCATACCAAGCATTTTCTCTCACCTCAAGGGACTGAAACTAGAAACAACCCCAAGGGAAAAAACCCCAAACACCCCAAATCATGGAGATTGAATAGCATGCTATTAAACAATGAATGGGTCAAGAATGAAATTAAAGAAGGCAAAACATTTCTGGAAACAAATGAAAATGAACTCTCAACTCAAAATTTATGGGACACAGTGAAGGCAGTCCTGAGAGGGAAGTTCATAGTGATATAGGCCTACCTAAAAAATATAGAAACATTTCAAACAAACAACCTAACCTCATAACTGCAAGAACTCGAGGAACAACAAGAAAGACAGCACAGAGCTAGTAGAAGGAAGGAAATAACCAAGATTGGAGAAATAAAGGACATCGAGAAATAAAGGACATAGAGACTAAAAGCACAATTCTAAGGATCAATGAGTCCAGGAGCTGATTCTTTGGAAAGATAAACAGAATTGACAACCCTTTAAGCAGGCTCATCAATAAAAAAAGAGAGAGGACCCAAATAAACACAATAAGAAATGAAAGAGGAGAGATTACAACTGACACCAAAGAAATACAAAGGATTGTAAGAAATTACTTTAAGGAATTGTATATGCCAAGAAATTTGAAAACCTAGGTGAAAATGGACGAATCTCTAGAAAAGTATAATTTTCCAAAACTCAATGAAGAAGAAGCAGAAAGCCTGAACAGATCAATAACAGTAGATGAAATTGAAGCAGTAATAAAAAAACTCCCAACACACAAAAGCCCTGGACCAGATGGTTTACAGGACAATGCTACAAAGCATTTAAGGAAAAGCTAACCCCTACTCTTCACAGACTATTTCAAAAAATCCCAAATGATGGAAGACTCCCAAACTCTATTTATGAAGCCAACATCATCCTAATCCCAAAACCAGATAAAGACACAATAAAGAAATAAAACTTCAAGCCAACATCACTGATGAACACAGATATTGAAATCCTCAATAAAATATTGGCAAACCACATCCAACAATACATTAAAAAGATCATTCACCATGGCCAAGTGGTATTCATCTCAGGGATGCAAGAATGGTTCAACATTCACAACTCAGTAAATGTAACACATCACACAAACAAAAGCAAAGACAAAAAGCACATGATCATATCAACAGATGAAGAAAAAGCATTTGATAAGGTACAGCACTCATTTATGATAAAAAACACTCAGCAAAGAAGGAATAAAAGAATCATTTCTCACCCTAATAAAGTCCATATATGAGAGACCTATAGCCAACATCATATTCAATGGGCAAAAACTAAAAGCTTTTTCACTAAGATCAGGAACAAGACAAGGTTGTCCAATTTTACCACTTCTATTCAATATAGTATTAGATATTCTAACCACAGTGATCAGACAAGAAAAGGAAATAAAAGACATCCAAATCAGAAGGGAGGAAACAAAACTGTCATTGTTTACAGATGACATAGAAAATCTTAGACTCCACCCAAAAACTGCTCGACCTAATAAATAAATTTAGCAAAAAAGTGAGATACAAAGTCAATATCCAGAAATCAAAGGCATTTTTGCATACCAACAATGAAACAGCAGAAGCAGAAATCAAGAAAAAAATTCCAGGCCTGACTGGTGTAGCTCAGTGGATTGATCACAGGCCTGCGAACCAGAGGATTAGAGTTTGATTCCCAGTCAGGGCACATGCCTGGGTTGCAGGCCAGTTCCCAGCAGGGGGCGCATGAGAGGCAACCATATATTGACATTTCCCTCTCTCTCTCCTTCCATTCCCCTCTAAAGATAAATAAATAAAATCTTTAATAAATGAATACAATCTTTAAAAATTTTCATTTGTATAGCAAAAAGAAAAATAAAATACCTAGGAATAAACCTAACCAAGGAGGCAAAAGACATATATGCAGGAAACTACACAACACTGAAGAAAGAAATCAAGAAAGACACAAACAAATGGAAACATATACCGTGTTCATGGATTGGAAGAATTAACATCATCAAAATGTCCATACTACCCAAAGCAATTTACAGATTCAATGCAATACCTATTAAAGTATCAATGGTATATTTCACAGACACAGAACAAACACTTCAAAAATTTATATGGAACCATAAACGACCCCAATAGCTGCTGCATTTTGAGAAAGAAGAGCAAAGTACGAGGAATCACAATACCTCATTCCAAACTGTATTACAAGGTCATTGTACTCAAAACAGCCTGGTACTGGCATAAAAACAGACACATGGACCAGTGGAACAGAACAGAGAGCCCAGAAATAAACCCAAGTCTCTATAGTCAATTAATATTTGACAAAGGGGACAGCAACATAAAATGGAGTAAAAATAACCTCTTCAACAAATGGTGTTGGCAGAACTAGACAGCTACATGCAAAAAAAATGAAACTTGAGCACCAACTTACACCATACACCAAAATAAATTCAAGGTGGATAAAAGACTTAAATATAAACTGTAAAACCATTAAAGTCCTAGAGGAGAACATTGGCAAGAAAATCTCAGATATTTCACGCAGCAACATTTTTACTGATATGGCCCCTAGAGCAAGGGGCATAAAGTAAAGAATAAACAAATGGAATCTCATCAAAATAAAAAAGCTTCTGCAGGGCTAAAGAAAACAGTATTAAAATAAAAAGAAAACCAACCACATGGGAAAACATAGTTGTCAATAATACCTCAGACAAGGGTTTAATCTCCAAAAGATACAAAGAACTTACACAACTTTACTCAAGGAAGACAACTAACCCAATCAAAAAATGGGCAAAAGACTTGAACACACACTTCCCCAAGGAGGACATACAGAGGATCCAGAGACACATGAAAAGATGCTCACTATTGCTAGCTATCAGAGATGCAAATTAAAACCACAATGAGATACCACTTCACACTGGTCAGAATGGCCATCATAAACAAAGCAACAAACAACAAGTGTTGGACAGGTTGTGGAGAAAAGGGAACTGTAGTGCACTGTTGGTGGGATTGCAGACTGGTACAACCACTATGGAAAACAGTATGAAATTTTCTCAGAAAACAGAAAATGAATTTGCCTTTTGACCTGGAAATTCCACGGCTAGGATTATACCCTAAGAACCCTGAAACACCAATCCAAAAAAACCTATGCACCCCAATATTCACAGCAGCACATTTTACAATAGCCAAGTGCTGGAAGCAACCTTAGTGCCCATCAGTAAATGAATGGATTCCAAAACTATGATATATTTACACAATGGAATTCTGTGCAGCAGAAAGAAAGAAGGAGCTCCTACCCTTTGCAACAGCATGGATGGAACTAGAAAATATTATGCTAAGTGAAATTAGCCAGGTGGTGAAAGACAAATACCACATGATCTGACCTTTAACAGTAACCTAAACAAGACAATCAAACAAGCCAAATATAACCATAGACACTGAAATAGGGAACAGGCTTACAGTGTCCAGAAGGGAGAGGGGATGGAATTTCAGGGGAAAAGGGGAAGGACTCACAGGAACAAGTATAAAAGACACATGCACAAAAACTAGGGGGTTGGAAATGGGAGGGGAGAGGGCTTGGTGGGTGGGCTGGGATGGGAATAAAAGAACATGGTACTTGAAAAACAACCAAAATAAAAAAAAAAATAGTGTGTCAATTAAGTTTTTGTAATCCTTTTAAATATTTGTTAATTGAAATATAATGAATACATAGAAATAATAGCAATGCAAGATTAGAGATGTTAACTCAAAAATTTTATTTTATTCATAAACAGAAATACAATTAGAAGTTTTGTTGAGGTATACAAAGTCAGTAAGTTACCCAATATATTTTATATTTTTATTATCCTCCCCTATTATTCTTGTTCTACAGATAGATAATTAATTTCTTCCATAGTTTCAACTCTTTTTTTCCTAACTGTTCTGTTTGGTCACTGAATGTATTAATCATATTGAAAATATAGGATAGTTCTATTGTAATCAGGAAAGTCTTTTTAAAAAAATATTGCATGCTGACATATGCCCTTTGTTTCATTTTCTACCTAATCTTCTTCAAAGCCTTTATAACTGAACCAAATTTTGTGGTTAAATAAACAATTGTACCATCCATCAATGTCAAATCTATTTGAATTGACTGTATTACTTAATAATCCCTGTTACACCCAATTTAAGCACCTCAGGTAAATTGGCTTAGATATAACTAAAAACTGACAGTTTATTAATTATGAAAACAATAATTACAACCTAATAACTCAATTTTCACCACACAATTTTAATTGAAGGAGTTGGAAGAGACGAACATATAATGAAAGCTAAGAATTAAGTGAATGTGCTTTAGTTCTCTGGTAATCAAAATGACACCAAGAGATGTTTGCTAAGAAAAAACAAATTTAAACATATTCCATATTCATCTAAATACCTATATAATAAAATAGATCTATATTTATAAAAGTGAATGGCTGAAAAGTGCAATTACATACATTTTATAGTAGATATTGACACTTTGGGGGGACAAATGAGATAGTAGACATGGCATTTTTGTCTACCTAGAATACATTCCCCATTATTTTGATAACCTTTTCTGTTTGGTGAGGTCCCTTCCTTTGGGAACATGTACTTTTGGTGTGACTCCTAAATTAGTCCAGGGTGAAAAATGTGACCTGAGCCTTAAATAATTAACATATAATATTCCTCTAGTCATAGTGATTGACTCAGGTTTGCCAAAGTAAATCACTGCAAAAAGAACTTGGATCTGAGAACTCCTGAACCTTGTTCTGCTGAGGACTGAGAATAAAGCCAACACAGTAGAAAAATTTAGAGATAAACTGGCCCTTGGTGACATATTTTGAGTTTAAACACACCTCTGGATTTTTGATAATGCATGTCAAAAAATTCTCTTTTATAGTTAAATCAGTTTGAGTTGAATTTACTTGCAAGTAAGTTATTTCTTATAGCAAAAGTTATCAGTAAAATGGATGTAGAGAGCATTATGCCAAGTGAAACAAGCCAAGTGGTGAAAGAGAAATACTATATGATCTTACCTATAAGTGGAACCTAATCAACAAAACAAACAAGCAAGCAAAATACAACCAGAGATGTTGACATAAAGAACAATCTGACAGTAATGAGAGAGAAGGAGGGAGAGGGATGATGGGGGATAATGGGCAAGGGGGGCATTAAGGAACATGTATAAAGGACACATGAACAAAGCCAAAGGGGGTGGGTGTATTCAAGAGTGGGAAGCAGGGGGGAATGGTGAGGTGAAAATGGAGACAATTGTACTTGAATAGCAATGAAAAAAGTTATTAGTAAAACCATACATGTATCTTGATTCTTCAGCTCCATGAGACATTCTGTGCTTTATTTTTGTCAATATCTATTATAATTTTTAAATTCTCAATAACAAAAGCATAATGGATTAAGTAATTTTATATTTGTCAATTTATTTAGATTGTATAAGACTGCTTATTACCAACATCAAAAGATATTTTGTTGGGCCTGAAAACCTCTTAATGGAATTAACATGTGCTGTGGATATTACAGAAATTGAAAAATAATTGATTTTGACAAAAAGTGGCCAAATTTTAGTTTAAAGAGTATTCTTCCACAATTCCACATAGCTTGCTTGCAATATATTTAACATAGAGTATGCTAAATTGTTTGCTGCTCTTAGAAATTTTTCATAGCTCAGCATATTTCCCTTACATAGATCTGTATACCAACTTTTTACCAAATAATCTTGTTATTGGCCATAATATTAAGATAATACTTTTTATTGATTACATATGTTCTGGGAATTTTCACATGTTATATAATTTTACCTTCCCAAAAGACAATATAAGATGCTATAGATTCTATTATAATTTTAAGATATCAAATAATAAGAATGAAAATTGAAAACCAGGAGAGATGTGGCCCCCTCAAGATAAACTACCTGTTGAAAGCACCCTTTACTTGTACAGCTACCTACCCCCCAGCCATCAAGATAACTAGGATCACAAACTGGATACATCACCCCAGGGTCAAAACTTATGTACAGAAGATCTGACATCCATTCAGCATACAGATTATTCCCAAGATCCAACTGGAGACCTCAAACTCCTGTTCAAACAGATTGCCAAATCCCGTCACAAGCCCTACTTCTGCTGGGGAAGACTTCTGCCTCCCACTCTGCATCATACCAACTTCCTTCTGTGCCCCGGTCTCATCTCCGTCCAAACGAGAGCAAAGATCTCTGTCTGTGAAAGAAAGTGCTATCCCTCTCCAGCTGGAGGTTGCTAGAGAAGAGACCCTCGGTTCATTTCTCCTTAAAGAATTCAGAGCCAAGGATCCTTGAGGTAGGAAAATGTAGTAGGAGCTATAGGCCACGTACAGAAGTTTACCTGAGTGGAGAGTCATGGGTGTCTAGTGCGAGGCAAAACTATAAGCCTTTGCAAGACCACTCCTTTAAGCATTAACCCCTGGAAGATGACATCCAGGTTTCAGCTGGATTTCAACTTCAGGCCCAGAGAAGCAGCAAAATCAAATGGAGTGATGCCATGGCTGACATCAGGATCAGCTGCACTGACTAATGACCACCTGGTGCCAACCAATCAGTAGAGACCACTACCAATCAGTGGAGACTGCTGGGGAGAATACTTTAGAATCTGATGAATGTTCTATCTCAGCGGTCCCCAATCTTTTTGGTTGGGGTCTTACACAAAGTACTTGTGTATGATTCGTTTGTATTGTAAAATAAAGATGTTATTAGTTTATACCTCATAGTCTTATTGTAAAGATAAGTTTCACTCATCTGCTTAAAGAATTTAATATAGTGCCTAACAAATAGAGAACTATTCATTCACAAAGTGTATTCATAGTTGAGATATAGGCTAAATAGTTATATTAGTATTTTTTCTGAGATGTAATCTATTTACTTATTTTTCAGGGTTGTGAAGGTAATTAATAATTCTGCTATAAAAATCAAGTTAAAATAAAATAACTTTATATACCTGTTTATATTGCAGATGAAAGCTATATACATAGATGTTTTTCTTTATGTTTTCATGCAAGTGCATACGCCTAAATACACTCACACATATGCACTAGGATTTAAATGCTAAAATAGATTATGCTATTTAAAAAGTCCCAAATCCCTGATGAATATAGATGCAAAAATCATCAAAAATAGCAAACCAAAAAGACATTAAAAGGATCCTTCAGCATGATCAAGTAGGAGTTTTTCAGGGGATCAAGGATGATTTAACATTTGCCAATCTATCAATAAGATACACCATGTAACAAAATGAAGACTAAATTATCTTCATGTAACAAAATGAAGACTAAATAAAGACTTTATTATCTCAACAGATGCAAGAAAACTATGAAAAAATTTAACATTCAATCACAATAAAAAACTCCCAATAAAGTGCAAATAGAGGGAACACACCTCAATATAGTAAAGATCATACATGACTAGCCCACAGATAATAGCATACTCAAAGGTAAAAGTTAAAAACTTTTAGCTAAGATCAAGAACAAGATAAAGATGTCTATTGTTTCCACTTTCATTCAATACACTATTGGAAATACTAGCTAGAATATAAGCAAGAAAAATCTATCTGCAGATTCTATTCAACCTTTATCAAAATGCCAATGTCATTTTTCACAGTAAAAGAGCAAGCATTCTAAATTTGTATGGAATCACAAAAGACCCAAAATTGCTTAAACAATATTGAGAAAGAGCAAGATAGAGGCATTATGCTTCCTGGTTTCAAAGTGCATTATGAAGCTATAGTAATCCAAGCAGAGAAACAGAGAAACAGACATAGACCAAGGAAACAGAACAGAGAGGCCAGAAATAAACCCATATTTAATCAATTAATTTAAGACAAAGTAGGTAAGAAAATAAAATGAAAAAAGGGCAGTCTCTTTAATAAATGTGTTGAGAAAACTAACAGCTACATGCCAAAGAATGAAACTGAACCACTATCTTATGCCATACACAACAATGAACTCAAAATAGATTAAAGACTTGAATGCAAGACCTGAAAACAGGAAGTCCTAGAAGAAGCAAGTGGCAGTCTCTTTGACATTGGTCTTGATGGTGATTTTTTTTGATCTGATCAAAAAAGCAAAACAAAAGCAAAATCAAAAAAGTGAAACTACATCAATCCCAGAAGCTTCTCCAGAGCATAAAAAATTGTTAACAAAATGAAAGAGCAACATACTTAATAGAAGAAAATATTTGCAAATTATAAATCTGATAAGGGGTTAATATCCAAATAAATAAGGAACACATATTAGCCAATAGTAAAATAAAAAAAGAAAACATTCTAGTTAAAAATGGGCACAGGATCTGAACAGACAGTTTTCCAAAGAAGATATGTAGATGATCTACAGGTATCCAATAGTATTAATCATCAGGTAACTGCAAATCAAAACTATAATGAGATATCACCTCACACATATTAGAATGGCTACTATAAGAAAGACAAGAAATAACAAGTGTTGGCAAGCATGGCAAGGAAAAAGAATCTTAATGCACTGTTAGTGTGAATGTACATTGATGTAGCCATCACAGAAAACAGTATGGGGGTTCTTCAGAACACTAAAAATAATGCTGTCATATGGTTGAGCAATACCACTTCTGGGTTTGTATCTGAAGGAAATGAAAAGACTGACTCTACAAGATATATGCACCCCTCCATGTTTATTGCAGCTTCACTTATAACTTGTTGTTTCCAAGGCATGGAAACAAGTTGTGTCACCAGTGAATAAACAGTTGAAGGAAAACAAAGTATTACACATGCACACACACACACAATGGAATATGATTCAGACAGATAAAACAAAAACCCTTTCATTTTTGACAACATGAATGCGCATCAAGGCCATTTTGCTGAGTGAAATGAGTCAGACAGAAAAAGACAAGTATCTAATCTCACTTATATGTAGAATCAAACAATAAATATAAAAAAATACAAAATAAACTTATGGATTGGTAGTTGCCAGAAGCGGAGCTTGAGGTTTAAGTGAAACGGGTGAATATGGTCAAAAGATACAGACGTTCAGTTCTAAAATAAGTCTTGGGGATATAATGTACAGCATGGTGACTGTGGTTATTAATACGGTATTGAATATTTAGAAGTGTGTAAGAGAGTAGATCTTAAAAGTTCTCATAAAAATTCTACATATTGTGGTGATGAATATTAACTAGACTTATAGTAGTAATGATTTTGCAATATAGACATACTTGGAATCGTTATGTTGGACATCTGAAACTAATATAATGTTATATGTCAATTACATATTTAAAAAATCAGAGATTTATTTTTTCTAGCTTTTTATGATGACCCCAGATAGAGGCATTGCCATCTTCCTAGAGCAGGTGTCATAGATGAATCCCTTACCAGGTGATGTTTCTTCTCTCCTTTGATTAGGTGATTGGTTTGAAGGTAAAATGTTAGATATGATAGAATTTCACCACATGCATGGTCCCTAGAAATTTTTAGTTTCTCACTATTTTATAAAAAGAATAGGCACACCTGCCCTGGCTGGCGTAGCTCTGTGGATTGAGCGCGGGCCTGCGAACCAGACGATCGTGGTTCAATTCCCAGTCAGGGCACATGCCTGGGTTGCAGGCCAGTTCCCATAGGGGGACGCATGAGAGGCAACCATACATTGATGTTTCTCTCCCTCTCTCCTTCCCCTCTAAAAATAAATAAATAAATAAAATCTTAAAAAAAAAAAAAAAGAATAGGCACACCAGAGGATCGAGGTTCGATTCCCAGTCAGGGCACATGCCTGGGTTGTAGTCCAGTTCCCTGCAGGCCACTCCCAGCAGGGGACGCACAAAAGGCAACCATACATTGATGTTTCTCTCCCTCTCCCCTTCCCCTCTAAAGATAAATAAATAAATAAATAAAAATTTTAAAAAAAGAATAGGCACTTGAAAAAAGTAATTCAATAACATTGAAAGCTGTCAGGGGTGGGGAGTTTGCAAAATAAAATGGAGACATTTTCAGAATCAGCAAAGAATTGTTTGATTTTTTGCTTCTTTTCAAATAAGTGGTGTATACTTGGCTGAGGGAATTTAGGTTAAAATCCAGGAGCCGAGAAAAACTTTTTTTTTTGTCCTCTTTTACTTTTTCTTGGACTTTGAATATTTTTAGAGTGAGAAAATATCAGAACTCAATTAACTGGCAGCTTATGCTTCCAATGGTGGCACTTTAAGGAAAAAAACCCTCTCAGTAAAAGCACTTAGCGGTAACTGGAAG